>NC_064043.1:13041238-13362863 GCF_932526225.1 Nematostella vectensis | reverse complement strand
TGTGCTTGTCGTTGAATCTTTGTGCTTGTCGTTGAATCTTTGTGCTTGTCGTTAAATCTTTGTGCTTGTCGTTGAATCTTTGTGTTTGTCGTTGTATCTTTGTGCTTGTCGTTGAATCTTTGTGCTTGTCGTTGAATCTTTGTGCTTGTCGTTGGATCTTTGTGCTTGTCGTTGGATCTTTGTGCTTGTCGTTGGATCTTTGTGCTTGTCGTTGAATCTTTGTGCTTGTCGTTGAATCTTTGTGCTTGTCGTTGTATCTTTGTGCTTGTCGTTGAATCTTTGTGCTTGTCACTGAATCTTTGTGCTTGTCGTTACATCTTTGTGCTTGTCGTTGAATCTTTGTGTTTGTCATTGTATCTTTGTGCTTGTCGTTGAATCTTTGTGCTTGTCGTTGAATCTTTGTGCTTGTCGTTGAATCTTTGTGCTTGTCGTTGAATCTTTGTGTTTGTCATTGTATCTTTGTGCTTGTCGTTGAATCTTTGTGCTTGTCGTTGAATCTTTGTGCTTGTCGTTGTATCTTTGTGCTTGTCGTTGGATCTTTGTGCTTGTCGTTGTATCTTTGTGCTTGTCGTTGTATCTTTGTGCTTGTCGTTGTATCTTTGTGCTTGTCGTTGAATCTTTGTGCTTGTCGTTGTATCTTTGTGCTTGTCGTTGTATCTTTGTGCTTGTCGTTGAATCTTTGTGCTTGTCGTTGAATCTTTGTGCTTGTCGTTGGATCTTTGTGCTTGTCGTTGGATCTTTGTGCTTGTCGTTGGATCTTTGTGCTTGTCGTTGAATCTTTGTGCTTGTCGTTGAATCTTTGTGCTTGTCGTTGTATCTTTGTGCTTGTCGTTGAATCTTTGTGCTTGTCACTGAATCTTTGTGCTTGTCGTTACATCTTTGTGCTTGTCGTTGAATCTTTGTGTTTGTCATTGTATCTTTGTGCTTGTCGTTGAATCTTTGTGCTTGTCGTTGAATCTTTGTGCTTGTCGTTGAATCTTTGTGCTTGTCGTTGAATCTTTGTGTTTGTCATTGTATCTTTGTGCTTGTCGTTGAATCTTTGTGCTTGTCGTTGAATCTTTGTGTTTGTCGTTGTATCTTTGTGCTTGTCGTTGAATCTTTGTGCTTGTCGTTGAATCTTTGTGCTTGTCGTTGGATCTTTGTGCTTGTCGTTGGATCTTTGTGCTTGTCGTTGGATCTTTGTGCTTGTCGTTGAATCTTTGTGCTTGTCGTTGAATCTTTGTGCTTGTCGTTGTATCTTTGTGCTTGTCGTTGAATCTTTGTGCTTGTCACTGAATCTTTGTGCTTGTCGTTACATCTTTGTGCTTGTCGTTGAATCTTTGTGTTTGTCATTGTATCTTTGTGCTTGTCGTTGAATCTTTGTGCTTGTCGTTGAATCTTTGTGCTTGTCGTTGAATCTTTGTGCTTGTCGTTGAATCTTTGTGTTTGTCATTGTATCTTTGTGCTTGTCGTTGAATCTTTGTGCTTGTCGTTGAATCTTTGTGCTTGTCGTTGTATCTTTGTGCTTGTCGTTGGATCTTTGTGCTTGTCGTTGTATCTTTGTGCTTGTCGTTGTATCTTTGTGCTTGTCGTTGTATCTTTGTGCTTGTCGTTGAATCTTTGTGCTTGTCGTTGTATCTTTGTGCTTGTCGTTGTATCTTTGTGCTTGTCGTTGAATCTTTGTGCTTGTCGTTGTATCTTTGTGCTTGTCGTTGTATCTTTGTGTTTGTCGTTAAATCTTTGTGCTTGTCGTTGAATCTTTGTGCTTGTCGTTAAATCTTTGTGCTTGTCGTTGAATCTTTGTGCTTGTCGTTGAATCTTTGTGCTTGTCGTTGAATCTTTGTGCTTGTCGTTGAATCTTTGTGCTTGTCGTTGAATCTTTGTGCTTGTCGTTGAATCTTTGTGCTTGTCGTTGGATCTTTGTGCTTGTCGTTAAATCTTTGTGCTTGTCGTTGAATCTTTGTGCTTGTCGTTGAATCTTTGTGCTTGTCGTTGAATCTTTGTGCTTGTCGTTGAATCTTTGTGTTTGCAGTCGAATCTTTGTGTTTGCAGTCGAATCTTTGTGCTTGCAGTCGAATCTTTGTGCTTGTCGTTAAATCTTTGTGCTTGTCGTTGAATCTTTGTGCTTGTCGTTGAATCTTTGTGCTTGTCGTTGAATCTTTGTGCTTGTCGTTGAATCTTTGTGCTTGTCGTTGAATCTTTGTGCTTGTCGTTGAATCTTTGTGCTTGTCGTTGAATCTTTGTGCTTGTCGTTGAATCTTTGTGCTTGTCGTTGAATCTTTGTGCTTGTCGTTGAATCTTTGTGCTTGTCGTTGAATCTTTGTGCTTGTCGTTGAATCTTTGTGCTTGTCGTTGAATCTTTGTGCTTGTCGTTGGATCTTTGTGCTTGTCGTTAAATCTTTGTGCTTGTCGTTGAATCTTTGTGCTTGTCGTTGAATCTTTGTGCTTGTCGTTACATCTTTGTGTTTGCAGTCGAATCTTTGTGTTTGCAGTCGAATCTTTGTGCTTGTCGTTGAATCTTTGTGCTTGTCGTTAAATCTTTGTGCTTGTCGTTGAATCTTTGTGCTTGTCGTTGAATCTTTGTGCTTGTCGTTGAATCTTTGTGCTTGTCGTTGAATCTTTGTGCTTGTCGTTGAATCTTTGTGCTTGTCGTTGGATCTTTGTGCTTGTCGTTGAATCTTTGTGCTTGCAGTCGAATCTTTGTGCTTGTCGTTGTATCTTTGTGCTTGTCGTTGAATCTTTGTGCTTGTCGTTGAATCTTTGTGCTTGTCGTTGTATCTTTGTGCTTGTCGTTGGATCTTTGTGCTTGTCGTTGGATCTTTGTGCTTGTCGTTGAATCTTTGTGCTTGTCGTTGAATCTTTGTGCTTGTCGTTGGATCTTTGTGCTTGTCGTTGAATCTTTGTGCTTGTCGTTGAATCTTTGTGCTTGTCGTTGAATCTTTGTGCTTGTCGTTGAATCTTTGTGCTTGTCGTTGTATCTTTGTGCTTGTCGTTGGATCTTTGTGCTTGTCGTTGTATCTTTGTGCTTGTCGTTGTATCTTTGTGCTTGTCGTTGTATCTTTGTGCTTGTCGTTACATCTTTGTGCTTGTCACTGAATCTTTGTGCTTGTCGTTACATCTTTGTGCTTGTCGTTGAATCTTTGTGCTTGTCGTTAAATCTTTGTGCTTGTCGTTGAATCTTTGTGCTTGTCGTTGAATCTTTGTGCTTGTCGTTACATCTTTGTGCTTGTCGTTGAATCTTTGTGTTTGCAGTCGAATCTTTGTGCTTGTCGTTGAATCTTTGTGCTTGTCGTTGAATCTTTGTGCAGTGGGCTGACAGGCCGATAGACGCGTCCAAGACGTCGATCACCGAGAGGCAACTGAAGGAGAAACTCTACTTGGACTCCATCAAGTTCTTTGACAAGGGCAAGGTATTGTTTCCAGCCCTACACGATTTGTACGAGACCCAGGTTTTCTTGGCTCGAAACTTTATAGGTCAACAAATAAAACAATACAATCCTTTATATGATGGGCTTTGATGGTCCTCTGAGGCTAATCGAATCAGACCTGAACAAATAAGAACATGCATACTTGTTTTGCACGCCCGATTTTTTATCATTCTGTAAACATGTACACTGATTGTTAACTCTATCCCCCCTCCCCCATTACAATTAACACCCCCACTCCACCCCCTACCTCCATTACAAGTAACACCCCCACTCCACCCCCTCCCGCCATTACAATTAACACCCCCACTCCACCCCCTCCCGCCATTACAATTAACACCCCTACTCCACCCCCCTCCCGCCATTACAATTAACACCCCCCACTCCATCCCCTTTGTCGACACCCCCTGTCTATTGCACGGTAAGTTGTATTGACATAAATCTCTCTTTTCTAGTGCTGGGAGAAGGGGATTGCACTGTGCAAGGAGCTGGCAGAGCTCTACGAAAACGAGCTTTATGACTTCGTTAGACTCAGTGAGATTCTGGTATGTCCAGCACTACACACTCGTGTGTCTTGTGTCATAGCTCCATAGTTCGGTGGTTAAGGGATATAATAGTTTGGTAGGACCCTGATTTGTCTTGTATTCGTCAAAAACAGCTTGACATTTTGTCCTTTAATGTTCGTCCTCGTTTTACAGAGATCAGAGGCGAAGTTTTACGACAATATCATGAGCAAGCTGCGGCCTGAGCCCGAGTATTTCCGCGTGGGACTCTTCGGCAAAGGATTCCCGACCTCGATTAGGGTAAGGTGTGATAACATATTAAAACCACCGATTCCCTAATTCATAGATTATCTATTCCCTTTACTTCACTGGCTTACGTTGGTGGCAAAACCGTCTCGCGCCCAGGCCAGATTTGATAATTGGCGGAGTGGTTGATGGCACGGGCATTTGTGGCCATGTAAACCTTTGGATACCATTGTGTTTCAATCGGCTCATTTTCTGATTGATCTGATTAACAGAACAAGTCATTTGTGTACCGAGGACTTGAATACGAGAAGATGGGTGACTTCAATCGGAGGATGCAAGCGCAATTCCCGGATGCCCAGGTCTGTCCTAATTGGTTCTTCTGAGAGGCGTTTTTGATTGGTTAGTTCACCTTTCATTGTGTTTTGCAGATGATGGACAAGCTGACGGATCCAGAAGCCGACATTCTAGAGTCTCCTGGCCAATGTATCCTTTCTATAATTCATTCTCTTTTTATCAGGCGTTTAGTATAGGGCTTGCGCATTCCTTGAACGCGGTCCAAAAGCGGTCTTATTTTAAGACGATTTGCCAAAACATATGCATTTCGCATATGATATCTTTACCTGCGCACCATAAGCCGACCTAATTGTCTGCCTGCTTTCTTGACTCGCCACTAGACATGCAAACCTGCCGTCTCTTGCCCCTGTCTGATCATGAAGACCGCTTCATGGGCCGCGATGTCGATGAGAGGATTACCAGGTGGAAATTACTCAGATTTTGAACTACATTGTTTTATCTATCCAGCTGGCTGACTCGCATTGATCAGCCCTTCGGTGTTGTGTGTTCCGGAGCAAACCATTAATTGTCATTGTTAATTTCAGTTATTACAAGGTGAACCACGTTCAGCGGTTCACTTTCGATCGTCCATTTCACAAAGGAGTTAAGGACAAGTCAAACGAGTTCGCGGTAAGAAGCAGCAAAACTATATACCCTTTCCTCTGTGGCCCACACTGCTTTCCTCTGTCGCACACACCCCTTTCCTCTGTGGCCCACACCCCTTTCCTCTGTCACCCACACCCCTATCCTCTGTGGCCCACACCCGTTTCCTCAGTGGCCCACACTCCTTTCCTCTGTCGCCACATCCCTTTCCTCTGTCGCACACACCCGTTTCCTCTGTCGCACACACCCCTTTCCTCTATCCCACACAACGTATTCACAACGTCAATTTATAAGCCTTTCGATGATGCTGAAACTGTAGATCTTTTTGATAACCAGTGTTTGACGTTATAATTTGTCAGAGCCTTTGGCTGGAGCGTACTTCCATCACTATCGCCTCGCCGTTGCCCGGTATTCTCAAATGGTTTCCTGTCATATCCACTACAAAGGTAAATGCTACGTACCAAAGAACGTATCTATCACACACACATGGGAACTGGGCCTGTATACCTTAGCAATGGTGTTGCGCGGGTTACGGCCCATGGATTCTCAGAGTGCACACTTATTAAACCAAGCGTAAGCCACGCTGTATCCCCAACATCTGTTAGCGAGCCTAATCCAGCTAGCGATCTACATAAAGCTGAGCATTGATCCGCTTACAGGAGGAAATCAGCCCGATCCGTAACGCCGTGGAGACTGTACAGAACAAGAATGCCGACCTACGGAGCCTTATCGCGCGCCATACGGCGGACCCGTCACTCAGTATCAACCCCCTGAGCATGATACTGAATGGGGTCATCGATGCCGCCGTCATGGGCGGGACGGACAAATACACAAACATCTTCTTCGCCCCGGGCTACATCCTGTCCAACCCCGCCGATGAGAAGTATGTGGAAATGCTGGATGAGGCCATCAAAGACCAGGTAAATATTGCGCGCATCTCAAACTTTAACAACTTTCGTGTCTCCGAATTCTTATCCCTCACCTCAGTCCTTAAATCGGATTCTAATTCTACAGTTCAAGCAGCGCCCTGCCAAAAATCATGTACCTAGATAATTTCCATGATTTTACATAGTTTTAGGATATTGCTTTGGATTAATGTTCAAATTTTAATTTAAAAAATTGATACTGTTGAAGAGTACACAGGAATGCAGAAAACAGTGATTTTGGGAAAATCCAAGATCAATTTTAAAAGCGTCGAGTGGGAACACTGCACATGGATACTGGCATGTTTACATTTCAAGACACAAAAACTATTGCCGCTGCCTTCCCTTTCCTGGTACAAGCTATTTGACGCTCATTCAAAGAAATTGCTAGATTTTCTGTTGGAAGTTATCCAAAATTGTATTGTATATGACCGCAGATCCCCATCCTAGAGGAAGGTCTAGCGCTCCATCAACGTCAGGCCACCAAAGACCTGATGCCGTTCCACCACAAAATGACACACATGTTCGCCAAGATGCGTGCTGACGTCACGGGAGAGGAGTATATACCCCCTGAAGAACCCCAGGTAACCGCACCCATGCTACTACTGGGTATACCCCCTGAAGAACCCCAGGTAACCGCACCCATACTACCACGGGGTATACCCCCTGAAGAGCCGCTGGTAACCGCACCCATACTACTACGGGGTGTAACCCCTGAAGAACCTCAGGTAACCGCACTCATACTCCCACGGGGTATACCCCCTGAAGAGCCGCAGGTAACCGCACCCATACTACCACTGGGTATACCCCCTGAAGAGCCGCTGGTAAGCACACCCATACTACTACGGGGTGTAACCCCTGAAGAGCCTCAGGTAACCGCACTCATACTCCCACGGGGTATACCCCCTGAAGAGCCGCAGGTAACCGCACCTATACTACTACGGGGTATACCCCCTGAAGAACCCCAGGTAACCGCACCCACACTACCACGGGGTATACCCCCTGAAGAGCCGCAGGTAACCGCACCCATACTACTACGGGGTATACCCCCTGAAGAGCCGCAGCTAACCGCACCCATACTACTACGGAGTATACCCCCTGAAGAACCCTAGGTTACCGCACCCATACTACTACGGGGTATACCCTCTGAAGAATAACAGGTAACCGCACCCATACTACTATGGGGTATAACCCCTTAAGAACCCTAGGTTACCGCACCCATACTACTACGGGGTATACCCCCTGAAGAGCCGCAGGTAACCCCACCCATACTACTACGGGGTATACCCCCTGAAGAACCCTAGGTTACCGCACCCATACTCCCACGGGGTATACCCCCTGAAGAGCCGCAGATAACCTCACCCAATACTACCACGGGATATACCCCCTGAAGAACTGTAGGTAACAGCACCTATGGTAATATACTTTTTTTTTCTTATAGCGTTAAAATAAGATACACAAATAATAAAATCGTGCGAAAATTCGTGGCAGTGTGCAAAATTTTTGTACGCAAAAATTGTCAACGTTTGAAGTAATCTACACGAATCAATCGGCGTATGCATCAAAAGGAGTTTGGCTTTATCTCTTTTATTGTTTTGAGCTTTAGTCGTTATCATCACTTACTGTTTTGAGACTCAATACTACACTTTATACCACCAGGTTCTAACGCCGGAGCCTTCGCCTGCGAAGCCCAAAGACAGAAAGCTGAGTCTCCAAACTAAGAAGTATATAATCCGTCAGAATTCACTCAAAAATTTAACAAATGTTGATAAGCATGTTAGCGTGACAACAGTTTGCGTGACATGCTGGCAACTGTGTGCGTGACATGTTGGCAACTGAGTGCGTGACATGTAAGAAACTGTTTGCGTGACATGTTGGCAACTGTTTGCGTGACATGTTGGCAACTGTGTGCGTGACATGTTGGAAACTGAGTGTATGACAAGTTGGCAACTGTGTGCGTGACATGTTGGCAACTGTGTGCATGACATGTTGGCAACTTTGTGCGTGACAGGCTGGTAGCTGTGTGGGTGACATGTTGGCAACTGTGTGCGTGACATGTTGGTAAGTGTGTTTGTGACATGTTGGCAAGTGTGTGCGTGACATGTTGGAAACTGAGTGCGCGACTTGTAAGAAACTGTTTGCTAGACTTGTTGGCAAGTGTGTGCGTGACATGTTGGAAACTGAGTGTATGACAAGTTGGAAACTGGGTGCGTGACATGTTGGAAACTGAGTGTATGACAAGTTGGAAACTGGGTGCGTGACATGTTGGAAACTGAGTGTATGACAAGTTGGAAACTGGGTGCGTGACATGTTGGAAACTGTGTGCGTGACATGTTGGAAACTGTGTGCGTGACATGTTCACAACTGTGTGCGTGATATGTTGACAAGTGTGTGCGTGACATGTTTGCAAGTGTGTGCGTGACATGATGGCAACTGTGTGCGTGACATGTTGGCAAGTGTGTGCGTGACATGTTGGCAAGTGTGTGCGTGACATGTTGGCAACTGTGTGCGTGACATGTTGGCAAGTGTGTGCGTGACATGTTGGCAACTGTGTGCGTGACATGTTGGCAAGTGTGTGCGTGACATGTTTGCAAGAGTGTGTCCGTGTGTGTGTGAAGATTGCCTCTCTTTTATTATCGTTTTGTCTTTGCGTGACCATCGCTTTGCGTGACTGTACTGTGTTCCCTTGTGCAGGCCTAGTCCAAGCCTCGCCCGTCGTCCCACGGCTAGTGTAGCAGGCGAACATCCGGACTTGCGTGACTCACGGGAATCACGTGACTCTCGGCACAGCTTGTGGTACGACTCCAATAAGGTGGGTTTCTCCGTGGCTAGATCCTAGTCCACTCACGACTGCATTACTTGCTCGTGCCAAACCTTACTCCTAATTACTCGACCTTCAAAGAGATCATGATTTCGAGACACGTGCAATAACTCGACCTTTAGGGAAATTATGATTTCGAGTCATATAACAGATCACACGCAATAACGCGACCTTTAGGGAAATCAGGATTTCGAATCATATCACAGATCATATGCAATAACTCGACCTTAAGGGAAATCATGATTTCGAGTCATATAACAGATCAACCTCAATAACTCGACCTTCAGGGGACTCAATATTTCGAGTCATATCACAGATCACATGCAATGACTCGACCTTCAGGGAAATCACGATTTCAATCATATAACTCCTAAAAATTCGAAGTCATGAGTTGGATTCCAATTTATAAATTAAATATTGTTGTCGTAAATGAATTATGATATCGAATGTTAAGGTGCAATTTCGCCTTTTTTAAGGAGGTTCAAGTAATTAATGTTTAAACATACAGAAGAGTGATTGAAGCTAAACAGAAATTGCTTTGAGTCAGTTTCGAGCTATTGAAGATTTGGTAAGGTATTGATTTTCACGTGACTTATCTACCTCTCCCCAGTCCCCCGTAATGGGCTCCACCTCCACGTTAAACAGCTCCATGACGTCACTCAGCAGCAGCATGTCATCGCTGAGCGCCTTGAGAGAAGAGGACGAGAGCGCCCCGCCCATCCCGGACAAGGAGGGCCGTCCGCCGTCCGACCCGTCTGTGGACAGGCTGGTGCTGGTCCGCCCTCCCTCGGACCCCGTCGCTGACAGGATCTCGGCACAGTCCTCGCTCGGCTCGCCGTCTGTTGTCGCGCAGCGTAAGAAGGATAACAGGAGCTCTTCGCCGGCTGGCATGATCCGATACGCGGAAAGAAGGTAATCTGCTATTTATTGGCTTGATCGCGTCACGTGACTGCCGGCTGGTAAGAACCGATACGCGGACAGAAGGTAATCTGCTATTTATTGGCTGGTTCTCGTCACGTGACCGCCGGCTGGTAAGAACCGATACGCGGACAGAAGGTTATTCGCTATTTATTGGCTAGTTCGGATCACGTGACCGCCGGCTGGTAAGATCCGATACTCGGAAAGAAGGTAATCCGCTGTTTATTGGCTTGTTCGCGTTAGTTGACTGTTGACTTCGCTTTCGATGGCTTGTCTTCAATAGAAGAGGGTTTCTTGCTTAGAAACTTAAATTATTCCTTGCGCCATTTGTACTATGCCTAACAATAAATCAATATTGATTTATTGTTCACAGCAATTCGCCTACGACCAGGAAAGAGCGATCAGGTAGCTCTCTCCTAACCACCGATATCGACGAGTCTTACATCCCGCCACCCCTGCCTCCCAGACGCTCTATGATAATCGGCCCCATCTCTACTCCACCCATGGACGGGGTGGACGCGCCTGCGAGTCCTGCAAGTCCCGAGGGTACCCCTCCACCGTTACCAACCAAAGCAAGAGATAGCGTGAACTTTGGAGAGGAAAGGAGGGAGGAGAAGGTAAGATGCTCAGAGGGTTAATGTTTGCTCTTACTCGAGGACATGCCCAGCCCATGAAGAACTCGTTACTTTTCCGGCAGAAGGAAAGGTTCATAGCAAACGTGGAAAACCTGAAAAAAGTTTGATTGTGTCAAAAGATGTGCAGTTCAGAGTTTAAGAAATGCCGTGAGGGACTGGGCTCTTTCGGACCCAAAGAGCGATTTCACAAGAGAGTTTGTATTACGGTCTTGGAGAAAAATCCTTTATACAAAACAGAAAACAGAAACAAAATTTTGTCAGTCACACCTTTGTTTTCATCTGATATTGCTATGCACATTAAAATCTCGAAATAACCATCTGAATTTCAATATTTTACTCACAAAATTAAATAAAAAATATCGCAACAGCTTCCGCAAATCAGTTGATGGAAATGGATACTTTCTCACACTTGGTATTTTGCTATGATGACAAAATGGCGGCTGTCAGAGGCTGCTCTTAAAGCATCATTTGTAACTACAGATTTTGTTTTGGTTCAGAAATATTTATGTAGAAATCTCACTAAACGCTCTTGTTTGTGTTCCAGACGGATCCAGACGCCGACGACTACGGCTTCCCCATCCCCCTCCCCATAAAACGCTCGAGCACCGTCTCCAGAGGCTCCTCCGACTCCTCCAGCGTGGACTTCGGCGAAATCATCATGCGCCGAAACCCCTACGACAAAGTCGCATCGCCCGACACAATATCGATTGCTGACAGCGTGTTTTCGCGCTCGTCCATGACGAGTGCGGGCTCGCGCGCCTCGCTGGCGTCACCCGAGGGGACGCTCACTCCCTCCTCCGCCGGCATCTCCCCAACGCCAACTTCACAAGGCGATAAATTCCGTTACGATTCGGTCCCTGTGCCAACGGAAGAGAAAGATTTCTCCTCTGATGAGCAGATACCAAAGCGTTCGTCCCCCGATGGCGCGGAACTTCCGCCGAAGCCTTCGGGTTCTTCTGGTGAAATCTCATCGAAAACCCCTGACGTTGAGGCATCTCGTTCGCCTCCCACATCGGGGGATTTCTGGTCCTCACCTCCACCGCCGCTAGGTCTCTCGGGCTGGGAAAATTTCATAGTTAGTGCTCCTGATAATTTCTTCCCGTCTCGATCTTCCACGATCACAGGTTCGTCATGGTCGTCTTCATCAACGACGACGACAAAACATGTGAAGACAGTCAACGGTAAAGTGGTATCATCGTCGTCTTCAACTATTTCAACATCATCAGGAAAACCAATGACTTCTGAAGGTCCGACCGTGACGTCATCGAACCCGACTGTTCGATCAGTTGAAGCAAATCCTCCGCTTCCTGTCAGATCCCCACGCCCGACTCCCTTACCCAGAAAAACGACGTCAACACCGGAGAAGCGGCCCGACGTCAAGCCGAGACACGTTGTGGGCCCCGAACGCCCGCCGAAGCCCTCGAGGCAGTCAGTCAATTCACTCGTGCCCCCACCGAAGCCGAAGCCGTACTCTGCGAAGTCTCCCGAGAGTTCGCCGGGACCGAGCAGGAAGTCTTGATAATATAAAATAAAAAAGTATGTGTCGAGTAGCATACGCAATTAAGTAATTGCAATGAAATTGTCAAAGATTCGAATTATAGAAATATAGTTAATAACTTGCGAATGATAACATTACAAATAAATTTGTATCGCCGGAATTATATCGATGCAAACAAGGCACATTTTGATTATGCTATTTAATAATTTTTGTCATATATATATTTTAGACAAAGAAAAAATTGTAAATTCAAATGTATTGCATTCTCGTGATGTACTCATTTTTAAAATAAACCAAGTGTCGCTAGTGCGAATAAAACAAAAACAGTCAACATAACTTTTCTAGTGTGTAATCTTTGTTTGTAATCTTTGTTTATCGAGGGTAGCATATTTAACCGAATATACAGTTTTCTAACATATGGCCCTCGGTTATTTAGCACTGTCACTGGGGGTGGTCACTGCCAGAGGGTTTATTGCGTCCCCAGTGGTTCTTTTACGTATCTTCGGTTCAGGTTAATGTAGTGCAGCTTGAAGAGACGGGACCTCCGGTTTAGTGTCCTTATCCGAGAAGACTGGAAACACGGGAGAATAACTTCAACTCACTTGTGACACAAATTCGAACCAAGGCAGGAACCCGGAAAAATCCCCAGTTTGAGCCAGGATTCGAACCTTGGCCACAGCGGTGAGAGGCCGACGCGCTAACACACTTGGCCACCCGTTGCGACCAGGCCTGGTGTAACCTGGTCCCAGGCGCTTCTCGGTCGAAAAATTTAAAATGGCGGACAATTTCATGATGGCGGCGGGGCAGAAGGCAGGTCGATGGGTAGTCGCCTAGCTCCGTCGCCATCCAGGGGCGTAGCGTAACCGTAGCTCCCCCCCCCCCTTCCTTCTAGAAGCCAAAAAATACAGTAAATGCATGAGACAATATCTAAAATACAGGAGAAAATGCCTTGAAAGGGCAACTGGTTCTCGATTTCCTTTTGTTTTTTCATGAATTTTAAGTCTCTGTTATTTATGGCTTTTTTCGGCGTAGTTCTAAGCGTTTCAAAGTTTGATATTGCGCGTGAAATTATTGTTGAAAAGATATGTTTCATATTTGCCTATCGGATTGTCGTTTGAGCAATCTGCTCTGCTCATGGAAAATTTTAACGTGACGATTTGGGAGGGCTGGCCCAACTAACTGCCACCTGTACACGAATTTTCATTGACAATACTTAGGAAGGTCAAAACTTGGTCAGCTCTAGCCTGCTAGCCGGCTCTCATTGATTGTGGGTTATTCAGAAATGTTTTATTTTCGAATATTGGGAGCCCTGTGCGCGCGCGAAGGCCGAGGTGCGCTGGGCCGAGGGTGCAAAGAAATGAGAGCCGGCAAAAAAAAAAACTCTTTTCGAAACCTCAGCGTTCGCCACGAACGCTGCGCTCTGATTGGCTGATTCTGACATGTGTCACTCAAGCGTTTGAACGTGCCAAATCCTGTCCAGAACTTCAATATGGCGGAAAGCATCAACAACCAACTCGTTATTGACCAAGCTGTTCACGCGAATTTTGTTGCGGGTTTTGTTGCCGGCTCTCATTTCTTTGCACCCCGGCCTTCGTGCGCGCACAGGGTTCCCAATACTCGAAAATAAAACATTTCCGAATACCCCACAATGAGAGCCGGCTAGGTCAGCTCTCAAAGTAAACGAACGTTTTTTCTTTCCCGTCACTGGCTCTCGCACAAGCACCCACGTCCCACCAGGATACCCAAATATCAATATTCAGGCCCGTACCCAGGGGGTGCGTTCGCACCCCCACAACGGCGAAAAGTCCCCTTTCGGTTCGCAATAGACGTGCTATTTGTATACAAACTATAAAGCACATTTGAATTGGATTAAAAAAAAGGCATTCTAGATCACTCTGGTATATAATAAATCTAAAAATGTCTAACTTTTTTGTAGGCAAACCCGATAATAAATATACCATGGAAATACTGCAATGGCATTAAAAATCCCTTTTTGTTCTTTCAGAGGTGATCAGATTTTTATCAGAAGACTAGGTCTAATTTTTCAGATTTCGCACTCCCCCAAGAAAAATCCTGGGTACGGGCCTGATATTAGTGTTTATCCTGCCTTCTTCAGGGTGGTTGAAAGGCCTGATATTAGTGTCGATCCTGCCTTCTTCAGGGTGGTTGAGAGGCCTGATATTAGTGTTTATCCTGCCTTCTTCAGGGTGGTTAAGAGGCCTGATATAAGTGTTTATCCTGCCTTCTTCAGAGTGGGTAAGATGCCTGATATTAGTGTTTATCCTGCCTTCTTCAGGGTGGTTGAGAGGCCTGATATTAGTGTTTATCCTTCCTTCTTCAGGGTGGTGGAAAGGCCTGATATTAGGTTTGATCCTGCCTTCTTCAGGGTGGTTGAAAGGCCTGATATTAGTGTTTATCCTGCCTTCTTCAGGGTTGTTGAGAGGCCTGATATTAGTGTTTGTCCTGCCTTCTTCAGGGTGGTTGACAGGCGTGATATTAGTGTTTATCCTGCCTTCTTTAGGGTGGTTGAGAGGCCTGATATTAGTGTTTATCCTACCTTCTTCAGGGTGGTTGAGAGGCCTGATATTAGTGTTTATCCTGCCTTCTTCAGGGTGGTTGAGAGGCCTGATATTAGTGTTTGTCCTGCCTTCTTCAGGGTGGTTGAGAGGCCTGATATTAGTGTTTGTCCTGACTTCTTCAGGGTGGGTAAGAGGCCTGATATTAGTGTTTATCCTGCCTTCTTCAGGGTGGGTAAGAATCCTGATATTAGTTTTGATCCTGTTTTCTTTAGGGTGGTTGAAAGGCCTGATATTAGTGTTTATCCTGCCTTCTTCAGGGTGGTTGAGAGGCCTGATATTAGTGTTTATCCCGCCTTCTTCAGAGTGGGTAAGAGGCCTGATATTAGTGTTTATCCTGCCTTCTTCAGGGTGGTTGAGAGGCCTGATATTAGTTTTGATCCTTTTTTCTTCAGGGTGGTTGAGAGGCCTAATATTAGTGTTTGCCCTACCTTCTTCAGGGTGGTTGAGAGGCCTGATATTAGTGTTTATCCTGCCTTCTTCAGGGTGGTTGACAGGCGTGATATTAGTGTTTATCCTGCCTTCTTCAGGGTGGTTGAGAAGCCTTATATTAGTGTTTATCCTGCCTTCTTCAGGGTGGTTGAGAAGCCTTATCTTAGTGTTTATCCTGCCTTCTTCAGGGTGGTTGAGAAGCCTTATATTAGTGTTTATCCTGCCTTCTTCAGGGTTGTTGAGAGGCCTGATATTAGTGTTTATCCTGCCCTCTTCAGGGTGGTTAAAAGACCTGATATTAGTGTTTATCCTGCCTTCTTCAAGGTGGTTGAGAGGCCTGATATTAGTTTTGATCCTGTTTTCTTCAGGGTGGTTGAGAGGCCTAATATTAGTGTTTATCCTGCCTTCTTCAGGGTAGTTGAGAGGCCTGATATTAGTGTTTATCCTGCCTTCTTCAGGGTGGTTGAAAGGCCTGATATTAGTGTTTATCCTGCCTTCTTCAGGGTGGTTGAGAGGCCTGATATTAGTGCTTATCCCGCCTTCTTCAGAGTGGGTAAGAGGCCTGATATTAGTGTTTATCCTGCCTTCTTCAGGGTGGTTGAGAGGCCTGATATTAGTTTTGATCCTGTTTTCTTCAGGGTGGTTGAGAGGCCTAATATTAGTGTTTGTCCTACCTTCTTCAGGGTGGTTGACAGGCGTGATATTATTGTTTATCCTGCCTTCTTCAGGGTGGTTGAGAAGCCTAATTATATTAGTGTTTATCCTGCCTTTTTCAGGGTGGTTGAGAAGCCTTATATTAGCGTTTATCCTGCCTTCTTCGAGGTGGTTGAGAGGCCTGATATTAGTGTTTATCCTGCCTTCTTCAGGGTGGTTGAGAAGCCTTATATTAGTGTTTATCCTGCCTTCTTCAGGGTTGTTGAGAGGCCTGATATTAGTGTTTATCCTGCCTTCTTCAGGGTGGTTGAGAGGCCTGATATTAGTTTTGATCCTGTTTTTTTCAGGGTGGTTGAGAGGCCTAATATTAGTGTTTATCCTGCCTTCTTCAGGGTAGTTGAGAGGCCTGATATTAGTGTTTATCCTGCCTTCTTCAGGGTAGTTGAGAGGCCTGATATTAGTGTTTATCCTGCCTTCTTCAGGGTGGTTGAAAGGCCTGATATTAGTGTTTATCCTGCCTTCTTCAGGGTGATTGAGAGGCCTAATATTAGTGTTTATCCCGCCTTCTTCAGGGTTGTTGAGAGGCCTGATATTAGTGTTTATCCTGCCCTCTTCAGGGTGGTTAAAAGACCTGATATTAGTGTTTATCCTGCCTTCTGCAGGGTAGTTGAGAGGCCTGATATTAGTGTTTATCCTGCCTTCTTCAGGGTAGTTGAGAGGCCTAGTGTTTATCCTGCCTTCTTCAGGGTGGTTGAAAGGCCTGATATTAGTGTTTATCCTGCCTTCTGCAGGGTGGTTGAGAGGCCTGATATTAGTGTTTATCCCGCCTTCTTCAGAGTGGGTAAGAGGCCTGATATTAGTGTTTATCCTGCCTTCTTCAGGGTGGTTGAGGGGCCTGATATTAGTTTTGATCCTGTTTTCTTCAGGGTGGTTGAGAGGCCTAATATTAGTGTTTGTCCTACCTTCTTCAGGGTGGTTGACAGGCGTGATATTAGTGTTTATCCTGCCTTCTTCAGGGTGGTTGAGAAGCCTTATATTAGTGTTTATCCTGCCTTTTTCAGGGTGGTTGAGAAGCCTTATATTAGTGTTTATCCTGCCTTCTTCAGGGTGGTTGAGAAGCCTTATATTAGTGTTTATCCTGCCTTCTTCAGGGTTGTTGAGAGGCCTGATATTAGTGTTTATCCTGCCTTCTTCAGGGTAGTTGAGAGGCCTGATATTAGTGTTTATCCTGCCTTCTTCAGGGTGGTTGAGAGGCCTGATATTAGTGTTTATCCTGCCTTCTTCAGGGTGGTTGAGAGGCCTGATATTAGTGTTTATCCCGCCTTCATCAGAGTGGGTAAGAGGCCTGATATTGGTGTTTATCCTGCCTTCTTCAGGGTGGTTGTGGTTGAGAGGCCTGATATTAGTTTTGATCCTGTTTTCTTCAGGGTGGTTGAGAGGCCTAATATTAGTGTTTGTCCTACCTTCTTCAGGGTGGTTGAGAGGCCTGATATTAGTGTTTATCCTGCCTTCTTCAGGGTGGTTGAGAGGCCTGATATTAGTGTTTATCCTGCCTTCTTCAGGGTGGTTGAGAGGCCTGATATTAGTGTTTGTCCTGCCTTCTTCAGGGTGGTTGAGAGGCCTGATATTAGTGTTTGTCCTGACTTCTTCAGGGTGGGTAAGAGGCCTGATATTAGTGTTTATCCTGCCTTCTTCAGGGTGGGTAAGAATCCTGATATTAGTTTTGATCCTGTTTTCTTTAGGGTGGTTGAAAGGCCTGATATTAGTGTTTATCCTGCCTTCTTCAGGGTGGTTGAGAGGCCTGATATTAGTGTTTATCCCGCCTTCTTCAGAGTGGGTAAGAGGCCTGATATTAGTGTTTATCCTGCCTTCTTCAGGGTGGTTGAGAGGCCTGATATTAGTTTTGATCCTTTTTTCTTCAGGGTGGTTGAGAGGCCTAATATTAGTGTTTGCCCTACCTTCTTCAGGGTGGTTGAGAGGCCTGATATTAGTGTTTATCCTGCCTTCTTCAGGGTGGTTGACAGGCGTGATATTAGTGTTTATCCTGCCTTCTTCAGGGTGGTTGAGAAGCCTTATATTAGTGTTTATCCTGCCTTCTTCAGGGTGGTTGAGAAGCCTTATCTTAGTGTTTATCCTGCCTTCTTCAGGGTGGTTGAGAAGCCTTATATTAGTGTTTATCCTGCCTTCTTCAGGGTGGTTAAAAGACCTGATATTAGTGTTTATCCTGCCTTCTTCAAGGTGGTTGAGAGGCCTGATATTAGTTTTGATCCTGTTTTCTTCAGGGTGGTTGAGAGGCCTAATATTAGTGTTTATCCTGCCTTCTTCAGGGTAGTTGAGAGGCCTGATATTAGTGTTTATCCTGCCTTCTTCAGGGTGGTTGAAAGGCCTGATATTAGTGTTTATCCTGCCTTCTTCAGGGTGGTTGAGAGGCCTGATATTAGTGTTTATCCCGCCTTCTTCAGAGTGGGTAAGAGGCCTGATATTAGTGTTTATCCTGCCTTCTTCAGGGTGGTTGAGAGGCCTGATATTAGTTTTGATCCTGTTTTCTTCAGGGTGGTTGAGAGGCCTAATATTAGTGTTTGTCCTACCTTCTTCAGGGTGGTTGACAGGCGTGATATTATTGTTTATCCTGCCTTCTTCAGGGTGGTTGAGAAGCCTAATTATATTAGTGTTTATCCTGCCTTTTTCAGGGTGGTTGAGAAGCCTTATATTAGCGTTTATCCTGCCTTCTTCGAGGTGGTTGAGAGGCCTGATATTAGTGTTTATCCTGCCTTCTTCAGGGTGGTTGAGAAGCCTTATATTAGTGTTTATCCTGCCTTCTTCAGGGTTGTTGAGAGGCCTGATATTAGTGTTTATCCTGCCTTCTTCAGGGTGGTTGAGAGGCCTGATATTAGTTTTGATCCTGTTTTTTTCAGGGTGGTTGAGAGGCCTAATATTAGTGTTTATCCTGCCTTCTTCAGGGTAGTTGAGAGGCCTGATATTAGTGTTTATCCTGCCTTCTTCAGGGTAGTTGAGAGGCCTGATATTAGTGTTTATCCTGCCTTCTTCAGGGTGGTTGAAAGGCCTGATATTAGTGTTTATCCTGCCTTCTTCAGGGTGATTGAGAGGCCTAATATTAGTGTTTATCCCGCCTTCTTCAGGGTTGTTGAGAGGCCTGATATTAGTGTTTATCCTGCCCTCTTCAGGGTGGTTAAAAGACCTGATATTAGTGTTTATCCTGCCTTCTGCAGGGTAGTTGAGAGGCCTGATATTAGTGTTTATCCTGCCTTCTTCAGGGTAGTTGAGAGGCCTAGTGTTTATCCTGCCTTCTTCAGGGTGGTTGAAAGGCCTGATATTAGTGTTTATCCTGCCTTCTGCAGGGTGGTTGAGAGGCCTGATATTAGTGTTTATCCCGCCTTCTTCAGAGTGGGTAAGAGGCCTGATATTAGTGTTTATCCTGCCTTCTTCAGGGTGGTTGAGGGGCCTGATATTAGTTTTGATCCTGTTTTCTTCAGGGTGGTTGAGAGGCCTAATATTAGTGTTTGTCCTACCTTCTTCAGGGTGGTTGACAGGCGTGATATTAGTGTTTATCCTGCCTTCTTCAGGGTGGTTGAGAAGCCTTATATTAGTGTTTATCCTGCCTTTTTCAGGGTGGTTGAGAAGCCTTATATTAGTGTTTATCCTGCCTTCTTCAGGGTGGTTGAGAAGCCTTATATTAGTGTTTATCCTGCCTTCTTCAGGGTTGTTGAGAGGCCTGATATTAGTGTTTATCCTGCCTTCTTCAGGGTAGTTGAGAGGCCTGATATTAGTGTTTATCCTGCCTTCTTCAGGGTGGTTGAGAGGCCTGATATTAGTGTTTATCCTGCCTTCTTCAGGGTGGTTGAGAGGCCTGATATTAGTGTTTATCCCGCCTTCATCAGAGTGGGTAAGAGGCCTGATATTGGTGTTTATCCTGCCTTCTTCAGGGTGGTTGTGGTTGAGAGGCCTGATATTAGTTTTGATCCTGTTTTCTTCAGGGTGGTTGAGAGGCCTAATATTAGTGTTTGTCCTACCTTCTTCAGGGTGGTTGAGAGGCCTGATATTAGTGTTTATCCTGCCTTCTTCAGGGTGGTTGACAGGCGTGATATTAGTGTTTATCCTGCCTTCTTCAGGGTGGTTGAGAAGCCTTATATTAGTGTTTATCCTGCCTTTTTCAGGGTGGTTGAGAAGCCTTATATTAGTGTTTATCCTGCCTTCTTCAGGATGGTTGACAGGCGTGATATTAGTGTTTATCCTGCCTTCTTCAGGGTGGTTGAGAAGGCTTATATTAGTGTTTATCCTGCCTTCTTCAGGGTGGTTGAGAAGCCTTATATTAGTGTTTATCCTGCCTTCTTCAGGGTGGTTGAGAAGCCTTATATTAGTGTTTATCCTGCCTTCTTCAGGGTGGTTGAGAAGCCTTATATTAGTGTTTATCCTGCCTTCTTCAAGGTGGTTGAGAAGCCTTATATTAGTGTTTATCCTGCCTTCTTCAGGGTGGTTGAGAAGCCTTATATTAGTGTTTATCCTGCCTTCTTCATGGTGGTTGAGAGGCCAGATATTAGTGTTTATCCTGCCTTCTTCAGGGTGGTTGAGAATCCTGATATTAGTGTTTATCCTACCTTCTTCAGGGTGGTTGAGAGGCCTGATATTAGTGTTTACCCTGCCCTCTTCAAGGTGGTTGAGAGGCCTGATATAAGTGTTTATCCTGCCTTCTTCAGGGTGGTTGAGAGGCCTGATATTAGTGTTTATCCCGCCTTCTTCAGGGTGGTTGAGAATCCTGATATTAGTGTTTATCCTCCCTTCTTCAGGGTGGTTGAGAGGCCAGATATTAGTGTTCATCCTGCCTTCTTCAGGGTGGTTGAGAGGCCTGATATTAGTGTTTATACTGCCTTCTTCAGGGTGGTTGAGAAGCCTTATATTAGTGTTCATCCTGCCCTCTTCAGGGTGGTTGAGAGGCCTGATATTAGTGTTTATCCTGCCCTCTTCAGGGTGGTTAAAAGACCTGCAGAGGAAGCTAGAGTTTTACAGGAAAGGAACAGCACGACGCCAAATTTTGTAAACGGGTTTTATTCCTTTATATATATTCTCTTTAAAATTGACAATTGAATTGTACATTGAATTGAATTGCATAGAAATATCCTTAATTCCAAAATATTCATTTCGAACTAATCATCTCGTAGTATTATACACCAAACAAATATTACTCCATATTTCCACTATAATATAACAAATCCTTATAACGAACAACGCTGGCCATGTGACCATTGGCCACTATAACAAGATACCAATTTATGATGAAAATATATTTTCAAGATTCACTGCCAGATTGGTACGATCAGGGGATACATCACAATTTTTGTAACTATGTGGAAAATGGAGGCAAGCTTCAATTGACTATCACATAAAGAGAGGGAGTGAATGTCATGTGGTAGAGACGGAGTGTCTGTCTCGTAGTATGACTGGTAGGGTGCATGACAAGGTAAGGTAGGGTGCCTGACAAGTTGAGGTAAGGTGCGTGACATGGTGAGGTAGGGTGAATGACAGGGTGAGGTAGGGAGCATGACATGGTGAGGTATGGGTTGTGGCGGGTGAGGTAGGGTGCGTGACAAGGTGAGGTAGGGTGGGTGACAAGGTGAGGTAGGGTGCGTGACAAGGTGAGGTAGGGTGCGTGACAAGGTGAGGTAGGGTGCGTGACAAGGTGAGGTAGGGTGCGTGACAAGGTAAGGTAGGGTGCGTGACAGGGTAAGATGGGTGTGTGACAAGTTGAGATATGCTGCGTGACATGGTGAGGAAGGGTGCGTGACAGAGTTGGGTAGGTTGTGTGACCGGGTGCTTGTTAGAAGACGGTAGTGATCCCTTGCTGTGCGTCGACACTGACTCGCCGCGGAAGCTTCATTTCCACCTGCGCTTTATCGATATCTGAAGGCCGCAACGCCCTCGTACCCGCCATCCAGCAAAACCTGAAACAAGAAGAAGTTGAAACAGGTTAAACCGGTTTGAGCGAAATCGAACAAGAACGACGTGTAAACTGGTTAAACCATCTTGATCGACATAGAAGCTAAATAACGTAAAACAGGTTAAAAAAGGTTGATCTACTGTGAACACGAACAACTAACAAACTGGTAAAACAATCTTGATCGAACTGACAGTAAGAGCAATGGAAGGAATCATACCATCAGGAATATAATTTGTGCAAAGTTTCCGTCTTTTATCTATTGTTATTTGCCCCTTTATTCGTGACAACAAGACATAATAGATGGGGTTAGTAAGGTAATAAAGGCCAGGTTACCTAGGCAGGAGGGCGGCCACGGTGATCATAACACAAAGTGCCCAGAATTCCTTGGTTGCCATGGTAACAAGCGACACGTAATGTATTTTATGTGTGGGTTGTACCACGCCAAATACAATGGCCCAGATGAAGGAGAGAAAGACGCTGCCCCATAAGAAAAAATGATGAATCCATGTCTAGGAGAAAGGAAAACCAAATTAATTTGAGTAAGGTACTACTTGAGCTTGTATGCAACAATTCCATCATGTTCCCTATGTCCTGTGTGTGTCGCAGTTTACCTTAGCCTGATTTTCAGCCGGGGCCTTAGTCCTACGTTTGACTCGTAGGACCCAGACCCCGGCCGAAAATCAGACTAAGTATGCCTTTGCTAAATTGAGATTATGAGCTATGTTTTACATTAGAATGTATCAGAAACAATTTCATCACGCTCACGAGATATGGTCACGCTAATGAGATATGTTCACGTACTCGCAATATGGTCACGCCAATGACATATGGTCACGCTAACGAGATATGGTCAAGCTAACGAGATATTGTCACGCTAACGAGATATGCTCACGCTAACGAGATATGCTCACGCTAACAAGATATGCTCACGCTAACGATATATGGTCCCGCTCACGCAATATGGTCACGCTCATGCAATATGGTCACGTTCACAAGATATTGGCATGCTCACGAGATATGTTCATATCCCATTCATAATCACGTGACGTACCCACTGCGCCGTCATCAGTCCTAGGTGTACACTAGCGAGCACCACGGCAGCTTGGTGCATCGTTATCCCGACCATCCTGTCGTCTGCAGGCGTGCCCTCAAAAAGCTGAGAGGAAAGAAGAGACGCAATCAAGGTGTTGGGCAAAAACCAAGGTGAAGGGCAAATACCAAAACAGATGCAGAGGGCATGATCGTGTATCGTACTTACAAGAAAACAGGCGAAAAATAGGATGACGCTCTGGTATAGAGCATCAAGGATCGTGGCCCAGAAGAGTTTGCGGCTATACAACTGAAATGAAAAAAATAAATATTAAAGAGAATAAAGAAATATATTAATAGACTATTTGGGTAGAATTTTGTGATAAGGGGTTGTGCTGGACACATGTATAGCATCCAATGCAGTGAGAAACAGGAAAGGCTGATTGATACTACAAAGAGTATATTAACAACTTTGAAAATCTACGAAATACGTTGGATGCGGCATTCCGGTAAACCAAGGGCCAGTACGGGATTTATTCAGGCATTAAGACTCAACATTTGTGAGCCTTCCTCTTGGGAAATAGAATCCTTTTCAACAAAGGAAATGTCGCCAAATATCTCAAATCCCATCCATCTGTATCGGGGGACATAAAAGAGTCGGCAGATCCTTCCACACACGATATGGGCGATACCCCCTCCCTCCCCCACAACCACGACCACCACCTAGAGTGCAAACCCACTAACCCCCCCCCCCACACACACACACACACACACACACACACACACACACACACACACACACACACACACACACACACACTAAACCCCACAACCACCATCACCATAATAATAGACCAGAGTACAAACCTGGCCTTCCTGCCCCGCCTTGTATAGCTGGGGGTTCTCCTTGAGAAGTGTTGCCGGTAGATCCTTGTCAAGTATTCCACACACGATGGGAGGCGCCGCCGTGAAGATAAGATTGAAGAAGATGAGGGAGAGGTCATCGATGACATTCGACCCCGAGAAACCATTATACAGCTGGTACCAAAATAGTACGAGGACAAACATCTACGGGCAAGAGACAAAACAGAGGTTAGTAAGTGGTAAAAGGCAGGTATGGCAGGTAAGAGTACAGGAGGATTAGAAGGATTATGGAGAGACCGTTATCAAACTGAATAAAAAAAACATGCATTAATATTGTTAGGGGTGTACCAAGGAGGAGCTTTCATAGGTACCTGAGCCTAATTTAGGATGACAGGGAAAAGCATGGTTGAACCCCAAATTTCTCAGGTGAAAATCCAACTACCCCCTCGCCCCATTTGGTCCATGATGGGGGCCCGGGTTGACATCCACTAAATTCAACTCCCCCCCCCCCCCCCCCCCCATTTACCCTAACACATATGGGAGACTCAGGATGGAAACCAAATTCTTAAGTTTTAAAAGCACAGACGTGGGTTAAGAGGGGTAAACCGGTCATACCGCGTTCTTGTAGAAGAAGTACAATATCATCTTGGTAATCCTGTCGTAGCACCAGTGGCCATGCACCAGGAGTAGCTGCGCCAGGAACCTGAAGCGCGCGATGGCGAAGTCGCTGGCCATGACAGCCTGCATGCCCTCTTGTCCCGTGATGCCTATCCCCACATCCGCCATCTGAATCATGCTCACGTCATTAGCGCCGTCGCCGATAGCCAAGGTCATGACCTTCAGACCATCGCGGACTAGCTCGACCACAGAAGCCTAGAAAAAGGAGAGGAGTTATACAGCCGTTGGAAGAGAGAGTTGCGGTATTGTGTCTGCGTAGTGTCTGAATGGAATATTTTGCTCGTAGTTTTTTTGTAATTTTGAAGGACTAGATTAGGGCTTGTAACGTCAAGGTGTTAATGACGTCATGGGTCATTAACCTCTTCACGATTATGACGTAGTTCTGTTATACCTTTTGCATCGGGGTCGCCCTGCAACACAGCACAACCTGACATCGAGCCGCCAAATGCAGGAACTTCTCATCCAGCGGTTTCTCCAATGCGTAAATCAGCGTTGGACCATCGATGATCAGGCCCAGCGGTTGGTCAGCGGTTATACGCGAATCAAATGAGACGGTTGTGTAAGACGTAGAACCGCTGATACTGCTCATCGTGGGCTCAAGTTTCAGATGGTTCAGCCAGGAGTAGATCTGACAAGAGCACTCATCCTACGGAACCAAGAAATCCTCTTATTAGCGATTGCGCTAGCTTATTATCAAGATAATATTAGGAATGACAATATTCGTGTTTGTACTACCTTATTTTTAGCGTTAAGAGTAATCTTCTGCATACTGGCGTCTAAAAGCTTGCTCGCATACCCAACGTTTATGGCCGTTTCCTAAGGAGAAAAGAAGTCGCAATAATGAACAAAGCTAGCACACTACAAATGTCGTCTAACTTGCTGTACGATACATAATGGCACTTCACATCACACTCAATAAGCTCCTATCACATAACAACAAAAGTCACGCACCCCGTGATTATCAGTTTAATGTTTATACAAGAAAAATATTACCCTGGGTGTGGTGCAGAAAAAGTAAGCAACCCTCAGGGTTTAAAGCCCTTCTCCAGGAAACATCGAAGCACCGGAGAAAATTTTACACGTTCACATATGCCACACTACTACATGTCTCCAAGACATGCAGTGGTGTGGCACAACAACACTTCAAGAGTCGAATCATTTAAGACCGTTTTTACTAGGGTGCTCACACGGAGGTCCTTACCTGCTTATCACCTGTCAGCACCCACACTTTGAGTCCCCCTTCCCTCAGCTTGGCAATGGTCTCAGGGACCCCGTCCTGTAAGCGGTCCTCTATCCCGGTAGCTCCCAGAAGCTCCATGTTGCTCTCTAGCTTCTGAGCGGACTCCTGGAGGAGACGTTCCCGATGCTGCAAGGCAGTCTCCGCCCTCTTGTGCTCTGTTAGCCAATCATGATACTCGCTGTCTGACAGCTCCTGATTGACATGACATGACAGACCTCATCATTAACAAACCAATCACGGTTGTCTAAATAACCCGAAAAACATGTCATGTGAGTTCTTTATGCATTAATCATGCAATAACATACGGTGGAATTTAATAGATATCTACTAGGATATCTAAGATTTTCAACAAACTTTAACGATTACAGAATAAACTTCTTTCAAAAACGTCGTCAGAGCAAACAGCAAATGTCAAAATATCAAATGGCAGATCTATGACCAAAAGTGGCCTTTAAGTACTTATTATTCGTAAGAATACAGTGATAAATAAACTCCAGTAATGCCAGAACCATACCTCTATTGTCTACGGATAATCATGCAACTCATACGTATATTGTTTCTGCATTGGATAAAATATAGTGAAATCCATGGTTGCCAATTCGACATTTGATATTTGCGCTTACAAATTTTGCACTCGGTATATGGGAGTACTGTTAACACGTAATCTCTTTTGAGGATAAGTTGAGTATCAAGAGACGGCCCAGAATCTTCTATTGTGGACTTTACTACTTACTCTTTTCGCCATACATAAAGTCCTGAGGCCATCCCTGGCGTACATGGTCAGGTGTCTATCAATTTGATTGACAAGCGTGGATTTCACGCCCCCCTCCACAGCTTCGTCCGCGTAGCTGGCGTGCGTTAGTCTCGTCAACACAGCAGAATCCGCCCCTTTGCAGTACATCAGTGCAGCGCCATCGCTTGGTCGCCGCACCACCACCGACATCCTCTTACGAGTCGAGTCAAACGATAACACGTGGAGGACCTTAAACTTAACTACACCCTCACCGGGTATGAAGATTGTTACACTGTTCGGCGAGCGTGATAGAAGTCTGTATCCATAGGAGCAAGCCATTTTTACCAGCGCTGCCTCATCTGGCGACTCTGCTTCATAAGAAATACTTTCCCATGCTTTCGAGTCCATTATCTCTAAAAGTGAAGAGTCTAGGTTTGAGTCTACACTGAAGTTGCTTGGGATTCGTGTCCTGTTGGCAACTGGGCTTTGGCTTAAGCTGTTCCCAGTGAATCCATTTGGTGGATCCCTTTCGACCTGTACGGGTCTCGCAGGGGAGGGTACAAGCCCATTATTAACCCACCCGCTTTCGACGTTGACAATCAGAGGCCCACGTCCTAAAGACACCTCCTCAGTAGTTGGCGTATGACTCACATCTGGACTACTAAGTAAATCCCTTTCTTCATAATTCTGTCTTCTAACGTTGATACCCTTATCAGAAGGGTGCATCTCCGAGGTGTTTCTGGGAGGTGGGCCTGACTGGTATGGGTGTGGTCTGGCGTGTTTATTTACCACTACCGTGTTACATATGGAGAGTAGGATGAAGAACTCGCGGACGAAGGATGATTGGCTGCCATTGTCTTTGTATGAGTCACCTGAGATAACTTGAGCCAAATCAGCATCATAAGGTAACTCAGACATTTCCTACAAATAACGAGAGTTTAGAGTTGGGCAGAGTTCTCTCGTTATCTCTAGCTAATTGATACTATTTGTTTCCCATTGATAGGGTGGGATCTCACCTTGTTAGACCCTGAGACTCCAGTGGATAAAACATGAAATTGAAAGAATTGGAGAAGGAAAATGATACCCAAAAAGAGCAACAGTGCCCAAAGGAGCCAGTCTCTCCCAGGTTTTCACACAAATAAAATTGGAAAATGTTACGTTGCCTGTTTATTGTATTGTCTGTTGTGCCTTGCCCCAATTAGATTGTGCTTCCCTAGATATAGTATCACCCCCTAGATTTCACTTCCAACAATCCTACCTATGCACTAGAGTCTCATAACTTTTTTTAACGTTTCTCCACCAAATCAAGCACAAGTACAGTATTATTAAAAATGGGTTCTTAACATGGATCCCAACCGTTCTGCTTTATAATGGTGAGCACCACCAATACTTTTAGCAGTATACTAGAAAAGGGTGGAAGAACACTCATGTACATAAACCAGTGATAACCATACCATCAACCTAACTACCAGGATACTTGGAAAAGGGTGAAACAACCTGGATCAATTGAGCTTTAGGGCCACGGCAGTAATGTTTTACTATAGCTGTTGCCCTAAAGCTCAATTGATCAAACAAATTCATGCCTATAAACTAGTGTCAACCCAACATGGACAGAAATCTTGTGAAATCGGGTGAAATACAGTAGATATGTCCAAAAAACCAAGAGCCAATGTGGGGAATACAGAGAGTGTATGAAAATTCTCACAAAAATAAGGCTTGTGATGGATCCAAACTCTCGTAACACCCGCCTAATGCGATTGAATTGACAGCTATGTAACCATCTTAGTCAACACTTTATGTATATATTTCCCTTAAAAGACCACAGAAGGACTTCTCCAATGTTACCTGGCTACTGACCTGTTGCATGTATTGCTCATCTTCAGTGTCTGATGGACCAGCATCAGGCAAATCTTTGCCTCCTGAAAGCACAGCACATATCACACATACTAATCATACATGTGAAACATTCACATTATGCATAAAAGTTAGGAAATTTTTCAGGCTTCATAAATTCAGACAAATTTTAGAATGTTCGATCATCTTGTCATTAGAACATGCTATAGAAATCAATAAATTATTAATTGATTGATTATTTGTGCACCATCCTAAACTCCTGTTTCAGTTTTTATACTGACCGGGTCAAACATGATTGGTTCCTTCGGTTTTGAATCTTGAAAAACCCCTATTACATGTGATGGGCCAAATTTCCTTTAACATGTGTGGGCACTGGGGGTATGTGCCTACCAATAAATGTAAAAAAATATAAGGAAATGACCAGTAGGGGCGTGCCCCCCATTGTTTTCCCCATTGTTAAGCGCTATGAGAATAAGATTTAATTGTAAAGCTTGTTACTTTAATTGTTACAACCATCTTGACAGTTTTTGTGAAGTTGGGCTAAAAACATGCTATCTGATTAATGGCGTCACAATCACTAAATTCAGATATTTAATCTTATGAGAATCAAGTCTTGTAAAAAATATGACACTACAGTATTTCAATATTATGTACAAC
Organism: Nematostella vectensis; assembly: GCF_932526225.1. Lineage (NCBI taxonomy): Eukaryota > Metazoa > Cnidaria > Anthozoa > Actiniaria > Edwardsiidae > Nematostella > Nematostella vectensis. Next base: position 13,334,309 of record NC_064043.1, on the reverse strand, counting down.
ATCCAATGCATATTTGAAAACATTTTAGCAAAAGAGTTCATACAAATCTCCCTTCCCTCCATTTCTATACCAGAGTACCCTCATAGTAGGGGGAGGATTGGCCGCTAACCTTGTGCACTCTCATGGGGGTAGTTTACTCCACCAATTGTGCATTTCTTGAAGACCATCTTGTTCTCCGTTAGAGTTCCTGTCTTGTCCGAGAACACATATTTGATCTGACCAAGGTCCTCGTTGATGTTTAGTGCACGGCATATCACTGGCTGATCTGTCTCCTCATGGTAGAGCTGAAGGTCACTTGATATGAGGAAAACCTGACCGAGCTTGACCAATTCCGCTGACACATATAGGGAGTATGGAATAAGAACCTGCAAGACACAAAACAACAATAATTCATTTATCTATTTGTACTCCTCTAATGTTTGTTTGATTTTTGTCTTACTATTGAAAACAAGACAAATATACCCCTAAGATCCCAATGCTTTAATTGGGAGAATTCTATTTTTCACATCTGCTGGCATCTGCTAAATTTTCTATCCTAGTCAACCAGTGCAGTATTTTATTTCTTGTAATTTCGGATAGCAACATTTTGAGGTAATATTATGGTGCTAAAGGGTCCCTACCACACCCCTTACCCCTATCCTGACAGGGTATATGTACACAAGGCTTAACACTAGGCCCACCGGGATGACATGGATAAATAGTTAGTTCTACACCCCATCCCACATGCACCCCTACCCTGCCCTGTACTCACCTGTAAAATGATAATAAAAGTCCAGAATCGGATGAATCCTTCCATTGGAGCTGAACTCTCGCCACCAGGTGCAAAATGTGCATTAAAGAAATCATTATTTTGAGTCCAGATACCACAACCTGGAATGTGAAATTTATGTATTGATATCAGTGAGCAATGGCATCAATGTAACAACTATAATTTAAAAAAAGGCTTCATCATTTAATTTTCACTATTAAATGGGTAGTAAAGGATTCCAGAAAAATAAAAAGCATGTTGTTTACATCAGCTTATTCAATAAATTGGCAAACATGGAATGAGCCAAAAAAAACTAAATAACTCTAATGGTCCATTTTTCGATTTATAATTCTTATGAGGGCATGTTTTATGAACTAACCAAGGCCTCCAAGGAAGCAAAGCGTGAATAATATGACAACACATGCAATGACGTCGAGGTTGAGGTCCCGTTCAACCTTGCTGTGCTTGGATCGTGGCCCACTGTTGTTGAGCATGGCTTTGGTGTCATGACCTGTCAAGAAGTCAATGATTACAACAAAATCAGTTTTATTTGATTAGGGGAATAAGGCTATTATATCACTTTTTGGGTGGCAAACTCGCACACGCTCAGTATTTTAGTGGGAAAATAACAACAAAAAGCAACTTATTTAGCTCTTACGAATAAAGCCGGAGAAAGTTTTTTTCAGAAAAATCTCAATACGTCTTGTTGTTCTTGGGTGAGACGGGCGCAGTCAATTATGTGTTTATTTTGGTTTAAATTTGTCACTTAAAAGGTAACATGATCTCTTAGTGCAAGTTCTCTATTGGAAGATGGAAATGTATTTTTTTAAATGTTATAAGTGCAAAAGACAAATTCCAAACGTCATTTCTAAGACCAAAAGTCTCGTGTTCAAGTCTTTTGAACAGAGATACAGTACAAACCTGCATAGACCACCATGCCCTCAACATTCTTAGTGTTACGGACAATACAACCTCTCAACAACAGATTCTCCTTTCCAACAGCAAGCGTATGGGAGTCGTCCAGCTCACTAAAAAAACATCATAAAGACAAATGAAATCCAGCAACATGACTAAATAACAAACAATGTACAAATTAGCACAGAGGATAACTAAGGATACCATAACCCCTTTGGCAAGGGCTGCAGTTATTTCTTGTCTTAAAAAAAGAGCTAAAGGCACAGTGAATTGCATTGTGCATGTTAAAATACATTACAACTTTGCCTGACCACAGAACAAAGCTTAGATGGAAATTGTTGATTTTTGTGGATGGAGAGAAACCAGAAAACCAGAAAAAAAAGCACCTCGCCAAAGCAATGTTTAACATTTATACACACTCTTCTATCGTTTGTCATCTCAATCACATATTTCAACTTGAGACTCCAATTGGACTCTAAGACTAATATACCACACATATCTTGTTATCCAAGTAGTTTTTCTGCATAAAGTCATTTTTACTTACATTGCCCCATGAAATCTGTAGATGTGGTTGTTTGGTGTTTCACACTTGAGTTTAAAGTTAAAATTTCGAGGAGAAAACCTTTCATCCTCCTAAAAATGAAGCAAACAAGTTTAATAAGATACAGGTGGGTATTCTCCTTTGCTGTCACTGTCTGTACGTAGAAGGTTATTATTATGATACTTTGAACTTTTAATTGAGCATCTTGGAGCAAAGCAGTAGCTAGAAAATTTAGTCTCAGTCATTCCTTGCATTTGTTGGCTGAGTCTACTTTGCTCCTACCCTCTACTCTACTGGCCTTTACTAGCTATGGCCTCCAGAGTAAACAAAAAATTTCCCTTTTCTGGTTTATCCAGGCCCATGCTAGACTGGCTTAATGTTCTCTCCTGTGTTTTCCTTACAAGCAGAGAGGAAGGCCTATGCTCTGTGACTTTCAATTTTAATTGCATTATAGTGGGACACAGAACTCTTGTGCATTCTTGAGAGCATATAATAATATGATAATCTGAAGTGAAAGTATTATAGCACAGCTTTCTGATAATATCACAGGCGTAACTGAAAGCAACATAGCACAGCTTTCTGATAATCTCACAGGCATAAGTGAGAACGTCATCACAGTAGTGAAAGCTTTATTATTTTAATAAGACACTCAGAAAAACACTCAATTTTTTCCATGATGTTCCTTTGACCCCTTACCTTAAATAATCCATTAACCACTTCTCTTTGTTTAAGGTTAGTCTCTCCATCTAAATTTGCAGTCTCGACATAGCATATATTATTCTCATCACTAGAATTCAGTAGGAGGATATCAGCAGGGATGATTTCATTGCTGCTTAGCTTGATAATGTCTCCGACAACCACATCTTTCCATTTTGTGGCTATATAACTGGCAGAAGCACTAAAAAGATAGAGTATTTGGGTCAAGATATATGGATGCATATGAACATACAAAATATAATATCCTCCCTGAAGAGAACTAATTGCTAAAACTTGGGAGTGACCAATTGGTATACGATACATTAAAGATGCTCTGTAAACACTATAACCTCCCTTTCCCTAAGGGAATCCCTCAAGGATCAATGAGGGGTACACATATACAATGATACCAAGAATTACAGCAACATGGCCCACAATGGTAACCAAAACATCACTTAATAAAAATATGTTTTTACATTATTACAAATGTTAGACATACATAATACATAATTATATCATTCTGTTGGGAATAGCACAGATATAAGATAATAAAAAATATTTAAAATGAAAACAAAGAAATAATTCATAATTATATTTTTCTGCTCTTGTGTTTGAATAATAATGGAAACAAGGGAAGTTGGACAATCTAATTTCCAGGGCTGCAGCTACTAGAGGCTGGGGGACAGGAAAGGCGACATTACCCCACCCCCTCCCCTTCTGCAAATACTAGGGATGTCTGTTGTCTGAAGCTTGCTCACCTCTAGGAAAAATTTACAGCTGCTAACATATTTTCAGAAAAAAAAAGAATTTTAGTGAAAAATCGAATCTAACAGGAAAGGCAAATAGAGGTTTCTACACGAAAATCAATACGAAAATGTGTGAACTCATTATACTTCAATTTTCGACTCAATCTTCACACCATTCATCAAAGGTGTTTCTACACCTCATTCACAATTGCCTTTGATTTAATAAATATTTGCCTAAAATTGAAATTATTTCAAGGAGAACACATGATTTCGTGATTTAAGCAATTAATTCGTAATTCTGGATAGTTATATGGTAATTCAGTTAGTTTAAAGGAAAAACAGGAATTTACAGATTGCTACATTTGTAGATTGAAACATTGCATACCTACTATACACTTGGCAGATTGTATTGTTAACCTTTTTGTCTGAGTTGTATCGTCTTCGATCTTCAAATAAGTCTTTGACTGCGGTAACAGCAAGCACGAAAATCAAGGGTAGCATTGCTATCTCCTTTCCAAACGCATTGATAGCCGGAACCCAGTTCAAACCCACGATAAAGAGGAAATAAATATTTGCAAAGCGATGGAACTGCTCGAAGAGATTTTTCGGTATAAAAGACCATATTGTATACTTTGTAGTTTTGATCTTGTTGTCACGATTGTCCCTCAAGTGTTCGTGGTTATCTTTTGTAAACTGGTCGTCATGTAACCGGTGTTTGGGAACGACCAGTCGAAAAGATTCCCTCTCCCCATCTTGATCGTCCATTTAGCCTCTGCTTCTATCACGAAATCGTACAAGTCATAAAATCATCCGCTAGAGCATGGCGTTTCCCATGATATAAGCCATATTTAAGGAGTGGTATGCCTCCTAATGGCTAAAAATCATTTTTTTGCGATAAGGTTCGAAACCGAATTTCGCTATTTTTGGACTGCAAAGGTGCAAGTGTTTACTGAGCCGATAGTATGTAGTAGTCAGCTGTCTACTCTCTTGACACGAAACTTCCTTGGAACTTTTCTATTGGCTAAGAGAAAATAGAACTGCTTCAACCAATCAGAAGGCCAGGAAACAAGTCTTCCCAGGATTCTTTGCTCGCTGGATCTACACATCTCGGCAGCCATCTTGGATTGTGCCGGTTACGAAACTCTACAAGAAATATCATAATTTCACGAGGTTAACGAAGTAATATGGGGCACAAGGAGTTTGGTAATCTTGCAAAGTCGAAGAATATTGTCTCCTATACGTTATCACCGTTCGAGCAACGAGCTTTTGCCGGGATTAGCAAGGGCATCGCCAACTGGGGGAGACGGATGGGGACGAATCTTATGTATATGGCTCCTGGATTCATCACCCTCATCGCCATCTATAACTACGGAAAACACAGTCACGAGCTAGCAAAGAGAAAAAATCCCAAGGATTACGAGAACGATGAATAAGCACTGGTCGTACAAGTAAACATTTTGTAAAGAAGCTTAAAAAAAAATAATAACTGAACATTGAACACTGCTTCCCAAGTTATACTTATTGAAATTTGGATATTGCCTCCATCTTCTTAAACATACTTCTCCATAAAGGATGGGACTACTAATATTGTGAACTTCAACTGGACTAATGAACTCTATGCTTTGCCATCTTCAGGTTGCAGTTGGGAAATAACATGCATTGTATTATACCTGTAAACTGTTTAATTTTAAGTCACAATAGTAAAATCATCAATTTAGTTTTGCTGTTTTATTTGTCTCATATTTAGGTTGTCAGGTCAAATCCTTTTTCTGCAGCTGAACACAGTACTTCGCAGAGAAAAAGAAAGCCTACCCTAGGCTTTGGATGGTCCTTTGGGCAAGCAAACCCCGAAAACTTAGATTTTGCATATCATGGCCACCATTTTGGATCATGTGTTACACAGGGAATGGGCAGGGAGAGGAAAATAAGAGAAATAGGCGGCTTCAAGATTTTCTTGCCAAAAAATAGCTAGGCTATAGTAAATTCAGAATACCCATCAACAAAGCGTTCACAATGGGACTTCACAACTTCACTTCTAGAACAAGCTGGTATATACCAGAAAAATGCAAGTGACTGGGCTGTTTTCTGAACTCTCCCCCGCCTCCTAAACTTTGTATTGAATGCCCCTACAGTATCCTACAAATGCCCCCTCTGTTAAATAGTGGATTGCAGAGGTATGGGTGGCCTAGTGGCTAGTGTGGGTTGTGGAGGTATGCATAGCTGTCAACCTCGCTTAAGGAAAAAATCTTGAGAAAATACAACAATTGTTTTTGAAGTACCAAGATAGCCAATGCGGGAGAATAGAGTAAATGAAAATTAGGCTGGACAAAAGGTTTAAAATTTTGAGACTCCGTCTAATGTGGAAGAGTTGATGGGTATGGGTGGCCTACTGGTTAGTGAGGGTTGTGGTAGTATGGCTGGTTAGTGTCGTTAGTGCGGGTTGAGGAGGTTTGGGTGGCCTGTGGGTAGTGGGGGTCTGGTTGGTTAGTGCTGTCAGTCATAATAATCACGTGTGTAGCGTTGTGCAGTGTAACACCTATCTTTCGTTGTGGAATGTAACAGCTATTTTATCTACCAGATGTAACAGCCAATTTTTGGTTACTCTAACTACTTGTATGGTCTCCTTGATGTGACAGCTATGAGCACTTGGCTGGGGGGAGGTACCGGGTTTTACTTTTTTGTATATATATATATGTATATATATATATATATATATATATATATATATATATATATATATATATATATATATATATCATTGATTCCTATATACACCTATACATACATACATAATATAAAATGATGGTTGAAGGCTTTCATAGAAAGTGCTCAATACTCGAAAGTAGAGCGGTGTATAGTGTTGGTTTGAGAAAAATACAAACTACATAGGTTTCCCTACAGGTCTGTTTCGTGGTTGCCCACTCATCATATATACTCATATATACTCATCATAATATATATATATATTATGTATGTATGTATAGGTGTATATAGGAATCAATGTCAGTTATAAATACAAAAAGTTATCAGATATCTGTTTCTGAATTAATGATTTAAAAATGCTCTTCTTAGAACTTGTCAATGTCTCTTTATTTCTAATGCTGGTTTCTATGGCGTTCCACTCCTTTATAGTTCTGACTGCGAATGTTCGCCCTCCTTCCGACTCACGTTCATAACTAGGACATATCAAATTTAATCTCGAAAATCTTGTCTGTCTTAAGGAGATGTCAGAGTTTCTCATAAGTAATCTGTCTAAATATATTGGAGTGTTAAGGTTTGGATTTACGCGCTTATAGGTGATAACATTTCTTTTTATATATGATTGCTTAGTGAAAGGCAGCCAGCTAAGTGTGTTGAATATAGCAATTGTAGGTGTTAGTCTGTCAGCATCTAAAATAATACACGCTTCTCTTTTCTGAAGCTTAAGAATACTTTGTAGACAATCCTTACTGCAGCTATCCCATACCATACTCCAATACACTAGGGTAGGTCTTATGACCCCATTTTAAAACTTTTCACGTCGGTGGCGTTTTAAGAAGGGACTTATATGTCTTAGTAGTCCTATACGTTTTGAAAGTTTTTTTCTTAGCTCGTCTATATTTACCTTAAAAGTCATTTGACTGTCCAAGGTAATGCCTAGTAGCTTGTACGAAGAAATCTCTTCAATCATGAAATCTCCGATTCTCAAGTCCAAACATAGCGGAGTATCTTTGTTAACCTTACTTCCTATCCATTTCCCTGTGACAAGCATAGCCTTGGTCTTTGCGTTGTTAACGTACATTTTATTTCTGCACGCCCACTCATCGACTGCCGCCAGGTCGTTATTTAAGGAGACAGTCAGACTATGGATCTTGGAGTAGTGTGCGCTTGCAGTAATTGTTGTGTCATCTGTATATATGTCAACAGAAGAGTGTGACAGATGTAGCGGCATGTCATTTACAAATAACAAAAACAAAATGGGCCCTAGGACGCTGCCTTGAGGTACACCTTGTTTAACTATACGGGACTCAGAGCGCTCACCATTCAGAGCAACAAATTGCTGTCTGTCCGTAAGATATGACTTGAACCAAAGAGATGCTGGCTCACTCACTCTGTAGAGGCGTAGCTTTTCCAGGAGGAGCTGATGGTCGACAACATCAAAGGGTGTCCTGAAATCTACAAATACCATCACGGACACCTTATCACGATCGAGATTGAATAGAACTTCATCTGTCAACTTAATCACAGCAGACTACGTGGAATGACCGGCACGGAAGTTTTGGAGGTATGTATGTGGATGTTGTGGAGGTATGGATGGTTAGTGTGGGTATTGGAGGTATGGATTATTAGTGTGGGTTGTGGAGGTATGAGTGGTTAGTGTGTGTTGTGGAGGTATGGGTGGCTAGTGTGGATTGTGGAGGTATGAGTGGTTAGTGTGTGTTGTGGAGGTATGGGTGGTTAGTGTGGGTAGTGGAGGTATGGATGGTTACTGTGGGTATTGGAGGTATGGGTGGTTAGTGTGTGTTGTGGAGATATGGGTGGTTAGTGTGGGTAGTGGAGGTATGGGTGGTTAGTGTGGCTTCAGGAGGTATGGGTAGTTAGTATGGGTAGTGCAGGTATGAGTGGTTAGTGTGTCTTATTGAGGTATGTGTGGTTAGTGTGGGTTGTGGAGGTATGGATGGTTAGTGTGGGTATTGGAGGTATGGGTGGTTAGTGTGTGTTGTGGAGGTGTGTGGGTAGTGGAGGTATGGGTGGTTAGTGTGGCTTGTGGAGGTATGGGTGGCTAGTGTGGGTTGTGGAGGTATGGGTGGTTAGTGTGTGTTGTGGAGGTATGGGTGGTTAGTGTGTTGTGGAGGTATGGATGGTTAGTGTGTGTTGTGGAGGTATGGATGGTTAGTGTGTGTTGTGGAGGTATGAGTGGTTAGTGTGGGTAGTGGAGGAATGGATGGTTAGTGTGGGTAGTGGAGGTATGAGTGGTTAGTGTGGATAGTGGAGGTATGGATGGTTAGTGTGGGTATTGAAGGTATGTGTGGTTAGTGTGGGAAGTGGAGGTATGGGTGGTTAGCGTGTGTTGTGGAGGTATGGGTGGTTAGTGTGTGTTGTGGAGGTATGAGTGGTTAGTGTGGGTAGTGGAGGTATGGATGGTTAGTGTGGGTAGTGGAGGTATGAGTGGTTAGTGTGGGTAGTGGAGGTATGGATGGTTAGTGTGGGTAGTGGAGGTATGGGTGGTTAGTGTGTGTTGTGGAGGTATGGGTGGTTAGTGTGTTGTGGAGGTATGGATGGTTAGTGTGTGTTGTGGAGGTATGGATGGTTAGTGTGTGTTGTGGAGGTATGAGTGGTTAGTGTGGGTAGTGGAGGAATGGATGGTTAGTGTGGGTAGTGGAGGTATGAGTGGTTAGTGTGGATAGTGGAGGTATGGATGGTTAGTGTGGGTAGTGGAGGTATGGGTGGTTAGTGTGGCTTGTGGAGGTATGGGTGGCTAGTGTGGGTTGTGGAGGTATGTGTGGTTAGTGTGGGTAGTGGAGGTATGGGTGGTTAGTGTGTGTTGTGGAGGTATGGGTGGTTAGTGTGTTGTGGAGGTATGGATGGTTAGTGTGTGTTGTGGAGGTATGGATGGTTAGTGTGTGTTGTGGAGGTATGAGTGGTTAGTGTGGGTAGTGGAGGAATGGATGGTTAGTGTGGGTAGTGGAGGTATGAGTGGTTAGTGTGGATAGTGGAGGTATGGATGGTTAGTGTGGGTATTGAAGGTATGTGTGGTTAGTGTGGGAAGTGGAGGTATGGGTGGTTAGCGTGTGTTGTGGAGGTATGGGTGGTTAGTGTGTGTTGTGGAGGTATGAGTGGTTAGTGTGGGTAGTGGAGGTATGGATGGTTAGTGTGGGTAGTGGAGGTATGAGTGGTTAGTGTGGGTAGTGGAGGTATGGATGGTTAGTGTGGGTATTGGAGGTATGGATGGTTAGTGTGGGTATTGGAGGTATGTGTGGTTAGTGTGTGTTGTGGAGGTATGGATGGTTAGTGTGGATAGTGGAGTTATGAGTGGTTAGTGTGGGTAGTGGAGGTATGGATGGTTAGTGTGGGTAGTGGAGGTATGAGTGGTTAGTGTGGGTAGTGGAGGTATGGATGGTTAGTATTGGTATTGGAGGTATGGATGGTTAGTGTGGGTATTGGAGGTATGGGTGGTTAGTGTGTGTTATGGAGGTATGGGTGGTTAGTGTGGCTTGTGGATGTATGGGTAGTTAGTGTGGGTAGTGGAGGTATGGATGGTTAGTGTGGGTATTAGAGGTATGGATGGTTAGTGTGGGTATTAGAGGTATGGGTGGTTAGTGTGTGTTTACGGAGGTATGGGTGGTTAGTGTGTGTTGTAGAGGTATGGGTGGTTAGTGTGTGTTATGGAGGTATGAGTGGTTAGTGTGGGTATTGGAGGTATGGGTGGTTAGTGTGTGTTATGGAGGTATGAGTGGTTAGTGTGGGTATTGGAGGTATGGGTGGTTAGTGTGGGTATTGGAGGTATGAATGGTTAGTGTGGGTATTGGAGGTATGGGTGGTTAGTGTGTGTTGTGGAGGTATGGATGGTTAGTGTGGGTATTGGAGGTATGGATGGTTAGTGTGGGTATTGGAGGTATGGGTGGCATAGTGGCCCCTATTCCACTCCCCTTCTCATTTTGTCCGTTTTCTTTATATGGTCAAACCTCTCGCTGAAACCAACGGAAATTCTAGCTACGCAGTCATCGCCGTTATATTGCATTTTCCTTTAAGTTTAGTATTTCTTTGACGAGATGAACGTATGTAAATAAAGATATTATGAATAAACATTTGTATTGGAATTAAGAAATTTTCGATGCATTAAAACGATTTTTGACGTTCAGTGGTGAGCACCGTCAACTACCAGTAGTTTATTCACCAGAGCAGTTTGCTGCGACCTTAGCACTTCGCTTGACAGTGACTGCAATCTTTTACCCATGCCTTGATGACATATTAGATCTATCGCTTTCTTTATTCGTCTGCAAAAAAAAATCACACTGGAAAGGGACCTTTGGAGAACGTCCGCAAACTCCGCTTGGTTCGCAAGGGCTGATTTATCACAGCATGATTTTCTTAACTGTATCAGTAACCCTACATGACGTCCTGACCCCTATAGCACGGGTAGTTTAACCTGATGCAAGAAGCCGGGGCGTAATGCCGCAAAAACGTATTTAAAACTTATCGAAGAGTTATCTACCTGTGCAATGGGTTCCAGCGAGAGAATAACATTTTCCATTTGCCATTGCAAAGCGATGTGTGTCGGCGAAGGGTGGGGTTTTAATTACCGCTCTCTATAGAGCAAGGGGACAGACAATTAAAGCTTATACATACAACTCGAACATTGGAAATTAAACTTGCTAAGAATGCATTTTATTTTAATTTTGGTGTCTTTACAAATCACCACTTTACAAGGCTACTGACAACTATTTGTTGGCATCAGGATTCGTGTAAGTAATTAAATCACAATTCTAGTGATTTCACCCTAAAATGAGACTTTGTACTCTGAATTATTCATACATTCCGTCTAAATGAGATGTCTTGCTCGAATGAAACCTATTTGATGAGCCCACAACGGATGACACAATAACCAAATGCGGACTTTACTGAGCTTCTGGACGACATGTGTGCTTCGAGATGGATGGATTCATCGCCCTTTCTTGGCTAGTCCCTTTGAGGTCGAGACTTACCGCCTACCGCAGCTCGTGTGAGGAACTAACCACGCCATTTGTATTGTCCTGCAAACAACATCCTTTATCCTTTAGATACTAGAAATTGCAATGATTTGAAGGCTAGAAGAGTATCGAAAGTCTTGTTCTCAGCAAAACGCTACGGACCAGTTTCTTTTTGTAAATTTCCTATACATTTTTATGGAGAAGTCAAGAATAAAATCTCTTTAGCCAGAGAGTCTGCCCCACGAATAATAACCAACGCTTCCTCGTTCCTGTCTCCTTTACGACTTCGGCAATCGATTACTCGTCATCTTTTTATGGCATTGTATGCTTGTGGATAATTTATTTAATTGTTTAGACTCATCAAGAAAGGCGGTTTGCTTTTGTTATAAAGCCAGCTTCGCGATCTGACTTACCACACTCATATGCGGCTCACCAGCAGACAAGAACACCAAACAAACAGCATGTCTCCCAAGACAGTCTCTCTGCTTCTCTGCATGCTAGCAATTGCCACAACTATGCTGTCAGTTGACGCTATATCAAGCGGGCCTATCAAAGCAGGGAGAAAACGGGACTATCGGGACGAGAAAGAGGTGAGTAAGGAACGGAAAATTCTTTATATCATAAAAGATCGAAAGAACAATGAATCCTCTTTAATCTTTCTACACATAACGGTTTATTTTTTCAGTTAGTCTTCCACGATAGCTTTTATTAACAGAACTAATAAAAACATTTATGTAAATAGCATTACTATGTGGTTTAAAAGTATGCACAAAAAATCGACAGAAGATTCCAATATTTCGCTCCCGTGCGGAGGAATCTACTTTCACCGAAAACATTCCACACAATCAAAGCGTCTACACAACCGCTAATATCTTCTCTATACATTACATTATCAAGCTATGAAACTCTCCCAAAAAATTAACAAATCACCAGTCAGCGTTACTTACAAAAAGAAATTACTCTTTATCAACTTTGCGTATTATTTTATTATGAAGAGTTACTAAGAAACGTTCATTTATGAACGTTCGGACAAACATTTAGCCTCGTAAAGATTTATAAAGTTATTTGCTTAAGGCATGAAGCATGTTAGTTACCAAGTGTCGTTTACAATTTTAAAAGGATGATATTTGTATGATACGGATATAGATACGGATACGGATACGGGGTATAGAGAATCTTCCCTTTAAAAAAGAAAAAAAAACATGTTAAGTAAGGCTGATATAAAAAAAATAAAGGATGCGCAACATTAAAAGAACCACTTAAATTATAGTTAAATTGAAATACTTTTAAGATCTTTAATTGCATCGAGTCCAAAGCCTCTTCTTAAACCTTAAATGGAAGATTTGTTCTCATAGCTATTGATGTGCTTTCTTTTCCGGTATATTATTTTCAAAATTGTAAAATATTATGATCAGGTGTCATATTGCTGCAGTTTAATGTAGCTACAAGTTATCACAACACATCAAATTAATTATTTAATAACCTTTGTTTAGAAAGCTTGAAGGTTACAGTACATACAGCTGCTCATTGTGAGCTTGCGAGTAACGTTATTTTTCGCTCGTGTATCAACACTCGGCTTAGGTTAATGAAGGCCGCTGAATCACAGACGAAGGCATAAGGCAGTCAAATAACAGTGATTTCTTTTATTCGTTGTGTAAGCAAAGTGCGCCAATTAGCACCTGGAACCATATTTTAGTCCACCAACAAGATGGACTCCATTGCTGGAAAAGTTGCAGTCTATTTAACTTTTGTTTTATTTCATAACATGCTAGCAAGGAAAACCGATTTCATAGTGCAGTGGGCATACTGGGTGAGAAAATTGTTGTTTTAACATGATGTGGGCCGTCACCCGACCCAGGCTTTTAATGACTTGCACAATTTCTTGACCTGAATAATAACATGATTAATACATGAGGCCTTAAAGGGTATTTGCATTATATTGAGGGGTTTTAGTGTTTTTCCCCCGCGATCTCAAAATCAGTCACATTTAAACGGAATAACTTAAAATAACTAACTAGGTTTATTAAATGACCATTGCTTTTTCAGATAGATCAGTATTGTGGTTTGACAGGGAGACCTTTCCATAAAGTAGACGGGGTATCGTCCTATTGTTAAGAGTACATAACGCTAATGGTCCTCACGCTTGTGTACCATCACATCCTAAAAAAAACTGGTCATGAATGTAGTCAGAAAATACATGGGCTCGATGATGGCTTCCTCAGGAAATCTGAAAATTTTTGTTTTTAGTACTTACAGTTAGAATTTGCTTCGACCACGCCCACACCCTATCTTTTGGTGTAAGAACTGCTGTTGACCGAATCCAAAGTAAAATTTATTTTCCGAAGATCATTCCCGTCTGTTTTTATGGGAATCCCCCGGGTTTGAACGCACTACATCGAGCAGGGGACGGTAATGGATTGAAAATAGTACTTCTAGCTTTTGGGTCAGGCTATACTTCCACACAACCTTAAAATTGCATAATTATACCGATTAGATCCTTTGCATAAAATCCCTTTCATAAAAAAGGTCAATGGTTCATTTCTATTTATTACGCTTAGGCGAAGTAATAATTAATATTTAATAATTAATCTCAATTAATCACTCTATCGACGAATGCTTTAATAAACAAGTCTAGGTGAAGTACAAGAATTATGAGGGCGTTCTTTGGGTAGGGGATAGACTAATATATATTACCTCGAGGTATGTAGTTAATGGTATACAAGTATACCACTGACTACTTTGCATTAAAAAACGTGTATTGGCATAGAGCATTCAATTTTGTTTTCATATTCAATATCGTACGACGCGTACAATCAAATTATTAAATATTGATATATTTATTTTTTGTTTTTCTTTAGGAAAACATCCATCAATTGAGCAAAAAGCAGCAGAAGCAGATATGTGAATTGGCTCGTGATATTGGATGCTATAATTCCCTGTACGAGCCCTACTACATACAGTAAACACATGCAACAACTATCTATGAACTTGTGTATCACACGCCCATTGGATGAAGAACTCTGAACATCGCCTGATCACGAGTACGGAGTAAAGCGATACGAATCATTTTGTTTTGGTATTTTGTTTTGGTAAATGTAAAGAAATGAATCTTGTTAATAAATTGAGCCTTTAATTTGTTATCACACATGGAGTATAATTGATATCATACTAGAGCGCACTGTACAGACTCCACCATACACACAGTGCGCAATGTACAGACTCCACGATATACACAGTGCGCACTGTACAGACTCCACCGTACACACAGTGCCCAATGTACAGACTCCACCATACACACAGTGCGCAATGTACAGACTCCACAATACACACAGTGCGCACTGTACAGACTCCACCATACACACAGTGCGCACTGTACAGACTCCACCATACACACAGTGCGCACTGTACAGACTCCACCATACACACAGTGCGCAATGTACAGACTCCACCATACACACAGTGCGCACTGTACAGACTCCACCATACACACAGTGCGCACTGTACAGACTCCACCATACACACAGTGCGCAATGTACAGACTCCACCATACACACAGTGCGCACTGTACAGACTCCACCATACACACAGTGCGCACTGTACAGACTCCACCATACACACAGTGCGCACTGTACAGACTCCACAATACACACAGTGCGAACTGTACAGACCACCATACACAAAGTGAGGACTGTACAGACTCCACCATACACATAGTGCGCACTGTACAGACTCCACCATACACACAGTGCGCAATGTACAGACTCCACCATACACACAGTGCGCACTGTACAGACTCCACCATACACACAGTGTGCACTGTACAGACTCCACCATACACACAGTGCGCACTGTACAGACTCCACCATACACACAGTGCACACTGTACAGACTCCACCATACACACAGTGCGCACTGTACAGACTTCACCATACACATAGTGCGCACTGTACAGACTCAACCATACACACAGTGCGCAATGTACAGACTCCACCATACACAAAGTCCGCACTGTACAGACTCCACCGTACACACAGTGCACACTGTACAGACTTCACCATACACATAGTGCGCACTGTACAGACTCAACCATACACACAGTGCGCACTGTACAGACACCACCGTACACACAGTGCGCACTGTACAGACTCCACCGTACACACAGTGCGCAATGTACAGACTCCACCATACACACAGTGCGCAATGTACAGACACCACCATACACACAGTGCGCACTGTACATACCACCATACACAAAGTGAGGACTGTACAGACTCCACCATACACACAGTGCGCACTGTACAGACTCCACCATACACACAGTGCGCACTGTACAGACTCCACCATACACACAGTGCGCACTGTACAGACTCCACCATACACACTGTGCGCACTGTACAGACTGCACCATACACACAGTGCGCACTGTACAGACTCCACCATACACACAGTGCGCACTGTACAGACTCCACCATACACACAGTGCGCACTGTACAGACTCCACCATACACACAGTGCGCAATGTACAGACTCCACCATACACACAGTGCGCACTGTACAGACTCCACCATACACACAGTGCGCACTGTACAGACTCCACCATACACACAGTGCGCACTGTACAGACTCCACAATACACACAGTGCGAACTGTACAGACCACCATACACAAAGTGAGGACTGTACAGACTCCACCATACACATAGTGCGCACTGTACAGACTCCACCATACACACAGTGCGCACTGTACAGACTCCACCATACACACAGTGCGCACTGTACAGACTCCACCATACACACTGTGCGCACTGTACAGACTGCACCATACACACAGTGCGCACTGTACAGACTCCACCATACACACAGTGCGCACTGTACAGACTCCACCATACACACAGTGCGCACTGTACAGACTCCACCATACACACAGTGCGCAATGTACAGACTCCACCATACACACAGTGCGCACTGTACAGACTCCACCATACACACAGTGCGCACTGTACAGACTCCACCATACACACAGTGCGCACTGTACAGACTCCACAATACACACAGTGCGAACTGTACAGACCACCATACACAAAGTGCGAACTGTACAGACTCCACCATACACACAGTGCGCACTGTACAGACTCCACCATACACACAGTGCGCACTGTACAGACTCCACCATACACACAGTGCGCACTGTACAGACCACCATACACAAAGTGCGAACTGTACAGACTCCACCATACACACAGTGCGCACTGTACAGACTCCACCATACACACAGTGCGCACTGTACAGACCACCATACACAAAGTGCGAACTGTACAGACTCCACCATACACACAGTGCGCACTGTACAGACCACCATACACACAGTGCGCACTGTACAGACCACCATACACAAAGTGCGAACTGTACAGACTCCACCATACACACAGTGCGCACTGTACAGACCACCATACACAAAGTGCGAACTGTACAGACTCCACCATACACACAGTGCGCACTGTACAGACTCCACCATACACACAGTGCGCACTGTACAGACTCCACCATACACACAGTGCGCACTGTACAGACTCCACCATACACACAGTGCGCACTGTACAGACTCCACCATACACACAGTGCGCAATGTACAGACTCCACCATACACACAGTGCGCACTGTACAGACTCCAACATACACACAGTGCGCCATGTACAGACTCCATCATACACACAGTGCGCACTGTACAGACCACCATACACAAAGTGCGAACTGTACAGACTCCACCATACACACAGTGCGCACTGTACAGACTCCACCATACACACAGTGCGCACTGTACAGACTCCACCATACACACAGTGCGCACTGTACAGACTCCACCATACACACAGTGCGCACTGTACAGACTCCACCATACACACAGTGCGCAATGTACAGACTCCACCATACACACAGTGCGCACTGTACAGACTCCAACATACACACAGTGCGCACTGTACAGACTCCACCATACACACAGTGCGCCATGTACAGACTCCATCATACACACAGTGCGCACTGTACAGACTCCACCATACACACAGTGCGCACTGTACAGACTCCACCATACACACAGTGCGCACTGTACAGACTCCACCATACACACAGTGCGCACTGTACAGACCACCATACACAAAGTGCGAACTGTACAGACTCCACCATACACACAGTGCGCACTGTACAGACTCCACCATACACAAAGTGCGCACTGTACAGACTCCACCATACACACAGTGCGCACTGTACAGACTCCACCATACACACAGTGCGCACTGTACAGACCACCATACACACAGTGCGCACTGTACAGACTCCACCATACACACAGTGCGCACTGTACAGACCACCATACACAAAGTGCGAACTGTACAGACTCCACCATACACACAGTGCGCACTGTACAGACTCCACCATACACACTGTGCGCACTGTACAGACTCCACCATACACACAGTGCGCACTGTACAGACTCCACCATACACACAGTGCGCCATGTACAGACTCCATCATACACACAGTGCGCACTGTACAGACTCCACCATACACACAGTGCGCACTGTACAGACTCCACAATACACACAGTGCGCACTGTACAGACACCACCATACACACTGTGCGCACTGTACAGACTCCACCATACACACAGTGCGCACTGTACAGACTCCACCATACACACAGTGCGCACTGTACAGACTCCACCATACACACAGTGCGCAATGTACAGACACCACCATACACACAGTGCGCAATGTACAGACTCCACCATACACACAGTGCCCACTGTACAGACTCCACCATACACACAGTGCGCACTGTACAGACCACCATACACAAAGTGCGAACTGTACAGACTCCACCATACACACAGTGCGCACTGTACAGACTCCACCATACACAAAGTGCGCACTGTACAGACTCCACCATACACACAGTGCGCACTGTACAGACTCCACCATACACACAGTGCGCACTGTACAGACTCCACCATACACACAGTGCGCACTGTACAGACTCCACCATACACACAGTGCGCAATGTACAGACACCACCATACACACAGTGCGCAATGTACAGACTCCACCATACACACAGTGCCCACTGTACAGACTCCACCATACACACAGTGCGCACTGTACAGACTCCACCATACACACAGTGCGCCATGTACAGACTCCATCATACACACAGTGCGCACTGTAAAGACTTCACCATACACACCATACCATACACGGAACTGTAATCATTGTGAGTTTTAAACATAATTAATTTTAATCACAATTTGAGTTTTAATCACAATTTTATAATACCACGTATTATCAGCTGATGTCCCACAATGCTTGCTACGTAAAGAACATCTGGCGAATCTGGCCCAACCTTATAACACAGTCTAGTGAGCTGGCATGTGTCATAAGACATGAAGATTTTAACTGGCCCTGTCGTTATTATCATGTGTAATTTAGCCACGAGGACCAGATTTAGTACTTTGCACTTGAAGTGCAGAAAAAGTACAAAAACAATGTTTGTTTATATATTGGACTTCGCCGTTTACTCCTGTAACCGCTCAAACTTTCATTGGAGATTGGAATTAGTTCAAGTTCGAAAATCCCAAATGTTGAGCTGGTTGTACTTCATTTTCCAGGTAGATGTCAATATGCCTTCTTGGTAATTATAATTACATTAGGTTGATGTCGGGAAAATAATGTCTCATATTAGACATATAACTCTACAACATGAGAAACGTTGAATAGCTTAGGAGACCACTGCTGTAAGTAGCTTCTCTTCTGCTGTAAGTAGTTTCACTTCTGCTGAAGTTCAGGTTAATGGAATAAAATGTAGAGAAAACAAATTGAAGGAATACCTTTACTATTTCGAGTTATCGTAGCCGACTACAGTGGCTTATTTAGAAACTAAATTTTGAAATGGTTGAAAAATTCTAAAGGTTTATAAGCATTGAAGTAACGTTAGGCGATATAAAAGATCGTGACATTAGAAACAAAGTGCAAACTCTTGCTGTGTCTGAGACACGAGAAGAATATCGACTTTCGTAAAACAACAACAAACACACAAATAAAAGCTTAAGATAGGCACAACAAAGAGTAGGCTCGGTTTCCAGCTGATGTCGAGCCTCATAAAAGAGCAGACTGGATTTGTTGCTTTTAAGAACTTGGCTTATGCTTATTGGCATTAAAAAGATTCTGATTACTTTCGTGCTTTACGTGACTTGCGTTATTTTCTTTCTCCGCATGTTTCTGGATGGGCAGTTTTGGCGGGCTTAGAGCGGGACACGCAACAAGACCAGTATACCTTCCTAGAACTCAGAATCAACTACCAACTACCAGGGTGCGTAGGAGAAAAAATAGGCCTTGGTACAACCTTAACTATTATTGAAAATATTGATTTGTAGAGAACTTACAAATTTGATAATAACTATTCCATTCTATTTTAAAGAACAATTTAGAAAACACTGTAAAAAATAAATACCGTTTCCGAAACCACCCATATTCATTTTGAATATTACATAACCGGAACTAAAACTTATTTCTTTACGAGGTCTTCCCGTTTTCGTGATAATTCATGAGTAGATTTTGTTACTTGTGTCACATTTGCGTGGTCGCCTACACATCCGTTTGTAAATCGAGTGAAACCTGGGCCCTACTTCCCGACCGACACCGACAAACTCATTGACAAGTAGGTTTTGTTTGGTTTGGGAACGAGGCTACAATATTGCGTGAAAGCGAGGATGGACAGCGTGAAAACGAGGCTATCAAGCATGAAATCGAGATTATTAATGTATTCCGTGCACGGAAGCGAGGCTATTAGCACAGAAGCGAGGCTTCCTATTGTCTGTGCCCACGCATAAATTAATATTTATGAATACTAATGTGATCGGAAAGGCCGCAATGCATTGCGAGTTGGGGTTGGGCCCCCCCGCGCTGCCGATCCGTCGCTAGTTGCGCTTCACGGCATTGACAGAGCGAACATTTCGGAACGCTTTTTGCTTCAACTTTTCTGTTCTACTTTGTGATCCTAAACTTGGGCAAAGAAGGGATTTCGGAAGTAACATCATCGCATCTTCGTTCAAGACCGCTTGGAGAGGCTTGGAGCTCCTCTATGCGCCGTTTTGTGCAGTTCGTGTGTCATAATGTCGCTCTGAGGACGACAATGGTGAGCGGCCATGATTTTTGTTTTTACTTCTGCTCAAAACTTAACGTACGTGTTGCGATTCACTTGTTTGTCTCCCACAAACGATTGATTTGGTGAGATGCTAACTTCCTCTGCTGGTTTTGCTTTCAGGGGATCCGTTAGTCTGCCCGTTTTCAGGCGATGACTATGTATGATCAACAAGTCGTTTTTCTGTAGTGGGGTTTGTATTGTACCGTGTAGTAATGGCCGATCAACTGGTGGACGGACCACCGAATAAACGGCAAAAATTGGGCACGCCGGATACTCCAACTGAAAATGCAGGTAAGAACATCTAGAAGTAACTTCTAACCAACCTAGATGGAGCTTTCTTTGCAACAATGATCTGTAATTTCACTGTATTTTCGCGGAACTTAGCAAGCCTTTGCTTCTCTTCGCAGACATTGGAAAATTTTTGGATGACTTGGAGCAGAATTTACCAGAGGAATTAATGGGCTCAGGGTCGTTAGACAGTCCCGAAGGACTTACAAATGGTGAATCAGCTGATGTGGCTACCACAACTTCGAGTTTACAACAAATCTTACAGACAAATTCCCATGTACTGTCAAGTGCAGCGAGCACGGGGCTTACATCAACTGCAAGCTCATCTGGCATCTCGAGTCCCCATTCACCTTCACTGACAACTCTTACTACTGCCAAATCCCCTGCGATCAGTCAGTCTATATCTTCTCCTCCGTCTATGCCTGTTAGTACATCAGGAACACCGACTCCTGCGACCCCGCTCACAAGCGAGCATCATCTTTCTTCGATGGGTATGAGTCCTGCTGGTCCTCCGGTTAACTCCGCGCCACTGTCAACAATGAACTCCCATTCGTCGATGCAACAAACTAGTTTGGCATATAGCTTTTCGTCCGGGCCATATAATGCCCTAGATAGTGGAACGATGAGTACTGCTAGTCCTTCAATGGCTTCATTGAACGGATCTGCAGCGAGAAACACATTAAAAACTATGAATTCAGTTCAACGTAATGGGCCGACTTCGTATGGCGGACGCACAGCGAACTCTATGGCTTTGAACATGAATGCTTCTTCGGGTCCGTCTTCGAGTCCTTTTTCGAACAATTTGAACCAAATACAGACAGATCCTTTATCGATAAAAATGGAACCGAACTTATTTACAGCACAGGGATTAAATGGAAGCCTTGATTCGCCAAGATCAATTCAAGGAAGTCAGGTACGCGATATTAACATTTGTATTCGTGTCTTTTCCTCCTCGCGGTGAAAAAATACTAGTAGTAACAGAAGCGTTTGGCGCTTGCCCAAATGGACTAAAAAAACTCATGTCTATATGTTGAAAGCTATTTAGTTGCCTATTTTAAGAGCAAGTGAAGTTCTACGATCTCAAAGTTTTGATCGGGAATTGTTTTCTAGAGGAATTCGTTGTTTTTCTGTCAAGTCCATGTTGCCATTTGGGAGCTAGCATTCTCGTCACATGGACCCTAACGTTTCAGTGGTTTCTTGTTGTTTTGGGCCGTGAACGGGGTTGTTTGGCGGCAAAAGCTTTTCCGTAACACTTAGAAATACTCTAATATTTTCCATTTATTATAATATTCGTAAATCATTCTCAAAAATCATTTGCCGAGTTGTATAATTTTTGGAGTTTAGAGATGGTTTTTACACTTGTGTTTTTTTCTTTTATGTGATGAAATCGATTAGATTGTCTATGTTCCGTTTTTTTTTTTCATGGTTATTTAACTTTCATATTCAATTCCCTTTAAGGAGTCTAATAATCTTAAATTAGTTTTTATGAGATAAAATGCTGAAGAAACATTTCAAGTGCATTGCTCACAGAAATAAAGGTAGATTTTACCACGCTGTCACAATGATTATAATAAAAATAAATGCATAGTTTTCCCTAAATCCTCTTTTACTTTTTTGTGAAGTAATTCTAGTCATTAAGGTGCTTTAAAAAGTTAGGTAATAAGTTATACACCACCTTGAGCATGCCTCTACTACATATTGTTGTATACTCTCTACTTTAAACATGTTTTTATTTGCAAAATAACTTACTGTTAGTGCATCAGTTAGTCCTTAAAGTTTGTGAGGGATCTTGATTGTCTTGATCGTGAAGTGCATTTGGTCATTGTTAGGCATTCCTTTAGTAAGTAGGGTTATATGCTTAGTCTTAACATCAAAGGCAAACACTATCCTCTCTTCATAAGTTAAACAAATCACAATAATATTTCCCACTGCTCTGGAATGAAAATTGAGCTTTTGGGTTTTATATTGTTGAATATTTTTTTTTCATGTTTTTTTTTAGAGTAACAGGATGTAAAATTTAGGAATTAACTCGATTAAAGCTCTATTTTTAGACAAAAACTGCTAAAAGGCTGTTCAAGTTGCATCTAAACAAAGCATTTAAAAGAGTTTGAACCTAATTTATTTATCATTGCATGGATACCTTTATGTACTTGTTTTCTTTGGACACTATATGTAGTATGGTATTCTTCAAACAAATGGGCAAATATGGTATGTTTCAAACAATGGTTAACATAATTTTGCTCAAAGATTCAAGTAATTACCAGTGTTTACACCTGCTATAACAACACAGTATTTACCATGTTTTATTTCTGCAGGGGTCCCCACTTCCAGGTACTGCAGCAGCTGCTGCTGCCGTCAACGCAGTGGCTGCATCCCAGCCTCCCACGGCAGACCCTGAAAAGCGACGTCTAATTCAACAGCAGCTGGTCTTACTCCTGCATGCACACAAGTGTCAACGGCGCGAACAGCAAGCAGCCAATGGAGAGATGAAGTCATGTAATTTGCCACATTGCAGAACCATGAAGAATGTGCTCAACCACATGACAACCTGTACAGCGGGCAAGACATGCCAAGGTAGAAAATACAGCTTATTACATACCATTCGTATTCAAATGGCTCACTTGGTTCACATGTTCACTTGCATATGAGTGATTTAAGATTTCTTTTATTCAAGTCTTTATCCTGTAAACCATCATGGTGTGAATCACACAGTTTTGTTTATGTCCTGGAGGAGCTTTGAGGGGGCTCGTTAAAAAGAGCAATCAATGATGTCTGTGCCGCTTCCATTTAAATGACCATCAACCTGTTAACAATGTTCAAGAAAATGTCCAACACCAGCACAATCTATTGGTAAAACCTGGACCAACCTGGTTCAAGTGGGTCCTTAAAATTCTTAAATGTTATTCAATGTTTTAAGGCCTAGAAAGGCTTAGATTTTGGAAAAAGTTTGATTATGGTCTTAAATCGTCTTTTTTCTCTTTTCTTTTCACATCCCAGATAATTGCTTAGAATTTCTAGCAAAGATTATGCTATGATCGATTTATTTTGGTTGTTACTGACTAAGTGTTGTATTTGTTCAAATTCACATGGTTTTTAATATTGAAGTTCTTAAAAAAATTCTTAAATAGGTCTTACATTTTTTGGCTGTAGAAACCATGTTGATGATAGTGGAGAAGTTATATTCTAATTTTCAAACTCTGGAAAATTCCAGAAAAGGTTGATCTTTTACTTTTAGCCAAATTAGCAAAACGAAATAAGATTTGAATTGATTAGAAATTGTGCATATTGGTAACAATGGTGACTAAAGACTTTTCTAGCTTCAGGTTCATATGTCAGTGGAATATATTGATACGCCTATTTGAAATAGCATTGCACTCAGAAATCAATGTATCCTAACATGCAGTGCTTCATTCGTAGTATATAAATTTCTGAGGCTTGGTATCTGAAAGCCATACGAAAGTTCACAGTAGCATAAACAAGAATTTGCTACAGCTTTTGAAGCCTGGATTTGGTTTTATTTTTTGCCTATTTGCTTATTTATTTGATAGCCATTAAGCTCTGCAGGTCACTGCAGTGTTCAAACTGCATAGGATCTCTGAGTGCAACTTTATTTGGAATAGGTGTATATTGTTCCAAATTTGGAGCGTTTTCCTCTGTATCAAATAAATGAAGACTGTTATTTATAGAGTTGGTTTGGATTAAAAAAAAGGCAAATGACGCCACCATTTTATGCTCCCACTTAATGGCGCTTCACACAAGTATCCATTTCCATCGGCTTTTTTAAGGGTGTAGCCAAGATATTTTTAATCAAATATTGTAAACATCATATCAGACTTTAATTGTAGATTGTTATTTTGGAGTTTCCATGTGAATAAACTGCTGTATTTTCAGTGATAAACAATAAGAAAGAAGAAGTTGATCGACATTCTTTAATTATTCTGTTTGATTTTTTATGCAGTCGCCCACTGTGCCTCTTCACGTCAGATAATATCTCATTGGAAAAACTGTATGAGACAAGATTGCCCTGTTTGTCTCCCTTTGAAGCATGCATCAGATAGGAGGATAAGCCAAGGTAGGGCTCCCAAATTATTATTGTTATTTTTATTGCAAGGGCATTTGATCACTGAAACCAGTTAACAACCTATAGGTTTTTTGTTGTTTGTATTCCTGTTGAGTGTGAACTTTTCTATTCCAGCCAATGTGGGTATGCAGAGAGCTTACCAAGCTCTGGGCCTGAACTACAGTGGCAGTAATGGTGCTCCCAACTTTGGATCTATGGGTATGTGTCTGAGCCAGAAATAATTTGTTTATGGGGTGCAAATCTCATCAGTTATTTTCTCAAAAGAAAGAAAAGAAACTTTTATCTATGAGAAGAAATGGTAAAAAAGATACCAGTAGCTTATCCAAGTGCAACAGATAAAAACATATTAAAGTAACAACAAGTTTATTTGTAATGATTTATCATTGTAAATTGAAAAGAAAACTTTCTTTCTCTTTTTTCTTTTTGTAGATTATTAACATAATGATAATAAATATCTAACCAGTAGTTCCCCCTGGTAGCTGTTAAAACGTACTTCTCTGTTATAGGAATGGGTGGCAACAGGTCATTTGGAGAAACAACATCTGGGACATCGAGGTATTTTTGCTGTGCAACCATCAACACAGGCCAAATGCTTCTTGTTATTCCCCCAGTGCTTTTTCTTGTGTCTGTTCTCATGATTGATTTGTTTCCTAGCACCGGCAGTGCTGCTAACCGTGGACCTAAGGAGTGGCACAGCCATGTCACGCAGGACCTTAGAACACATCTTGTGCACAAGCTGTAAGTTTTCTAGGACCAGCACATTTTTTTACTGCTATATAAACCTGTTAAACTTTTCACCTGTTAGTACCACATTGCTAGATATTGAAAATGTTTTACTTTTTTTTACCAGTGTGACAGCAATATTTCCCACTCCTGTCAATGATCCCACTGCTATGAGAGACAAGCGGATGTGCAATCTATTAAATTATGCACGGAAGGTAGAAGGTGACATGTATGAGACAGCCAACTGTAAGGTGAGCTCATGCTTTCTTACTTTGTGCAAGATGTGCTTCCCCTCTTATATTCTATTTTCCATGCGACTTTTTTTATAGTAAAAAATTAATGTATTTGTGTGTATGTGTGTTTGTAGGAGGAATATTATCACTTGTTGGCTGAAAAGATCTACAAGATCCAAAAAGAATTAGAAGAAAAGCGCCAAAGAAGATTGCTTGCTCAAATGAGAACAACTGCGGCACCTC
The DNA here is from genome assembly GCF_932526225.1 of Nematostella vectensis. Classification (NCBI taxonomy): domain Eukaryota; kingdom Metazoa; phylum Cnidaria; class Anthozoa; order Actiniaria; family Edwardsiidae; genus Nematostella; species Nematostella vectensis. Next base: position 13,308,231 of record NC_064043.1, on the reverse strand, counting down.
AAGTTGGACAAAATCAAGGTGTGTTGAAAATCGAAGTTGCCATTGTGGTTTACGTAGGATGCATGCATGGTGGTACTATTACATCACAAGAAGGCTGTCTTGATCCATAGTATCAACGACTTGGAAAGGGTCTTGCCTTTTGATTTATCTTGATCATGCTTTTGTTACCTCTTCTTGTTCAAGAAACATGGAAACAAGGACAACCCTGTTAAGTCATCTTATTTTGGTTTTGTTTTAGCTCCATTTCATCAAATGAATGGTGATCCATCTGCTTCACAAACGCTAAGGTCGGCACAAGTGGCAGCGGTTGAGGCTGCACAGCAACATCGACAGCAGCCCCAGACACAAGCACAGTCCAACTTTAGTGATCTCCTCTCCCAGTTATCGCCCCAGCCACCATGCTCCATGGCTGGCATGCCGACAGCCTCAGCGCCTCAACTGCAGAGCAGCATGTCAAGTCAGCAACAACAACCACAACAGCATCAGATTTCTGCTCAACAACAGCTTCAGCAGCAGCAACACCAACAGCAGCAGTTACTCCAGCAGCAGCAGCAACAGCAGTCTCAAATGCCACCTCAATCATCTCAGTCGATGACTGGCGGCCAAAATAACACCCAGTCACTTACAGGCCAAGGGCAAGGCAAGAATCAAATGCCTTCACCAGCAACACCCCAGTCGATGTCCAGTGAAAAGCCCAGCTATCCTCAGTCACCCAAACCAAGCACAGGCAAAGGTGCAGTGCCGTCACCGAGTCCACAAAGACCAGCATCAAGTATGGGCAAGCCCGATACCATTGAGAAACAAGGCATAACTCCAGTGTCTGAGTCTGCTTCAAGCACCTCACAGCCTCAAAAGAACCAGAAATCTGTAAGTTTTTGCCATGCCAGCATGGTTCAAAATGCTTAAAATGCTACTCACTGAAGTCCGATAATGCTGGTTTTATACTTCCTTTTCAAGCAGCCACCATAATTTTCCTGTTCTTAATTTCTTATTTGATTTTTTTGTAAGTGCCAATAGGAATATCATTGGATTTAAGCACTATTCCATAGTGTTATTAATTCGAAGGAAATAACAAATGGATACAGTTAACTGCTGACAATAGAGAAATTGCTATTACATGAGAATTGAATCCATTTATGTAATTTAAACATTTTGTGGCAATTCCACAAAATGTATACCAATTCCATTGCTTTCCTTTAAACCTTTATTTAACATTACATGAAATGTACTACAATACACAGATACTGCATACTTGCACATCATGTATTGCAAATATAGTGATTGATTGATTTTAGGTCTATAATCAAAATACCATCCAACATTTGGAGGGGCAACAGAAAACTCATTGCTCTTCTCTTGTAAACAGTATTCTGATCCAAGTCAAGCACAAAGTTCACCTTCCCCTGCCCAGGGTACTGCTCAGCCAGTGGTAAAGACAGAGGAGGATGTGAAGCCTGTGATCACCATGGCACCTGCTAGCCAAGCTGTCACTCAATCTGCTTCACCCCATACCACCTCTAGCCCTGCCCTTCCTATCGCAGGAACAGTCAGGTTTCCATTCAGAAAAGGTGGGTTTTTGAGACATCTAATGATAAAGATGACCATGGGAGAGTTGCCCTTCTTTTGCAGACTGGACGAGAAGACAATGTTGTTAGCATATTCATTCTTGCACAACTACTTAGAATTCAAATCCGTTTCTTGTCTGGAAATAGCACGTAGTTAATCATACCACTGTGACCAACCAATGCCCTTGCCATGTGCAGTTAGTGGTTTATGACGCAACATGCTATTCCCAAACGATACAAGGATTTGCCAAGGTTGTGCAACAATAAATTTGGCTATAACTCTTGTCCTAAGAATAATTGTTACACTTTATTCACTTTTTCAAGTTTTGTGTGATAAGTATCCTTAGCATAAATCACGCATCTAGACCGAAGTGGTGTTGCATGTGTGGTGGGGTTAGCCATTCCTTTTTTGGTCTTTGCATTTATGGAGAAAGTACTTAAAAACATTGATTTATGTTAGAATTATGCAATTCTTTCATTTAAAATGCCAAAGGGATTGTGAGTAAAACAGTGGAAATTGCTTTTTCTTCTTGGGGCAAACAACTGTGACTATTGACAGAGATACTTAGTCCAATCTATTCATTGTATTCCAGTGTTTCTCCCAGAGGAGCTGCGTCTGGCTTTGATGCCAACTTTAGAGAAACTGTACAAGCAGGAACCAGAGTCTCTGCCATTCAGGTCCCCAGTAGACCCCAAGCTTCTTGGCTGCTTGGTGTGTATTATACTTTATTATAAAAAAATAAATGAGCAATAAACTTCCCAATGATTATCAGATTCACATATAAACAAACAGCAACAGATGTGTTAATGTCTGATAAAATTCAAAGAGTTCATGAAAACAAACTTGTCTTTCAGTCAATAATGAAATGTGTTGAGGAAAGCTTAAAAAGTATCCCTTTCCAAAATAGGCACCAGTCTGTTTTTTTTTTATATTTTTTTTTTTAGTTTAGGGATGTTACAGTGAGGACACAGAAAGCATCCTTTGACCAATCAGATTCGGCTTGAACACCGTAAACATTTTGAAAATAAAAGTTCAGCCAATAAGAAACTCTGGACGTTGTTTATTTGACCTCATGCGTGTAGTCAACCGTGGGGAACACGGGCCCGTGTAGGCCTTATCTTATAGCTTTTTTGGTCAAGAGAGCTTTAGAGTTTTGTCTTTTTTTCATTCACAATACACAGAAATATACCTTAGTTCTGCCAGATAATTCATATTACAGTGTGTATATTGAAAATAGTCCTCTCAGAATGTTTACTTTTCTATTTTTGTCTGTCGATTGAGTGTGAAAACACCCTAACCTGACTGGCTTGAACTTTTTTCCAAAATGTTTACGGTGTTGAACCTGAATCTTATTGGTCAAAGTTGTTAAGCATGGCCCGCTTTCTATGTCCTCACTGTAGATGATTCAAAATGCCAGTGCGAGAATTCTTGTAAATGCTACAAACTAAATATTGAATATTCGCCATATGGTGGAGTTTTATCTGAGTTCGATTATATTCCCTTATATGTCTTGAGATCAGCCTTTCTCTCTTTCAGAATGTGAGTATCCCTGATCTCAGTTAGCTTGGCCTGTAGCTGTAGCTGAGTTTTAGAGCCCTGGGAAAGGAGAGTCCAAATGTCTGTCTAGTTTTTCTCCACTTGAAAACAAGTCCATTTAGCTATTCATTGCTTGTATCGCTTCATTACTAACTCACACTGTCTGTGTCCTGTAGGATTACTTTGAGATTGTGAGAAACCCAATGGATCTCTCCACAATCAAGCGGAAACTTGACAATGGGCAGTACAAGAATCCTTGGGAGGTAAGCCCAGTTTCTTCCACTTCTCTGCCATTTCACTAACATTATCTTGCTCTATGGATGATGTTGTGAGGCAACTAATTGTTATCTAATCAGCCTAAAAACAATATTAGCTAAGGCTAAGTTCAAACGTTGTATTATCCATGAGCCGTATTCAATGCAAATGAAGATTGAAACAAGCGACTCGATTCATTTGCATGAATTTGCATTGAATATGGCTCATGGATAATACCATGTTTGAACTTAGCCTAATTGTTTTGAAAGAAAAGAACATTTTGGATTAGCGAACAGGTCATGATTATTATGAGATACCAATATTCCTGGTAGTTACATATATAGGGAGAGTACATTCACAAAAGTCATCATGCTCTGTACTGCTTAAGCTGCTATTATAAAATTGTATTTGTAACTTTGTCTTCCCAGTACTGCGATGATGTATGGTTGATGTTCGATAATGCATGGTTGTATAATCGAAAAACCTCCAGAGTTTATAAATATTGTACAAAGGTATGTATGTTTTGAAGACTTCTAGTACTCAGATTTGTTTCCATATACAGTGACTCTCTTAAATAGCACATGGAGCACCTAAAAAGGTTACTTACCTATAAAATACTTCTTTGTTTTCAGTTGTCAGAAGTATTTGAGTCGGAAATAGACCCAGTGATGAAATTATTGGGATATTGCTGTGGTAGAAAAGTAAGTTTGAGAAAAAATGCTGTGTTGTTGAGAGATTGCTAGGTCCTCTTAGTTCCACAGAAGCTGTGATGTGGAATCAAATGTTGTGATAAGATAACTGATTTATATTTTGTTTTCCTTTTTAGTACGTATTTCACCCACAAGTTCTGTGCTGCTTTGGCAAACAGTTGTGCACAATAACGCGGGATACTGCATACTACACATACCAGAACAGGCAAGAAATAGTCACTTTTCCAGTCATTTACTTTAAATTTGTCCATTGATGAAAATGACCAAAATTTTGCTTGACCTTATGATTAAATGACCACTTTTTGCAGGTTTCACTACTGTGAGAAATGTTTCAATGAAATTCAAGGTGACATGGTCAATCTTGGTGAAGATCCCACTTTGCAGCAGAGGTAGGTAGACGATCTCCACTCATTTTTGGGCAATGGAGGTGATGGGTGTTATATTTAAATAGGTGTTTATTATATATCACAGAAGTGGCATAGCTTAGGCATTCAAACAGTACCCAGATGTTTCAACTAAAATCTTGTTTCTTTGCTTTCAGCCTTATCCCTAAAGACCAGTTTGTAAAGCTTAAAAATGACCACTTGGATGTGGAGCCGTAAGTCTGTTTTTGGGTGATTTCCTGTGTATACTTCTCTGTTTACTGACGGGCTGTTTTCTATTGTTTAGCTTTGTAGAGTGTATCGACTGTGGCCGCAAGGTCCATCAGATATGTGTACTGCACCATGACCTAATATGGCCAACCGGGTAGGTTTATATTTTTCATCGTTAGGCAGTTGAGTGAAATCCCAGCATGAATGTCAGTGTTTTCCCTAGATTTTTCACCAGAGTGGTAGTCATGGTTACCATTGTGCCAACATGTTTTGGAAGACTGGGCTTTAAACGATATTTAAAATGGTGGATTAGTGCAACAAACCAAAGTATTTCTAGGAATTTTGAGTAAAATAATGGCTGTTTCCAAACTTTTTGGTAAAAAAATCCTTTTGTTTAAATTGCAGTCTGGTGGAATGTCACACTAAATATTGGAATATATACTGCCTTGTTGTGATCAAAACAAAACTTTTGGCTTGTTTATTGAAGGATCTATTACAGATTAAACAATCTTGTGCAATTTGTTGAAATGCCTGTTTTTTTTTTAGGTACCAGTGTGATGCTTGTCTAAACAAAAGAGGAGTCAAGAAGAAAGAAAATAAATACACTGCAAGACGTAAGTGCACTTGCACGAATTTAGGAAAGCATTCTTACAATTTAGAGTTTTGGAGGTTATAATCGTTGCTGCACTGTTTTAACTGCTAGGCTATTTTTAATAGGGTTGCAGCATACCAGACTGGGCGAAAAGATTGAGACCCGTGTGAACACCTTCCTACAGAAGCAGGGATGCCCAGCCGAAGTCACAATACGAGTGGTTTCAAGTGTGCAAAAGCAAGCAGAGATCAAACCTGGAATGAAGACTAGGTACAATTCTGGCCACTTTTCTCTTCTGGTATATAATTACCAGTAGGATACTAAATTATAATCTTGAATTTGTGTTCTAGGTATGAGGGCTCAGGCCAATTGCCAGAGTACTTCCCCTACCAGGCCAAAGCTCTGTTTGCATTTGAAGAGATTGATGGCACAGACGTTTGCTTCTTTGGCATGCATGTCCAGGAGTATGGCTCTGATTGCCAGCAACCAAACACACGGCGTGTATATGTGTCATACCTGGATAGTGTACACTTTTTCCAGCCAAGACAACTCCGGACAGCAGTGTACCATGAAATCCTAATTGGCTACCTTGAGCATGTTGGCCAAATAGGGTAAGTTAACTATCTTTGACAACAGAAATAAAACAGAAACACTCTTAAGAATGTCGAAAAACCACTCCTTTGTTATTGTTAACATGACAAGTCAGCTTGTGCCTGTTAGAAAATGACCCTTTATTTCACAAGTTTGCAGTGAAGCTCTCTGGATCAAGAATAACTATAGGAAGTAAAGCTAGTACTTTTGCCAACCAAGAGTTTGTACACATTGTTTTTGAGATGTAATGCCAGTCAGCACAAGTTTATGACTCAGTACACAAATCCATTAAAAGATTATATACTTTTTAGGCTTTTGCTTAGATTCAGTAGCTCCCCTTGGAGCTCCCCAGAGAGTTGTTTTCCTGTTGTGTATGTGTATTTCAAATATTGAGATATTGCGCACAGATCTTAAAATTGTCTCTCAAGAACTGAAAAAATGTGCAAGCTGTTAAACTGATAGCATTCACTTCTTTTAAGGTTCCAAATGGCGCACATCTGGGCTTGCCCGCCAAGTGAAGGAGATGACTACATCTTCCATTGTCACCCACCTGAGCAAAAAATCCCCAAGCACAAGCGGCTCGTTGACTGGTATAAGAAGATGCTGGACAAGGCCATAATGGATAAAGTCGTCATTGAGTACAAGGTGAATACTGGCAACTTTGATCCTTGGTACTTGAAGGTCTTGTCTTAGTGCTTATTGTGGTTAACAGCACTTGACAGTGCTCATTCTGCAAGTAACGATAACATACATTAAACATCGTTTTTGGTTTGTTATTGTTAGGATATCCTGAAACAGGCCAGCGATGATGGCTTGACGAATCCTAAGGAGCTGCCATACTTCGATGGGGATTTCTGGCCCAATGCCTTGGAAGACAGCATCCGAGAGTTGGATCAAGAAGAGGAAGAGCGCAAAGCCAATGCTGCAGCGGCGGAGGCCTCTGGAAAGGAGGTTAGTAAACAACCAAGATTAAGTGTCAGTTGTTCCCTGCCTCTAACTTAAAGTGTATCGTTCACAGCATGGCAAGGGAAGCAAGGTTAAAGGGAACAGCAAGCGGAGCAATAGCAAGAAAGGCACTAAAAGTAAAGCAGGTAGCCGTAAGTTGAGCAAGAAGATCAACGGACCCTCTATGGAATTGTGTGACCTCTCTCAAAGGCTGTATAGCACCATGGAGAAGCACAGAGAGGTGAGGCTGTTACACAGGTGCTTTGATTGAATAGGATGCCATGATTACCATATTTACCGGCGTATAATGCACACCCGCGTACAATCCGCACCCCAAATATCAAGGCCTTTTTAAAAAAGATTTTGAAAACCCGCATAACCCCAATAGAAGAAACAAGGAAATGAGAAACAACCAAAAAAGAAAAGTATCAATATGAGGTAAATGACCCGATTCACAATATATTTTATTTATACATATTGCTTTTCTACATCTGAACATGGAGGTGATAATCCCTTTGAACCTCTTAGGCATAAGCAGCGCTTCTTAGCACAACTGTAAAGCTGTTATTCTCATCGCAGAACATTTGTATTTTCACATAGAACATCGAAAATGCGAGCTTTTATTCCTTCACGGCAATTTCCGCCATTTTGAACGAGGTGCAAAAGGACTGGGTCGAGTAAATTCCAACATGGCGGACAAAAAGAAACTCGCTGTTCTTCTGGCAAGTTTTTGGGCTTATCTTCTTACGAAACACATGATGAGGAAGTTAAAGATATTCTTCGTTTGGAATACCTTTTACTATGTTATTTTAAAGCGATTTTGTGACTGTTTCTCACCGACAATGGGATCGCCGCATTTTCCTATTGATTTCCGCTTTTTACCATACTGAGAACAATGGGTTCCGCGTATAATGCACACCCCGTTTTTCGAGGTCGTTTTGGGAGTAAAAAACGTGCGCATTATACGCTTGGAAAGTAAGCAGTGAGTTTATATGGTCTCAAACAAGCATGGCTGTGTGAGTGTGAAGACGTCGCCCATTAATGTCTTCAATAAATTAAGTGGACCCAAACGTCTTAAGTGTGCAAACATATAAATATCTCCCTTTTAAACCTCTTTTAATCCACAGGTGTTCTTTGTTATTCGTCTCAATGGTCGCAAGACCCCAGACACGTCCGACCCTGATCCTATGATGACCTGTGATCTGATGGACGGCAGAGATGCATTTCTTACCCTGGCGCGGGATAAACATTATGAGTTCTCATCAAATCGCAGAGCCCAGTTTTCTACCATGGCAATGCTTGTTGAGCTGCACAACCAAGGAAACGACCGATTTGTCTACACCTGTAATCTGTGCAAGAGACCTGTGGAAACTAGATACCACTGCAACGAATGCGAGGTGACTATCCTGGCTAATTTGTAAAAGGGCCTATACTAAACATAAATCCCAGCCTTGCCTTGTCGAAATCACAGATTTTGTTTTTATATGATGTGCAAAAAACAAAAGTTTTAACTAGTCTATTAAAGTTGCATTGTATATGCATGAAATGATGTGTTCAAATTCTTAGTCATGTTCATTTCTATCCCAGGACTATGACCTGTGCGTACCTTGCTATGACGAGAAAGGTCATGAGCACAAGATGGAGCGACTGGGCTTTGACCTTGACGTAGAGCAGCAGTCCCAGCCTTCCAAGGACGGCCAACCACAGAAGATGAATGCTCAAGAAGAAAGGAGACTCAAGATCCAGCGCTGCATCCAGAGTCTTGTGCACGCAACGCACTGTCGCGACATCAACTGTACTATGCTGAGCTGTGCAAAGATGAAGCGGGTTGTAGAACACACAAAGTCGTGTCGGAAGAAGACCAGTGGTGGCTGTCGCATCTGTCAGGAACTCATCCACCTGTGTTGCTATCATGCCAAGCACTGTATGGAACGAGAATGTGTTGTACCTTTCTGTCGGCACATCAAGGCTAAGTTACGTCAACAGCAGTTGCAGCAGAGATTTAACCAACAGCAGACACTGCGTCGGCGTATGGCTCTCATGCAGAATAGAGGCCTCCCTCCGCCTCAGGTTCCTGTTCCAGCACCAACTGGGGGTATACCTCAACAGGCACACCCTTCAATACACCCACAAATGCAAACACAGCAGCCTCCTCCTTACCAGCAGCCTCAGCAGATGCCCCAGAAGCCAGTGACTGCTGGCCCACCGCCAGGAGCCGTGGCTGCAGTCCAGCAAATCACTCGAGATGCTAATATCCAGGCTGCACAAGCTAGACAGCCTATGCCAGTATCCACCCCTGGCCAGATGAGCATGGTGCAACAGGGATTTCCCACGCAGCAACCGCCACAAGTGCAGCCTCCGCAGCAGCAAATGACGGGGCAGCCGCAGATGAACCCTCCCAACCCAGGCATGCAGGGTATGATGCGCCCTACAAACCCCGCAGGGTTTATGCAGCAAGGGATGCAGCCAGGGATGCAGCAAGGGATGCCAAATACTGCAGTCAATGCAGGTCAGATGCAGAGACCTGGTATGAGGCCTGGATGGCAAATGTATCAGCAAAATCCTCAGCAACAACAGCAACAGCAAAATCCTGGTGTGCCCAACCAAGGTATGCAGCAACAGTTTCCACAGATGAATCAACAGCAAGGAGTACCTCCCATGGGTGCACAGGGAAACCACATGCGCCCGTCGACCATCCCACCAGCGTTGCAGCAGCTCCTCCATACTTTGAAGATGCCCAACACTCCGCAGCAGCAGGCTCAGGTTGTACAGATTCTAAAGAAGAATCCGCACTTGATACAAGCATTTATGAAGCAGAAACACCAGCAGCAGTTGCTTCAACAACAGCAGCAGCAACAGCAGCAACAGGCTGGTATGCAACAGGGAGGAATGCAAGGGATGGCCCCCCAAGCAATGCAACAGCAGCAGATGCAGCATAACATGGGGATGCCACCGCAGGGAATGCAACAGGGAATGCTGCCTCAAGGAATGCCCCCACAAGGCATGCAGCAAGGATTACCGCCTCAGAGTATGCAACAAGGGATGGCTCCGCAAAGTATGCAACAAGGCATGCAAGGAATGCAACAAGGCATGCAGGGGATTCAGCAAGGCATGCAGGGGATGCAACAAGGAATGCAACACCCTATGCAACAGGGAATGCAACCTGGTATGCAGATGGGAATGCATCAAGGAATGCAGCAAATGCAGCCTAACATGCAACAAGGAATGCAACAAGGAATGCAGCAAGGAATGCAGCAGGGAATACCCCAAGGCATGCCTCCGAGCATCCAACCTCAGAACATGCAGCCTGGAATGGCTCAAAGCATGTCGCAAAGTGTTGCTCAAAGTATGCCTCAGAACTATGCTCAGAGCATGTCTCAAGGCATGCAGAGCACCGTGCAGCAGATGACAAGCACCAGCCAGTCGGGTCTCACTCCACGACAGCAGCAGAGTATGCAGTGGATTCGACAAATGCAACAGTTGAAGGCGCAGCAACAACAGCAGCAGGCTCAGCAACAACAGCAGAACGTCTTCCAGCAACCTCAGCTGCCCCCATTCGCCCAGATGAATGCCTGGCGAGCACAGATGCAAAACAATAACTCTCAAGCTAACATGATGCATCCGAACAGCCAGGCACAGCAACCACCGGGACAGCACTACCAAGCAAAGCAAATGCAACCTCGTCTCATGTCGCCGCAAGCTCCACCTCCCATGTCGCCGCAGCAGGGGGGGCTTCCTTCGCAGTCCCCTCGTCCTGTCATGTCACCGCAGCCACACGCTAACACGCTCTCGCCAAGGCAGCAGACCATGTCGCCTGCCCATCCACAACAGTCACTCACCTCACCTCGCCCCGCCCAGTCGCCTCATCAGTCGCACATGGATCCGTCAAACCTTGGGGACAAACCGAACCTCTTCACTCAACCCCTCAGCGCGCGTATGACGCTAACCCCTCTCGCCGCGCCCTCTGAGTCGGACATGAGTCTAGGGCAGGAGGACTCTGAGACAGTCCCGCCGTTAACGCCACAGGACCAGTTGACGAAATTTGTTGAAAATTTATAGTACAAATTTTAATGTAAAGTAGAACCAGAGACGAACAAAAGCAAATGTACTTTATACTTTCTATGTAGTTTTATCATGACGCCGATAAACAGGACGATCAAATTTTCTACCATTCATACTATATTATATGATAATTAATTTGTATAGCCGCTGGCAAGCAATCTGGTGAGTCTTGCGGGTAAAGGGGTATTCCTCCCGACCGTCAGATGGACAAATGCGATGTAATTTTAGTTTTAGAATTCTAATTTTTTGAACAACCTCAGCTGCTGCCAGTGTCGGCATTGTATAAAGCGCACGTTCTCATAGTACATATATTGACGTGCTCGTGTACTAATAAATCAGTGCACTTTTCAGATCGCTTGACAAACCGTGTACTGTGCTGTGTCATCAGGGTGCTCCCCAATAACTATCCATACTCCACCCCCCTCACCCATGCCCATCTACATACCACGTGGTAATCCAAACAGCAGAAACGTCAGCCAGCGTTGCTGACACCGCTGTGCTCAGTTGACCTCGAGACAAAGGAAATGTTGCCAAACGGCTTTATAGCACATACCAACATGGTGTTCAAACAGCGAAAGCATTGCTGGGCTAGCGGCTTGCGCTTTTTGCACGGGGCTTTGAAAGGGGGATAATTCCGTGTGTACCACGTTACAGGGGCGTAAAAGGGAGGGGGGGCTTAAGCATTTCACTTTTCCTAAATAGGGAACTTGCGCTAAGAGATCAAGTTACTTGGGAAGCTAATTCAGCGCTTAGAAAAAAGCCAGAATTTTTTTTCAGGAAGGGTTTAGTTCCATAGATTTTCTTTTTTCGTCCTCTGGTGTGACGGGCGCACTCATTTCTGTGATTATTTTGGTTTGAATTTGCCACTCAGAAAGGTCACGTGACTTCTTAGCGCAAGTCCCTGTTAGATATCCTTCTCCGCGGCCTGTGCGCTAGCGTGACTTTCTCTCCAATCCCTCTCTTTGATGTGCTCCGAGGCCCGTGAGTCAGGGTCACGCTCTCTCCAATCCCCCTCTTCTCAGTGTGCTCCGTAGCAGTGCGCTAGCGTGACGCTGTCTCCAGCGTGCTTCCCGAGCCGTGCGTTAGCGTGACGCTCTCTGTACCTTCCGTTACCCAGATGGCCTTGGCTACCTGTGTGCGTATGTGTGATGTATCAAAGTATGCACGTGCAATGCACGTGCCTGAGTGGTGAAATGAAGGCCAGTGTTCAAATTTTAGGTGATTTATACATATAATCATGAGAGGAAGATCCTCATAGAGGCAAATACAGAAAAATCTACCGATTGTTCTTGAAAATCACAGAGAACTCACACTGGTTTAGTTATCAGACGGGCCTCGAACAATCGAAATAATGACAAAAAAAACACAGGCAGCCCAAGGCTTGTGTCAGTGGTTAAAAAAAGGAATGTATGGAGAAATTTGTAAATTCGTGGAAAATAAAACTAATAAAAAATGAAAAATAAATCGACCTTGTAATATAGTGTAAGTCTTCCTTTATTTCAATTTTGCCGAAAGAAATGTCAGTAGGGCGACTGAACCCCCTACGAAATTTGTGTCTGCAGACTAATTACTGTTAAATCTGGTGATCTACCATATGACAACTTCTGATTTAACAGTAATTTTGATATCGATATCAGATAACATATTTATGAAGAGAAACTAGACTTAAATACAGTAATAAAGATGCATCCACGTTGTACAATCTTACACCGCCCTGGCAGAGCGTTTGGGCGGACATAGGCTTTTATGGAGTAAATAGCGTAGTATCCACTATTTTGAACAGGTGATCATTTAGTTAGTGAAGCAATGATAAACAGCTAAAGATAGTCGATATCTTCAAACAAGTGTGATAAAGAGCTACATGTCAAGCAGGCCAAATTTTTATGACGTCACCTTTTGATTTCCCGCTTGCCCTTCGCAATTTTGAATCTGAATCATTCTCGTTTCCAGAGCTCCTCCACTGTTGTGTGTCGGAGGCTCTGGAAGCAGACGGTTATGGGCGAATTTGATTGGCTGTGAAAAAAGGCCTGCGTAATGAGTTAAAATTTGCACACACACCTGCGCAACGCGTTTATTTCCGGTGGATAGCATTCACTTCCGATATAACCAGGAAGCTACTCCCGTACCGAAACCTGGGAGTTGCATATCAAAGTCGAGACGTATTGTCTTGTTGGTCTCTTCGTTATGGCTAGATTATGGCGACGGCTAACACGTCAAAGAAGCTAGTGAGCAAAGTTTTTGACTCGAATACTTGCATCGTTTGCAATACAACAGTGCCGGGGGAAATCATCCCATTCCGCTAACCAGGGAGCTTCAGTCAAATGAATTCTATGTTTGGAAAACCCTAAGCGCAGAAGATGGATTTCCCACAAAGATCTGCCGCCTATGTGGTCGGTCTCTCAACAACGCAGAAACATTTAGTGGGAAAGCCCTCAAGTCGCATGATATTCAGACCCCCGTAGCCGTAGCCCGTCGGCAGCAGGCAAAAACAATCTTCTCGATCCACGGCTACAACTCGGACTGCCTGTTCTTGCTTTGATTTCAAATTAAAATTGAAGCCAATATTTGAAAGATCCGACAACCAACGCTTCCTCAAAATGACCGTCCAACATCTTGCAAACGATAAACCGGAAGAGAGATATATCGACAAAAACTGGAAGTCCCGGATTGTCCTAGAATCTAGGACAATCCGAGACTTTCGGTTTTCGTCTGCTACCAGAGCCTCCGGCGGAAGCATGACCGAGGAGCTCTGGGAACGAGAATGAATCTGAATAAGTACAGTTGACAGAAAGAAGCCTGGGGAGAAGTCTACTTAGAGGGCGGCTTTTGTCAGTTCCAAGTATAAACATGCCGCCATACTTAGGCCTGTCTGCATTGCACTGAACAAACTCAAGGATTGAAGATGATTTTCACTTTTGACTCTTAAGATGATTTCTGGTTGCATTTTTGTGCATTTGTAGCGAGAATTATCAACAATTCGGATTTTAAAACACTGTATATTGTCAAATTCGGTACTTTTATTTGTACATAGCTTTGATAGGATTTGAGCCTTTAAAAAAACAAAAGCGCGAAGTATTCTAGAGAAACTCGTCTTTGATGGCCCAATCTAACAGTTAAGTTCTATTAAAACTTCCTTTTCGATCCTTTGATTTTTGTGAATATTTCGAAGTTGTAAAGCAATGTTAATTATTCCTTAGAGCACATCCTTTTTTTGATAGCTTGATTGCCTTTTGTGTACAGAAAAGCTTAAGTTATCCCAGTCTAAACCCACTCCACAAGTGAGCTGCATTGTGAGTAAGACGGTAGTTCTCAAACACCAAATTACGTGACCTTACCACACAGTTAGCGAGCTTTATTTAATAAAGTTAAGTAAAATGAGTTAACAAATTTTGTGAATCGAGGATTGAGACGCTAATACTTTAATACACGTGTTTGTGGGAGCTCTATGAAGAAAGCTTAATTAAATATACCTATCCACAAGCTGCACATGATATGTGCTAAGATACGAATCATGACGTTCAACAAAAGGGGTAAACAAGAAACTCGTATGACTATCAAAATGTTATGCAAATAGAGTGTGAATATCTCTTAATGAGTTCTTTATGGTAGAAGACAGCTTTCTGAACTTTTATTCTAACTTTCGATCGATGACAAAATAGACGTCAGAGGTAGCTGTTTCCCAGGGGGTTTGTATTGAAAAGCTCGTCTCGCGGTAATTCAAGAATTGTTATAGGTGATGCCAGTCTCCACATCTCTCGTGCAATATCAGAGATGATTTCGTTTCCTTAACTTTCCTAGCCACAATTGCCAACAACAAACAACAACAGGATTTTCATTTGAAGTGGCTCTACAAGGCTTGGATTCATACACTGAATGGAAACGCTTCTCTCATGTGAAACTGCCGTTGCTAGCAGGCATCTAAATGTCAACAAGGCATGTCAGAGAATATGTTTGGTTTCTTTTCGGTGAAACCCAAACCTTTTAAAGAGCGCAAAAAAAACCCGGAGTCAGGAAACCCCAAGAAAAACAAAGTATGTTTTGCCGAAAGCTTGGAAACAGTGCACGAGATTCCATACAAAAGAATATTTTCCAAAGCAGATTTCCACTGCTTGAAGTTGCCCGAAATACCTAAACACAAGTATGTTCCGTTATGTGTCAGGGACCCCTACGCTAGCCCAATGAAAAAGAAGAAAACTGACGGCCTCTTTATGGATGATCCATTTAAATTGCCATTCTTGGACCCGAATGCCATGCTCTTTCATCTTGGTCAAAAGGCTCAAACAAAGCCACGTCACAGAGAAAGCGCGAAAATCCCTTCAAAAATAAATGCTTTAACAACCGCAACTAGAACTCGCAACGAGAAATTTGACATAGGAAACACAGTTCATTTTAAGTATAGCGATTTTGTACTGAAAAAAATGGACGCCACGAGTACATTTGACACTAAATAACCGATTGTTGATAGTTACTATATTTATTGTTGATTGGGATTTTTGACCAAATCGAACATAGCACGAGTTTCTGTATGATTAAGCGGAAAGATGAGTTTGATTTACGCTTGCTATGCAAGTAAATCATATCTAGCAATGACGTCAACTCCTTCATAACGAAACAACAGTGCACGAGATGTTTTAGAAGTATAAATAAATGGGCTTATCTTATCTAGGTGGTTATTTCAATCAGGGAAATGTACAGTCCCTACACTTCCCTGTTTCAATATAGTGACACAAAAAGCCACAGACAATGGAGGTACCGATACTCCAGGTAAAAGTTAATGATGGAACATCAAGGTACCGGGATTTTCCATCTTGGTGCGCCCTTCTTGCTCAAGGTGAAGAGACGATTCTATACTTCCTGTTTATAGACTAGCTTTATATATACAGTATTTTTTGTAAAATGATGGTTGAAGGCTTTCATAGAAAGTGCTCAATACTTGAAAGTAGAGCGGTGTATAGTGTTGGTTTGAGAAAAATACAAACTACATAGGTTTCCCTACAGGTCTGTTTCGTGGTTGCCCACTCATCAGGGGATCCCCTGATGAGTGGGCAACCACGAAACAGACCTGTAGGGAAACCTATGTAGTTTGTATTTTTCTCAAACCAACACAGTATTTTTTGTATATAGATTAAATTACAGTTACCTAATATCGTGTGAAACTATTTAAAATGACAGCAAAGTTTAAAACTTTGAAAGAAAATTATCGCAACAAAATTTTAATGGATAGTGTGTTTATTTTTACATTTTTCCAACAATAATAAAATACAGATAAAATACAGTTTCTATGCGTAGTCGTAATAAAATGGTCGTAAAAATGCAGAGGCCAAACAGAAAGATGGGGGGAGACTTTAACAAATTCTTGTCAGAGTAGGGGCAAACTAAAAATACAGAAATACTGGTCGAGTATCGTCGCGTTTTTTTGGTAGCCAGGAACTTGTCCATAATAGAAAAATCCCATTCCAACTAGCCGTACCGACATCAAATGGGTACAGTAACTTTCATTAGAAGTCGATATATTTCAGAAATACATGTATGTAAAGGACTCTAGATTAAGATCATTGCTTTTAGACGACCCTCTTGAACATACTCCATGCTCTAATAGCAGAACGCATCCATAATTCCTCTGTGAAGGTATGAAACTTTGTTGGCACAATATCAAATTCATGAAAAAACATGGTCTTGATGCCTTGGATCAACCGACAACCCTATTGTTGTAGTTTTACTTCCGGTTAATTAGCATATCTTTCGCACATGCGCACCCGGATTGAGTTCCTCGTGTAGTCCGCCATGTTTTGTACTGTGTTAATAAAATAGGTGAATAAAAAGCCTTCAAGTCAACTTATTACATGGTGTCAGAAGCAAACTGAAGGAAAATCACTCTCAAACATACCAGGTCGGTATTTTACGAGAAATCTAGCAAGTTTACACAAGGAAAATGGCCGAACTCACTGGACTCACTAGTCCTCGTATGGACTGGAATGCAACCGATCTTCAACAAGCGCTAAAAAAGTTCAAGGCAACCGTCGAATTGTACTTTTCTGGCCCGCTTAAGTCCAAATCGGAGAAAGAAAAGGTCAGTTATCTGTTGATATGGACGGGAGAAGAAGGAATTGAATTAGTTTCTACGTGGTCGCTAACCTCAGACGAGAAGAAAAAGCTGTCAACTTACTGGGAGAAGTTTGAAGAATACGTCGCCCCCAAGAGCAATTTTCGCTTAGCACGATTTAAACTACGCACTCTGAAGCAAAAGGACGATGAACCAGTGGATTCATTTATAAAGAAAGTAAGATTGCTAGCCAGCGAATGCAGGTATGATAATGTAGACGAACACATTATTGACGCTCTAATTTTCGGGTCTCGCCGCCCACGTGTCCAGGCTAAACTCCTCGAGTTAGACAAAACTCTAACGCTCGCTAAGGCAATAGACATAGCCAGGACTGAGGAAGCCACTTCGGCTCAGTTACAAGATATTAGAGGCACAAACACTATACCTGTACACGCAACAACCCACAAAAGCCCTTCTTCACATCCCAAGACACACTCACGTGAAAATAAACAAATACAAACCCCATTAAGCAACTACAAGCACATCTATCCAGAGTCACTCTGCGACATAGACGGCAAGCCCCTCAGCTTAGCCCCATCAGACACAAGGATAACAGCATATGGAGGCCATGAAGTACAACACTACGGTACCTGCAACCTCACTTTACTACATAACGGTCAGTCCAGCCCTCATGAATTTCATGTTGTAAACACGACAGGACCTACAATCCTAGGACTACCCACATGTACTGCAATGAAGCTTGTAACCCTTAACCACAGTCTAAGCAAAGACCAGGCTGAGCCAGCCGAAATACGACCAGCTCAAGTACCCAAGGATGACCCTGAGGCAAAGGCAGCTCTACTAAGACAGTATGCTGACTGCTTCGAAGGCATCGGATGCTTCAACGGAGAGTTCCATATCACACTTGACCCTACAGTACCCGCTGTGGTTCACCCGCCACGACGAGTCCCTGAAGCACTTCAGGAGCCTCTGCGCAAGGAGTTGGAATCCCTCGTACAGCAAGGAATCATCACCAAGGTTGATGAACCCACTGACTGGGTCAACTCGCTAGTCTGTTCCACAAAGCGGAATGGCTCCATACGACTCTGCCTTGATCCAAAGGACCTCAACTGCGCCATCAAACGTCCACATCATCGTACACCCACTCTTGATGAAGTCTTATCAAAGCTAAGTGGATCCGAGTACTTCTCCATAGTTGACGCCCGCAGCGGTTATTGGAACATAAAGCTTGACCAGGAAAGCTCACTCTATACAACATTCAACTCTCCCCATGGAAGATTCAGATTCCTACGACTACCCTTTGGTCTGATTTGTGCTCAGGACATCTTCCAAAAGAAGGTCGACGAAACCTTTGGTGACTTACCTGGGGTGACAGGCATCACAGACGACATAGTTGTTTACGGACGCAACCGTAAGGAGCATGACAATAACCTGAAAGCAGTAATGGAGCGTGCCCGTGAAACTGGTCTGAAATTCAATGCTGACAAATGCAAAATTGCCAGCAAGGAACTTGTCTTCTTCGGACACACCCTAAGTGCAGATGGTCTGAAACTTGACCCTGCTAAGGTTGAAGCCATCAACAACATGGATCCTTCAACGAGCCTCACAGATCTCCAAGTCTTCCTAGGTATGACGCAATACCTTAGCCGTTTCATACCCAACCTCGCTTCAACAGCAGCGGTCCTCTGGGACTTGACAAGGAAAAGTAGTCAATTCCAGTGGTGCCCAGAACACCAGAAAGCTGTAGATGACATCAAGAAACTCATCACATCGCCAGCCTCGCTGCAGTATTTCGACAGCACCAAGCCTGTCGTAATCCAGGTGGATGCATCTCAACGTGGCCTCGGCGCGACACTCATCCAAGATAAAGGCCCTGTGGAGTACAGAAGTAAGCTACTCACTGAAACCGAGAGGAGGTACTCCAACATAGAAAGGGAAATGCTTGCAGTCGTCCATGGTCTCGAGAAATTCCACTACTACGCTTATGGACGCCACGTCCAGGTCCACACGGACCACAAGCCACTGGAGGCAATATTCAAAAAGCATCTGGCCAGCGCGCCACCCCGCATTGCCAGGATGATGCTGCGGATACAGAAATACGACATCGACATTCGATATGTCCCAGGGAAGGACATACCCCTGGCCGACGCCCTCTCACGACTTAACCCAAGTCCCGGTGACACTATCGCTGGACTTGATGTCTCTATACATGAGCTACACTTGCACCTCAATGCTAGCCCTACTAGGATAACGCAGATCCAAGAGGAGACGAGGAAGGACACAACACTTCACTCACTTCGTGCCGTCATCGCCCAAGGTTGGCCAAACAAAAGAGCTGAATGCCCGGAGTTACTACACCCATACTGGAACTATCGTGACGAACTTACTGTCACCGATGGATTGGTCCTGAAGGGTACCCGAATTGTAATTCCAAAGACCCTGCAACCAGATGTTCTACAGCAGCTACACTATGCACACCAGGGTGCGGAAAAATGCAAGCTCAGAGCCAAGGGATCAGTCTTTTGGGCGAACATCAATGCCGACATCGACAACATGGTCAAGAGTTGTGCTCCCTGTCAGCATAATCAGTCCATGAACACTAAAGAACCGCTAATGCCTCATGATGTTCCACCAAGGCCCTGGCACACCCTAGCATCTGACTTGTTCTCCTGGAACGGTTCACCATACTTACTACTCTCTGATTACTACAGTAAGTTCCCAATTGTGCGCAAGCTAACTAACATCCAATCATCTACTGTCATCGCTCACCTCAAAGGAATATTTGAGGAACATGGCATACCAGACAAACTTGTCACAGGACATGACACCCAGTTTACGTCTGCTCTATTCAAGGTTTTCAGCAGCACCTATGGATTTATTCATACAACTACAAGCCCATACTACAAGGAGGCTAATGGCTTCATAGAGAGAAATGTGCAAACTGTCAAGGATCTCCTTCAAAAGTGCAAGGAATCAGGGCAAGACCCACATCTAGCCATGCTGTGCCTGAGAACAACCCCTTTGGGTCACACCCTGCCATCACCAGCAGAGTTGCTAAATTCCAGAATATATCAGTCTAACCTGCCAGCTACTTCCAGGCATGCACTACTGAACAAACCTGACTATGATGCCAATGTCAAGCTGCAAGCCAGACAAGACCGACAGAAATCATATTACGACAGGACTTCCAAGTGTCTACAGCCTGTCTACCCTCAGGACGCTGTCAGAGTCTTCAACCCCCTCAACTCCAAATGGGAGCCAGGAATAGTTCGAGCCGCTGCGCCAACCCCACGCTCGCACATTGTGGACATGGCCAATGGCAGTACTCTCACCAGAAACCGCAGACACATTCGTCCCACAGGTGAAAAACTAAGCTTGAATAATACCTCAGCTACTGATGACTATGAGCCTGTAGCAGAACCAGCACCTAACGGCAACCAACCCCCAACAGAGCCAAGGACGTCTACACCTGGTACCCCTGCGAAGTCCACACCTACCCAAAGTGGTCCACCATTACGCAGATCAACACGGACAGTGAAGCCCCCAGACAGACTGGACTTGTAGCATTTGCTACACAAACATTAGATATTGAACTATGTTATTATTAGTACTGCAAAGTTCTTTGTTGTTTTTTTACACCCCTAATTGGACACTACCAGTCACATTTGTACTCATGTAATTTTTCAGCTTTTCAGCTTAGAGAAGGGGATGTTGTAGTTTTACTTCCGGTTAATTAGCATATCTTTCGCACATGCGCACCCGGATTGAGTTCCTCGTGTAGTCCGCCATGTTTTGTACTGTGTTAATAAAATAGGTGAATAAAAAGCCTTCAAGTCAACTTATTACACCTATCTACCACTTAATTCACAATCAAGTGATTTTACGCAGCATTGGCCATTACAAACAAGGACTGATTGTTTTCAATACTTTGTAACTGAAAGATACCAGCCTCACAGTATATTATAATATGTTACACCTATTTTGGAATTAAGTTTATAACTGCAATAGAACTTATTAAGCTATATTATCATTACAACAAATTCAATTAACACCTTTGGCTTTACAACCTTATAATTAGGAGAGGTGGAGCTGGCCTAAAACGTGTATTGGAGGGGAGCACGTTGTCTCAAGACAAAACTTAAATTCTAGGACTGAGGGAAGTTTGGTCCAAGTAGTATCTCCATACAGGTAATTCCACCCCTCCCCCCATGTTCCCTCCCTATGCAAATAATATATCTCATTATCTAAATGTGTTTTACCAAGTACCTTTTGAGTCCTTCCCTTAATGGAGTTTGGAACAAACTAACTTTTTCCCCTAGCAAATCTTCCATCTTTCCGCAATGCAGTGCAGTATTAAATGGCCTTCTTGTAGGACCAGAAGGGGCATTCTTATTTCCCTTCACGTGTGACATGGGAAGCTTGAACAGTTCTGCCATCAGACATATCATTTGGAATTTGGTCATAGCTTGATTGCCACTCCAATGGAAAATGCCACTTAAGGATGAACCATTCTTGAGCTTTTCTTCACAAAGAGAATGACAGATACCAGCAACATCATCCACAAGGGTGGGATAGCGGATCAGGTAGTCATCAATTACAGTTTCTTCTTTCTGCTTGAGCACCTTCAATAAAACTGTTACAAACAAGTAGATACTTGTGAGCTTTGTACACACATGTCAGACAAAACATTATACATGTTATAAAATGTGCTTGACATGCACACATTTATAGGTAACTCAAATAGAATGTATTAATTTTGAAATGGGCCACTAACTTACCTCTCTTGGTGGTGATGGTGGGTGGGGGGAGTCAAATACATAATGGGGGGGGGGTCTGAGGGATCTTATTTTGTTTCAAATTTTGAAACTCTGACAATCCTTGAGGATAATAGCAACATAATAAAGCAACAACATAGATATAAGTACTCCCTTCATTATTGCTTATTGATATGCTACCTGCCAGGCCCATACCCAGCGGGGTTGCAGGGGGTGCGAACGAAAAATCCTGGGTACGGGCCTGGTTGCATCAGGTAAATATAAAGCACTCTACAGCACGGCCTCACACTAGTTTTTTTTTTTTTGCAATGCACTAAAATGTATACTCAACTCGGACTGCCATAAATTACACAAAGACGTATTTCATTTACTGAACACTCAAGGATCTATACTTGGCCCTTTCTATTTCATTACCCGTGACAGCGCTCTCATCTAATGATTCCACGTCTCCATACAGCACAGGTACTCTGAGGATGATACCATTCTTATGTTCCTTCTGTACCGCCTTCTCCCCTTCAAGTTTACTTTCCCCGTATTTATTTAGTGGATTTGGGGCATCATTTGGCTTATATGGTGCAGCGTTGCCATCAAAAACGTAATCCGTACTAATATAAACCATGAAATGCTCTGGCTTACTTAAACCATAGTTTAGACTTTCGATAGTCTTGGCCAAGAACTGGGTTGTACCGATATTAAGTTTCTCTGTTACTGAAGGATCGTTCTCTACAACATCCGGTCTTCTTTCTGCAGCCGCGTGAATCAACAAGTGCGGTTTGAAGTCGATCACTAATTTACTCATTTCGTCAAAATCCAACAAGTTTGCTTTCTTGAGATTCCCGTGCACACGACTGTATGCAAGGCCAAGCACTTCCCATGCACTATATTGAGTGAATTCGTTCATCAAGGCTCGCCCAAGCAAACCAGAGGCACCAGTTATCAAAATGCGCTGTTTCGCGGCCATTTCCGTGATTCGCGAAGTTAAATGAGTACGCGGTATTTCAACCAGCGGCGCAGAATAACACACATGCGTCAAACAGTCCCTTATTCTAAAATGGCGCCTGAGAATACAAATGTATTTTCTCGTTTATTCTCAAAGGTGAAACAGTGGGTTGGCTGGTCTTGGACGTACCTGTGGGGTTTCTGGTTTCTTCTAGTGATATTCCTGCTATATATTCTCCGCGCCCCTTTGCGACTAAAAGAAAACATGAATTTGGGTGAGTAAAAATGACTTCCTCTCGGGTAAAATAAATATTAAAAGCTCAACAACAAATTTGTATGGGAAAGTTAGAGATCAACGATGGAAGCTCACTTATAAGTTATAATTTTTCCGCATTTTGTCGTTATCATTGTGATAGCTTTGTATGTGGTTTTAGCTCTCTACGGCTTGTTTTTTTTAATCTATAATCTATTTGATTTTTTGTTTCTCATTCTGACTAGCAAATGGCTACCCTATCCATGTCGTAGAAATAATTAATAAAAAATTAAACTATTTTCGTTAGGATCTCTTGTTATAATTATTTCAAGCATTGTATTTTGTAAATGAAACCGAATGTTTATTCTTTCTTTTTAATATATTTTGATTTTTCTGAAATAAACCCCCATTTCCCTCTAAGTAAACTCCAATGAATGACATAGAAGGTAATAGTCTATTTTATCACCAGCTGTGCTCCAATGCAGGTGAAATTTAGTTGGGGCATAATACTGCAGGATATACAACCATTATCAATAGGCAATGGTTTAGAATTCTTGACAGGATAACTCTTCAGTTAATGTGTTTATGCTGAAATCTACATATTTTGTTTCTCCAGTTATCCTGTTTCTGAACACTCTAACCCCCAAGTTCTATGTTGCTTTGACTGGGACGTCATCCTTCATATCTGGTATAATCCTGGTAGGTGGTGTTGGAAGGTTTAAACAGGCTAGACATGAGACCAAATACAGTAAATACCAGTGTAAAAGAACCTAAAAATTCAGGACCTTCAGACTAAAATTGGAAATTATAGGATCCCTTTTTATAAGAACCTTATCATCCTGGTGGGGAAAAATATGTTCTTATTTGAAATTTCAATCAAATGTCAATTGATTATCAAATTTCTGGAAATATGTGAAACCTATAAAATATACTATGAGAAGAAAAATTTAAGAACCAATTAATCCTGATCTTAAAAATAAGCAGGTGTTTACTGTATCTCAAGCCAGGACATTGATTTTCCAGTCCTCTGTATTTTAGCCTTTTTACTAAGTCTTCAGGATTAAGAGTGAAAATCTTCTAATTCTATGATAATCTCCTGGTTTCACATATTTGTTTTTATTTGGCTTACTTCCTGGCTTATTATTATTATTATTATTATTATTATTATTATTATTATTATTATTATTATTATTATTATTATTATTATTATTATTATTATTATTATTATTATTATTATTATTATTATTGCAAAAATTAAACTGAAATCACGCCATTCAACGCATTTTTCAAGCTCATAGGCTGAAACACTTTTTCTAGGGAACTGAAAAAATCAGTAAGATTGGTATATCACAATAATGCCCAAGACTTGTCCAAAATGTGTTTTTTTAGTGTGAGATCCAGAGGAAAATGTGTTAATATGTAATTTTCTCATCTGTAACTTGCCCATGTTTACGTTCACCTTACATATTTAAGATATATGAATGCTATGATTTTCTGTGTGTGATATTTTAGAATGATACAAACCTTCTAATAACTTTCATTCACAAGAGAATATTTCTGTGCAAGTTGAATTCTATTCCTGATTTTAAATTTTTAGTGTATGTTTTCTCATGAAGGGTAACACAGTGATACATGCCACACTGCTGTGTATGCGATTGTATGTCGCTAACATCCTAATGAATGTACATGTATATTTATTTTATTAGATCTTTGAGTGGTGGTATTTCAGGAAGTACGGCACCTCATTCATCGAGCACATATCATTAGCTCATCTTGGACCACTTATTGGGGGTGGAGACAACACGGCGCCAAATTCATCACAGAATGTTGCAGGTACCTTTAGGCTTTTGAAATTTTTGCTATGAAGAATAAGGCTTTACGTAGGCTTTACAGTTTGATGTCATTATGTCTCCACATAGCTCTCTTCATCTGTTAGCTAAGTGTAATAGTTATGCATAAACATTTAGCAGAATAAGATGTTGTATTACTGCCAATGAGAAATAGTTTTCAAGTATGAACAGAAAATTGCATCAGAATACTTTATCATACCACCCAAAAGGCTTTTTAATCATGTTATTGGTATTTTTATCATATTATTTGGTCAATTTAATTTTTTAATAAGCAGATGAGTTCAACCTCACATTTTATAACTTTTATTATGACTACACTATGTTACACTGTAAGACCATTGCTTTAATAAACTTATGCTATCCCTACCCCCACTTAATACTTAAAGTTTGTGGTAAAAGCAAATACATTAATTTGCTACAGTGCCGTAGTAGGCCTAGAAACATGGGGGGGAGGGAGCACAATACAGAAACATTAAAAACATATCAAAGGGGACAGTCACACCCCTACTGGTCATTTCCTTATAATGTTTGAAAATATTGGGGGGGGCACACGCCCCCAGTGCCCCACCCCTGCTACGGCCCTGTGCTAGCAATAATTTTTTTAATTAGATTTTTTACTTTTTTTTATTAGATGTTTATCATTTTATTATTTTTTATTTATACTTGATGCTATGTTGTTTGCTATATATTGCTCAGAATGCAAAGTCTGGAGAAACCCCATGAATCTGTTTCGCGGTGCTGAATATAGCAGGTAACTGATGACACTTTTGGGGATTTGTCTTACTTAAATTTTACCATCAATCATGGCTGGCTCAGAATCATCATACTATACCCTTGCTTAGACCAAAGCATACACAATCACTTTATCCATATCCTGCTTGCAGGCGGTACTCGGTGTTATTATCGCGGAAAACCCCCTCTGTTCAGTGATCAGGCGCCATCTTGTATTATAAGCCGCGTGGTTCCTGAGGGCAAGCCTACAAGCAGGCTACTTTATCCATGGCATTTACATCACCCTTTGGACATAAGCATTATATATCATCTCTTGGACATAAGCATTATACATCATCTCTTGGACATAAGCATTATACATCATCTCTTGGACATAAGCATTATACATCATCTCTTGGACATAAGCATTATATATCATCTCCTGGACATAAGCATTATACATCATCTCCTGGACATAAGCATTATACATCACCCTTTGGACATAAGCATTATATATCATCTCCTGGACATAAGCATTATACATCACCCTTTGGACATAAGCATTATACATCATCTCTTGGACATAAGCATTATACATCATCTCTTGGACATAAGCATTATACATCATCTCTTGGACATAAGCATTATATATCATCTCCTGGACATAAGCATTATACATCATCTCCTGGACATAAGCATTATACATCACCCTTTGGACATAAGCATTATATATCATCTCCTGGACATAAGCATTATACATCACCCTTTGGACATAAGCATTATACATCACCCTTTGGACATAAGCATTATACATCATCTCTTGGACATAAGCATTATATATCATCTCTTGGACATAAGCATTATACATCACCCTTTGGACATAAGCATTATACATCATCTCTTGGACATAAGCATTATACATCATCTCTTGGACATAAGCATTATACATCATCTCTTGGACATAAGCATTATATATCATCTCCTGGACATAAGCATTATACATCATCTCCTGGACATAAGCATTATACATCACCCTTTGGACATAAGCATTATATATCATCTCCTGGACATAAGCATTATACATCACCCTTTGGACATAAGCATTATACATCACCCTTTGGACATAAGCATTATACATCATCTCTTGGACATAAGCATTATATATCATCTCTTGGACATAAGCATTATACATCACCCTTTGGACATAAGCATTATACATCATCTCCTGGACATAAGCATTATACATCACCCTTTGGACATAAGCATTATGTATCATCTCCTGGACATAAGCATTATACATCATCTCTTGGACATAAGCATTATGTACCATCTCCTGGACATAAGCATTATACATCATCTCTTGGACATAAGCATTATACATCATCTCTTGGACATAAGCATTATACATCACCCTTTGGACATAAGCATTATGTATCATCTCCTGGACATAAGCATTATACATCATCTCTTGGACATAAGCATTATACATCATCTCTTGGACATAAGCATTATACATCATCTCCTGGACATAAGCATTATATATCATCTCCTGGACATAAGCATTATATACCATCTCTTGGACATAAGCATTATGCATCATCTCTTGGACATAAGCATTATACATCATCTCTTGGACATAAGCATTATACATCATCTCTTGGACATAAGCATTATACATCACCCTTTGGACATAAGCATTATATATCATCTCCTGGACATAAGCATTATATATCATCTCTTGGACATAAGCATTATACATCATCTCTTGGACATAAGCATTATATATCATCTCTTGGACATAAGCATTATGCATCATCTCTTGGACATAAGCATTATACATCATCTCTTGGACATAAGCATTATATATCATCTCCTGGACATAAGCATTATACATCATCTCCTGGACATAAGCATTATACATCACCCTTTGGACATAAGCATTATATATCATCTCCTGGACATAAGCATTATACATCACCCTTTGGACATAAGCATTATACATCATCTCTTGGACATAAGCATTATACATCATCTCTTGGACATAAGCATTATACATCATCTCTTGGACATAAGCATTATATATCATCTCCTGGACATAAGCATTATACATCATCTCCTGGACATAAGCATTATACATCACCCTTTGGACATAAGCATTATATATCATCTCCTGGACATAAGCATTATACATCACCCTTTGGACATAAGCATTATACATCACCCTTTGGACATAAGCATTATACATCATCTCTTGGACATAAGCATTATATATCATCTCTTGGACATAAGCATTATACATCACCCTTTGGACATAAGCATTATACATCATCTCTTGGACATAAGCATTATACATCATCTCTTGGACATAAGCATTATACATCATCTCTTGGACATAAGCATTATATATCATCTCCTGGACATAAGCATTATACATCATCTCCTGGACATAAGCATTATACATCACCCTTTGGACATAAGCATTATATATCATCTCCTGGACATAAGCATTATACATCACCCTTTGGACATAAGCATTATACATCACCCTTTGGACATAAGCATTATACATCATCTCTTGGACATAAGCATTATATATCATCTCTTGGACATAAGCATTATACATCACCCTTTGGACATAAGCATTATACATCATCTCCTGGACATAAGCATTATACATCACCCTTTGGACATAAGCATTATGTATCATCTCCTGGACATAAGCATTATACATCATCTCTTGGACATAAGCATTATGTACCATCTCCTGGACATAAGCATTATACATCATCTCTTGGACATAAGCATTATACATCATCTCTTGGACATAAGCATTATACATCACCCTTTGGACATAAGCATTATGTATCATCTCCTGGACATAAGCATTATACATCATCTCTTGGACATAAGCATTATACATCATCTCTTGGACATAAGCATTATACATCATCTCCTGGACATAAGCATTATATATCATCTCCTGGACATAAGCATTATATATCATCTCTTGGACATAAGCATTATGCATCATCTCTTGGACATAAGCATTATACATCATCTCTTGGACATAAGCATTATACATCATCTCTTGGACATAAGCATTATACATCACCCTTTGGACATAAGCATTATATATCATCTCCTGGACATAAGCATTATATATCATCTCTTGGACATAAGCATTATACATCATCTCTTGGACATAAGCATTATATATCATCTCTTGGACATAAGCATTATGCATCATCTCTTGGACATAAGCATTATACATCATCTCTTGGATATAAGCAGTATACATCATCTCTTGGACATAGGCATTATACATCATCTCTTGGACATAAGCATTATATATCATCTCCTGGACATAAGCATTATATATCATCTCTTGGACATAAGCATTATGCATCATCTCTTGGACATAAGCATTATACATCATCTCTTGGACATAAGCATTATACATCATCTCTTGGACATAAGCATTATACATCATCTCTTGGACATAAGCATTATACATCATCTCTTGGACATAAGCATTATACATCATCTCTTGGATATAAGCAGTATACATCATCTCTTGGACATAGGCATTATACATCATCTCTTGGACATAAGCATTATATATCATCTCTTAGACATAAGCATTATATATCATCTCTTGGACATAAGCATTATACATCATCTCTTGGACATAAGCATTATGTATCATCTCTTGGACATAAGCATTATACATCACCCTTTGGACATAAGCATTATATATCATCTCTTGGACATAAGCATTATATATCATCTCTTGGACATAAGCATTATATATCATCTCTTGGACATAAGCATTATACATCATCTCTTGGACATAAGCATTATACATCATCTCTTGGACATAAGCATTATATATCATCTCTTGGACATAAGCATTATATATCATCTCTTGGACATAAGCATTATACATCACCCTTTGGACATAAGCATTATATATCATCTCCTGGACATAAGCATTATATATCATCTCTTGGACATAAGCATTATATATCATCTCTTGGACATAAGCATTATACATCATCTCTTGGACATAAGCATTATACATCATCTCTTGGACATAAGCATTATATATCATCTCTTGGACATAAGCATTATACATCATCTCTTGGACATAAGCATTATGCATCATCTCTTGGACATAAGCATTATACATCACCCTTTGGACATAAGCATTATACATCATTTCTTGGACATAAGCATTATACATCATCTCCTGGACATAAGCATTATATATCATCTCCTGGACATAAGCATTATATATCATCTCTTGGACATAAGCATTATATATCATCTCTTGGACATAAGCATTATACATCATCTCTTGGACATAAGCATTATATATCATCTCTTGGACATAAGCATTATACATCATCTCTTGGACATAAGCATTATGCATCATCTCTTGGACATAAGCATTATATATCATCTCTTGGACATAAGCATTATACATCACCCTTTGGACATAAGCATTATGCATCATCTCTTGGACATAAGCATTATACATCATCTCTTGGATATAAGCAGTATACATCATCTCTTGGACATAGGCATTATACATCATCTCTTGGACATAAGCATTATATATCATCTCCTGGACATAAGCATTATATATCATCTCTTGGACATAAGCATTATGCATCATCTCTTGGACATAAGCATTATACATCATCTCTTGGACATAAGCATTATACATCATCTCTTGGACATAAGCATTATACATCATCTCTTGGACATAAGCATTATACATCATCTCTTGGACATAAGCATTATACATCATCTCTTGGATATAAGCAGTATACATCATCTCTTGGACATAGGCATTATACATCATCTCTTGGACATAAGCATTATATATCATCTCTTAGACATAAGCATTATATATCATCTCTTGGACATAAGCATTATACATCATCTCTTGGACATAAGCATTATATATCATCTCTTGGACATAAGCATTATACATCACCCTTTGGACATAAGCATTATATATCATCTCCTGGACATAAGCATTATATATCATCTCTTGGACATAAGCATTATATATCATCTCTTGGACATAAGCATTATACATCATCTCTTGGACATAAGCATTATACATCATCTCTTGGACATAAGCATTATATATCATCTCTTGGACATAAGCATTATACATCATCTCTTGGACATAAGCATTATGCATCATCTCTTGGACATAAGCATTATACATCATCTCTTGGACATAAGCATTATATATCATCTCTTGGACATAAGCATTATACATCATCTCTTGGACATAAGCATTATGCATCATCTCTTGGACATAAGCATTATATATCATCTCTTGGACATAAGCATTATACATCATCTCTTGGACATAAGCATTATGCATCATCTCTTGGACATAAGCATTATACATCACCCTTTGGACATAAGCATTATACATCATTTCTTGGACATAAGCATTATACATCATCTCCTGGACATAAGCATTATATATCATCTCCTGGACATAAGCATTATATATCATCTCTTGGACATAAGCATTATATATCATCTCTTGGACATAAGCATTATACATCATCTCTTGGACATAAGCATTATATATCATCTCTTGGACATAAGCATTATACATCATCTCTTGGACATAAGCATTATGCATCATCTCTTGGACATAAGCATTATACATCACCCTTTGGACATAAGCATTATACATCATCTCTTGGACATAAGCATTATACATCACCCTTTGGACATAAGCATTATACATCACCCTTTGGACATAAGCATTATGCATCATCTCTTGGACATAAGCATTATACATCATCTCTTGGACATAAGCATTATACATCACCCTTTGGACATAAGCATTATGCATCATCTCTTGGACATAAGCATTATACATCACCCTTTGGACATAAGCATTATACATCATTTCTTGGACATAAGCATTATACATCATCTCCTGGACATAAGCATTATATATCATCTCTTGGACATAAGCATTATACATCATCTCCTGGACATAAGCATTATACATCATCTCCTGGACATAAGCATTATACATCATCTCTTGGACATAAGCATTATGCATCATCTCTTGGACATAAGCATTATATATCATCTCTTGGACATAAGCATTATATATCATCTCCTGGACATAAGCATTATGCATCATCTCTTGGACATAAGCATTATACATCATCTCTTGGACATAAGCATTATACATCATCTCTTGGATATAAGCAGTATACATCATCTCTTGGACATAGGCATTATACATCATCTCTTGGACATAAGCATTATATATCATCTCTTAGACATAAGCATTATATATCATCTCTTGGACATAAGCATTATACATCATCTCTTGGACATAAGCATTATATATCATCTCTTGGACATAAACATTATACATCATCTCTTGGACATAAGCATTATGCATCATCTCTTGGACATAAGCATTATATATCATCTCTTGGACATAGGCATTATACATCATGCTTAGTCCATACCATCATACTAATTGAGTAAAAGCAAAATACATCATAGCTTGGGTAAAGACATCATACATTATCACTTGGTCCAAAGCATCATTCATAATTACTTGGTCTAAAAGCATCATACATAACCACTTAGGATAAAGGCATTAGTCATCATCACTTGGTCAAAAGCATCATACTATCTGTGGGATATCGTTTATTGTAGATATTTTTATGTATGGGATATTATCTATTGTACTGTAGATATTTTTATCTTTGGAACATTGGGTATTGTTAATTTTTTATCTGTGGGATATCGTCTATTGTAGATACCTGTGGGTGACTGGACGAGAACCTCTCACATACTATGACATGAACCTGTCAGCTCAGGACCACCAGGTAATAAGCAAACAAGCTGATGCTGTGTTGTCCATGATGTTCCTTTAGCTGTTGTGAAAGGCTTTTCAACACATAATTCTTTGGGCAAATAAGGAGAAAACAGATCCTTATTTTACTAGTTGCATCAATTTGCAACTAGAAAGATCTGACAAGCAGACTATTATGTACCTGTGTATTTTTACTTGCTAAGACATAATTCAATGTTTAAATTTTTCAAAACCAAATTATGCTTGAAAAAATTGGGCGCTAGCTAGTGCTCCCCTAGAAAACTACTAAAAGATGGTCCTAATGTTATTAATTTTTCCAGTTTTCTCTGCCAAAGGTTGCTGTCCATAATTTAATTATTTTAATACGGTTTCACTAAAGGGTTTTCAATAATAGCCCTCTCCAGCCCTGATTGACATACAGTATATGATATTGTACACAGTAAGGCATGTATTGAATTAATGCAATAATAAATTATCCTTTTTTATAAACCTTCTTTTTGATCTCCACAGACATTTTTCACCTGTGATGCCGATGAGACTAGCTCAAATTCAGCAGATACAAGTATGTCCTTACAGATAGAGATTTCCTTGATTCACCAGTATTTTATTTTCCCGCTCCCCATTTTACTATCCCACTCTAATAACGGGTTGCTTTCACCAGTTATGTTGACTGCCTGGCGTGAACGGGACCAGGAAAAGCGTATTAATGCAGCTTGCAGAGCCTACGAGTGTGACCCAACGTAAGCATTGAACACTAGCCTGCTAAGATAGAATGAATGCTAAAAACTTAAACAAATACATTCAAAGGGTGTCATTAGTTTCTGTGGGTGCAATGTTAGGGGTTTTTGGACTAATATAAACATTGTTTTTCCAGTTCTCCAACAGCTTTGATACTTCTTGCAGAAGAGAAAGCACAAACTATTACAGAGGTAAGAGCTGTGACATAAAAGCACTCTTTGATTAAAAGATATTAAATAAATGAAATTTGACTTGTTTACCTTGATAAATGTTTTTCAAGATTATTAATGCTTGAGTTGTATCAGGTGCCAGAGCCAAAAGGCAGTACTTACGTATACATCTCTATTTCACATTCACCACTGAATACACACCTCTGTTCAGGATTCTATATTTGTTTTTCAGGCGGAGTGGTACCTTAAACAAGCCCTCAAGACAAGTGATGACTTGATACGCAATGGGGCTTCTACTAATGGTGATGGCAAAGAAGATACAATACACAGTCAGTATCACCAACATCCCAACCGAAATATAAGAGATTTCTCATCAATTATTATTTTTGATGTATGTTATACCTCTATCAAGAGGCCAGAAAGTCATTTGGTGACGATTTTGCCAAGAAATGGAATAGATGCTGGTTTATTTTAACAGATATCTAGGTTTATATAAGCTTTCAAAATAGTTTACAGAAATCTTTTGAGAACTTGTTTAATGAAGGGGGGCCAGGGCAGTAAGCCTGCCAGAGCTTAACAAGATTAAACAATCTCTTTATGAAGAAAATACTTTAACAATTATTGGACTACACCTGAGAAACAAAAGTATATTAGCAAATTTGGTTGACAGGCTTCTAGCTGAAAAAGACTGAGTAACAACTCTTGGGGCTCACTATAAAAAAGATGAAAAGACGAAAACACCAACCATTCTAATCTATGGAAAAGTCATTAGAACCTTATGCAACCACTTTTTAGTGATCTATCACTTATTATCCCCTGTAGTTCGTCTGTCTCTGCTGGTCTTTATTTTCCATGTTGATGTGGTATTGTGTTTTCTTCTTTGAAGGAAAGAACACTAATGTGTGTGTCTACATCCGGCGACGTCTGGCTATGTGTGCCAGAAAGCTTGGTCGTACCAAAGAAGCAATCAAGATGATGAGAGATGTAAGCTGTTGAAATAATTATATGATGGGTTGAAGGGGCATTTTTTAAAAGAAAAAAAAATAAGAAAAAAAATGCAGAATTTTTCAATACAGTGGTACAGATGATTTTTCTGCGAAAAATGTGATAAACAAGAATAGATCTCGCCCTTCTTTTTTTAACCAATGCTTCTGCCCCTTATACATGACAGTGCCATATCCTGTTGTTGTGTACGTTGCCATCCATGCCAACTCCCCCTTTTCTCGCCATATCACGGTGACATGTATTTACACCCTACACACCCTGCCCTCGGCATATCCAGGTGACACGAGTGTGTGGGCGTTACATACCCTTCCCTAAGCATATCGTAGCCGGACACGTACGTGCGTCCTATACACCCTATACTTGGTTTATCCTGGTAACACGTGTGTGTACCCTTCACACCCTGTCCTTGACATATCCTGGTAATGTGAACGTGTGGCTTATGTTCAAAGCCAATAAGTTTTATTCTAAAAAAAAAATCAGGGGCGGATAGAGCTTTTTGCCAAAGGGGGGTTTTGGCACAGTGTCAAAGGGGGGAGGGGGTATTTTTTTTGTTACATATGGCTTTCTGGCAGCCCAAGTGTGTGTGTGTGTGTGTGGGGGGGGGGGGGGGGTTAAACCCTCCCCCTAGATCCGCTACTGGAAATAATCGAGTATTGAATGTATGCCTCATTTAATAGCTGTAAAAAAAGCATTGCCGGACAGTGAAGCACTTATCACTGAGTATTCCTTCCTTGACTCGGAAGAGGGCCAAGTAAACAAAACTAGAAACTACACAGCTTAGGTTAACTGCCTTCTACACTGTCTCATGGATTGTCATATTCATGTTATTTCAGCTCATGAAAGAGTTTCCGCTAATGAGCGTGCTTAACATACATGAGAATCTGATAGAGGCTCTGCTTGAGGTCCAGGCTTATTCGGAAGTACAGCAAGTCCTCGCTAAATATGATGGTAGGCATGCAGCAGTTATTTAGCGTGATACCATCTGTACCCACTGACAAATCATATTTACCTTTCAGACATAACACTGCCGAAGTCTGCAACTATTTGTTACACGGCAGCTCTACTGAAAGCAAGAGCAGTCTGTGATAAGTATGTACTCGTATTATTATCAATAGCTACTCATACTTATTTAGTGTTCTTTGGCCAACAATAGTTGAGTTAGAGACCCAAAACGTATTAGTCCAGCCAATCTAAGAAAATTTATAGCCGAAACTAATAGTAATTGAAACACAAACAATTGTTTTGTTAAATGATAAGAAAAGACATTCTAAACAACATCCCAAAAGTTCTTTGGAGTTCTTTCTGGGAGGAACATCTCGAAATTTGACAATAAACAATTTCTTTCGTCGGCCATCTTGGATTCTTTTGTTATTCATGAGTGCACTGCTCTCGTCGAGAGTGCGTTTGCGGAGGGTTAGTGGACCATGAATAACAATAGAAGACAACATTGCTGACAAAAGAAATTGTTTATTGTTGAATTTCGAGATGTTCCCCAAAGAGAACTTTGGAGAACTTTTGGGAAGTTATTAAGGACAAGCTACTGTGTTGTACTGTGTCATTTGTGTTGCAATTTCTTTTAGGTTAAACATTGACTGGACTATATGGGGCATTTAACAAATAATATGAAAATGTACCATAAAAAATCACCTTGTTTTAGACAATAAAAATTTGGCAAATATTCATGTTTGACTGGCGATATATTTGAGCCATATCCTCCTTTTTCTAAACATTGTTTTCTCCTGATTTCTTAAATTTTTTTTTACTTTCTAGTATTAGTTTTGGATTCTCGATTCCTACCTTAAATGTCTGTGAACTTGCATCATCCATGCAAAAAGGTTCTAATCCACTATTTTTTTCCACATCAGATTTTCCCCAGAGGTAGCAGCAAAGCGAGGGCTAAGCCCCGCGGAGATGGCTGCCGTAGAAGCTATACATAGAGCAGTGGAATTCAATCCTCATGTACCGAAGGTGCGTTTATTTCAGAACATAAAGACTGCTTCTATCTCCAGTTCAAAATACATTTAAAAGATTTGTATGCTTTGAAAAGACGTAAAAACCAGGTTAATAAGTTGTTCTTTTATAGTATCTTCTTGAGCAGAAGAGCTTGATTCTTCCTCCGGAACACATCCTTAAGCGGGGTGACAGTGAGGCAGTTGCTTACGCATTCTATCACCTTCCGCACTGGAAGCAGGTGGAGGGAGCTATCAATCTACTGCACTGCACTTGGGAAGGCAGTAAGTATGCTTCTCTCAACCACACACTACTCCTTTGTCATTCGTACGCAGATAACCCAGGTTCTCCACCACGCTCCACTTCCATGCCCGATCACACCTGGAGCTTCTCACTCCCACAGAACTCTACTTTTCTACTATTTGCCGTCTTGATCACTTAGCTATTCTCCAACCTACACACAATTTAATCTTTTCTCCCATATAACCAAACTATGCTTTCATTACTCCAGGTTCCTTTAATCATGGGATTTTATTTATAGCGTTCCGACTTGTGCCATACCCGTTGGAAAAAGGCCACCTCTTCCATCCTTACCCAGGATGCACCGAGAACGCTGACAGGGAACTCCTTCCAGTCCACCATCAGTTGTCCGTGTACCCAAAGAAAGAACTTCCATTTTTCATCCTGTTCACTGCCGGCCTGTGCTCTTTCACCGCTCTTCTTGCTCTCCTCACCCATCAGTTTCCGGAGCCTATGGCACACCTTGCCAAGACGGTACGTACCACAAACCTACAAGGTTAAATGTGACCCCCTCAACACCACAAAAACACACGATGATTACTGTTTCACTCAACACCATAAAAGGGGGTAGGGGGCTTTCCAAATGTTTTTTGTAGTATTTTTTTTTTTTCGCATTTGTGGATATTTGGCCAATGCTTCGATTACTCAGAAAGCGATAGCCCTCTTCATTGGCAGATGAATAAAGCTTCTCATTTACACTTTCGAGTTTGTGTGATACCTCTGCCAGACCTGTAGGTCAAACACGAGACGACAACTTTCGAGATGGGAAATTTCGCTCGCAGTGATCTGGTCAAAATGATAACTTTAGCGGCACAGCACTCTGGTGGGTCCACCGGTAGGTTATTTGTGCCTGCATGTATGATGATATGGCTGGGCTCAAATTTAGTTGTATTGTGGGAGCTGGGTCTCGATATCGTCTGCCGTTTTACCGGGAAAAGTGAATTTCAGAACTTTCTTCTGGAATAGTTTGTTGCCCATTATATTTTTTACCATTGAGTCACCAATTATAATGACCGGTCTAACCGAATCCTCGTTCCTAAAGCTGATGTAACCCCGACTTTTTGGCTGCCCCGGCTGCGAGTCGCTAGATGCCAGGGGGGTCTGTTTGGAGTTGTTGGGCCGAGTAGTCATTTGTGTGGTTGACCTTGTAGGAATCGAAGAAGGGTTCGGTGTCTCGTTATCTTGGCTGGAATTTTGAATATCTTTCGATCCAGGTCCACGTTCTAGACTCACTAGCTTTGCCTTAATGACCTCGTTTTCTTCCCGTAGGCTTTCATTCGGATTTGAGAGATTAGCAGGTTCTTTATTCCCTCAAGCCGTACTTTAATGCCGTAAACTTCGGTCTTGATGCATTCCATGTTGCATTTTAGTGGGCCGTCATTTTCGACCAGTATGGAAGTTTCATCGTTGTTGTTATTAACGCCAGCATTTGCCGCCCCTACGTCAGTTAAATCGACTTCGAAATCCGAGCGTGTCTTGGACTTTGTGCCTTTAGTTTTTCCTTTGCCACGTCCAGACATGATGTAGAAATAATCCAAAAAGAGAGTGATTCAAGTGTTATACAGTTGAAGCTCTCGTAAGCGAACACCTTGGGAACTGAAAAGTCGTTAACGGAGCTGGTCTCTTACGAGAGCTTGCTCTCATAAGCGACCACTGGGCGTCAAAAACTTAAACAGTAGGTGTTGGTCGCTTACGGGAGCTTAATTAAAATGCTGGAATCTAAAAGTTATCGTGATAATAACAACGCTGTAATATTTTGGTTTATTGCTTGATTTTTAAATTAGGTATTTGACTTATCGTGAGTGAGTTGTTTTATTTAATAGCAATTAATTCTACGCAAAGTAGCTCGTTATGCTCGTTTATATCGACGACTTAACGTTTTCGTCATGAGAATATCTTCTGTGTCTACGACGATCGCATGGCGTCTTTTGTTAACCGATTTCTAAAGCGTGCAACAAACAAGTGGATGGCTATTGTAACTGGAAAAATGATAAATCGTGGAGCTGGTAATGGACTAGAGATTCCTTGCATTTATAAATTTTCTGGAGAAAAAGAAATGTCAATCCCATGGTTGAAATTGAAGTTAAGAAAATTGTAATTATGAAATTCTTTAATGGTTGCCTACTGATTGCCCACATGGTTGCCCTACTACGCTTTATATGTGATTTCAGTATGCAATGGATATGATGTTTATGTAAAGCCAAAGATCATTGTGGTCGCTTACGAGAGCTTAAAAATAAAATAAAATCTCAGTTGGTGGTTTAAATTGTGGTCGTTAACGGAGCTGGTCGCACCGATAAGTTGGTCGCTTACGAGAGCTTAGAATTACAGAGTTTGTTTGACAATTCAATCGGTGATTCGTGATCGTGGTCGTATCGGAGCTGGTCGCTTACGAGAGCGGTCGCTTAGAGAGCTTCGACTGTATATATAATGTAAATAATTGCCGTTTAATTGTGCTGTAGAGCCTTGGTTGGATCTCTGCACCCTTCAGCTTGCTTATACAGAAAGTGGAGGACTTCTTTCCTGCCCACATCCTGCACCAACTCACCCGGATCTAGATCACCTTTCAAGCTACGGATTAAGGACGAACTAACTGTATCATGGATAGCGAGACTAGTGCAACGGTACAACTTGGTAACTTGCAGTGCATGTAGGAACTTTCATCTATAGAGTGCTACCCATATCTTTACAATATAATATCATCAGGGATATCGCCACGATAGTTTATGTTTAGATAATGTCAACCGGTATCACCTGTTTTCCCCTTAGTGTATTTCAGAACCTTTTTTCCTTCCATCTCTACTACTAGTTGTAGACTAGTTGTAGACCCCACACTGCAGCCACGTCACCAGTTTTACATTGTACAAGTAGACCCCACACTGCAGCCACATGTCACCTTTTTCACATTGTAAAAGTAAACCAAAAACTGCAGCCACACGTCACCTATTTCACATTGTACAAGTTAACCCCACACTGCAGCCACACGTTACCAGTCTGCTTCTGTTAAGGATTACAAAACGAGAAACGAGAATTGCCGCCCGTTAAGAATGGTTAACCAGTCAGATAAAGAAGACCTGTTGGAGTTGTTTCTTATGTGCAAACACGTTCCAGCAGGCGCACATGCTGTATTACGTAGGAGGCGGACCACGTAGTACATTGTGTTACAAGAATATGTTTTAACAGAGTTAAACAGTTATGATAATAGACAAAAGATATATTTATGTACCCCTAAAAGACCCTAATAAAAATACAAGTACAAGTTATTCTCAGTTGCTCACTTTATTTACAATGTTGGAGGGGCTTTTGACATAACAGTACTGAAATCTCGTGAACCAAGCAAGTGCGTACTTTGTCTTTGGCGGGCCAATGTATATAGGAAACATTATTTATGCTTGTCTCGATCAAACAGGTTCGAGAATTGTGTCCGTTCGTTTTAAGACCATGTTACAAGGGGTATTTGTTACTGCAACTTGCAACGCAATCTGTTTTGTGTTGCGAGTTGTGAGAACATTACGCGTTTAGCATCCCTTTTTGCAACTTGCAATTTTTTTGGTGCGTTGCAAGTAGCAAGAAAAGTAGATTTTCTAGTTTTCGCAACATTACGAGTAAATGGCCCTGTGTATCGTGTTTCTACATCCTGCAAATTTTATTCGTCATCTATGCAGATATTTTTCATGAGTCGTATTCAGTGCAAGTGCATGCAATTAAAGATAAAACAATGCACATGGTTTATTTGCATCAATATGCATAATACGACGTTTGAGCTTAGCCTAACATGGCCTTTAGATTGACTGAAATTCCATATCTACTGCAATAGCCTGCATTCCAACATGATATGACATCAGTAACTTGATTGATGGGTTACGTGGGAACGGTGAGAATGCCCTGCGAACGCAGCACGGCAATGCCTTTCTCCTCCAACACACAGACCCGCGGGTAACCAAGGTCGACGAGCTCTGCCGCGATCTATGGAATGCATGACATAATACACTTAGTACACACAGACCCGCGGGTAACCAAGGTCGACGAGTTCTGCCGCGATCTATGGAATGCATGACATAATACACTTAGCACACAGAGACCTGTGAGTAACCAGGCAAGGTAAAAAGGTAAAAAACAGATCATTGGCTATTCCAGTCATGGAAGCCATTTCATAGTCACGACGGCCGTTAGACCCACTAATGAGGATTGTCGAAAAAACAGGCCTTAAAACAGCAGACAACGCACAGGAACTACACGGCGACAGAGCTCTGAAACAATGTTATTCAACCCATGGAGGAAAGGTCCCTTTGAAGGAAGCCCGTTATACGTGAGTTCTGTATGTTTATATATTCTGCGTGCGAATCTAACCTTAGCGGGATAGTTAGTCTTGTTTCCCATAATAACCACTATCTTGCCCTTGAAAGTCGCCAAGGTGGCGGCAGCGGGAGACTGAGCAAGAGTTCCGTCTTCAGTGAAGGCCTGGTTGAATGGTATGTTTACATTACCAGTGATCTGTCCGCGGTGCAGTCTGGGTCTAAGTTAAGTATGTCAACAAAAATTATGAAACCTTGTCGGGGGCAAGGATTGTTAGACCCTTTAGATAACCTGTTCCAAAATCGCTGATGTTGTCTGATGACAAGGAAAGTCTAGTTTTTGTTTTTACTTAAAAATAAATTTTCATAATAATTATCATAAGACCTACCTTGTTAAAAAACAAAGTTAGCATTAACAACTAATGAAATAATTCAGTACTTATTTAGGACCCGAAGTAGAAAAATCGCATTTAAGAGTTGTTGACTTCTAGTAGACAAACAGTCGCAAAACCCAAATCAAATATTGTTATCCAAGTATCAAACTCGAAATTTACACTAAAAAATACTGTGGTAAACAATAGCGTATTTTTGGACATGGGCAAGTGTCCGCTTAATGTAGGGTAACCACTTTAAAGTTGCCCAGTTAATAGAGGCGAAAAGGATACTCGTCGGGCGTGCGCACGTCTACCACTATCCCACGTGGCTTCTTCCTGGGAGAGGTGCTGCTTGTAGTCCAGGAATTCTCCCCTAACTCCATGATGTGGACTAGATCTTGCGCAGAGACGCGCGGACACACCTCCGCCTTGAGGTCTTTGAGTGACAAGAAATCTTTCTCCTGGGTGACAGAGAGGAGAGTAAAATAGTGATGTGAGAATAAAATAATGATTTGGATTTAAAAGGTACTTCTCCTCTGAGACAGAGAGAAAAGGTACGTAACGATGTGAGAATAAAATGATGATAGTTTGTACTTGGGAATCTGTGTATCGTGACCCGCAGTGCTTCATGGGTATCAAATAGATAAGAAAATAGGCGTAAATAAAAGCAAATCCAGGCTTTCAAAGTTGTAGAATTCTTCTTCCTGTTACTGTGAACTTTATCAAATGACTTTCAGATACCAGGATTTAACCATTTATACGCTACCCATGAATAACTGGGGGTAACGACACATGGATTCTCAAATGCAACCTCATTTGAAATAGGTGTATAAGAGGCAGAGATGAAAGGAAAAGAAAAACTCAAAAGTGCTTACCGGCTTAGATTTGGATGTAGCGACGGCGTACTCATATCGTCTCATGGCGGCAGTGCGAGGCGTCCACGAGAAGATCTTCTTGGAATCCCGCACAACGCGCTCGATATCGATACCTAGGGGGGAGGGGGCAGGAGCCAGCTTTGAGCAATGTGTTAGATACCAATATCTGAGGGGGAAAGGAAAGTCAGCGACGGCAGGGAGAACGTGATCCCCAAAAAACCTTTCATGCTTTGAGCTAAATTTCGAAATAAATTGCTAAAAAGTGTTGTTTGCAAAGATGACCAGAATTAAACCATTTATCTAAAAATGTTTATTAATCATTCTTGAATAACATAGGTGGGTTAAAATCAGGCTGGTGTTAGTCAGCCAGTAATCTAAGGGATTTGAAGGCAACTGGTTCTCGATCTTATTTGGAAATTCTTTTGTTATTCATGAGATTTCAGTCTAAAAAATGGCGGCCATACAGAGCGCGAAGGAGGAAATTTAAACGTGACGATTTTGGGGGGTTGGCCCAAATAACAGTCTTACTGCCACCCGAACATGAACTTACATTGACATTACTTTAACTTAGAAAGGTCAAAACTTTGTCAGCTCTCAAAGTAAACAAAAAATTTTTTTATTGTAACTGACTCCCGGACTAGCTAGATAGACCGCCAAAAACGGCTGAAATATATCAGACAGAGTCCATTTCAACGTACATTTCACGTCTGGCTCTTTGAATTTTCAACTGTTGCCGTCGTCGTCCCTAATAATAGGGACCTTATGCAAATGGGACGGCGACTGTAGAAAACACTAATAAAACTCGAAGAGCCAGACGTCAAATGCACTCTGAAATGGACGCATGTCTGAAACAAGGACGGGGACGTTCGCTATGGTAAAAATAAGGTTCTGGACTTATCATTACTTTTTAGAACTATATGAAAAGGTAAAATTCATAAAAAAAATTGTCCATTATATTTGTCTCATTCTCCTTGCCGTCACCGTCATCGTTGCATAAGGTCCCCAGTAAAAACAAGGGGAAGGGGAGGAGGGAAGGTTTCTTAACACAAGTTCGACTTACCTGGCATGTCTGAAAACAGTAGGATACATTCATTGAATCCAAAAGACAATAGCTGGTCTCGCAGCTGCTGCAGGATGGCGACCCCAATGCATAGTGGGAATGAAGAGTTGCCAAGCAACAGGGTGTCCCACAAATGGTAAATCTTGTGAAGAGGGAAGACGTCTAGGGAGAATAGAACACAAGTCAATGGTCAAAAAAATAAATATTAAATAAGTCAAAAATAATATTTTCGAAAATATTCTGTAGAAAATTTCGCAAGTGTAATATATACTTGGAATTTTTCGTTATAGCCAAATTCGTTGTTGTGCGACCTCGGCTTGTACAAAATCCTTGTCTCGTTTGGTAATAGCGCGTAGGCAATCAACCGTCTAAACCAATCGATGTTTTTCATGTTTTCACTGTCGCGTCATAAATCATTTGACTGCACACAGCGGGGAAATTGATTAACCTCGGTGGTATGGTTGACTATTCGTTATTTCAAGACGAGAATTGTTTTTTGAATTTCTCGCGGTCGCGCAACAACGAATACGCGGCTATAAACATGCTTTTAAAAGACCCTATCCTATATTTATTTAACCTTGCTACTTCAGAGGGGTTTCATTGACTCTTTGCAGAGTCCCTGTCCCTAAGGGCTAAAAAACGTGTGCGCGATTTCCAAAACTATTTTCGAATTTGGTTTTATTGATTTCGATTGTTTTAATTAAAGTTTTTATTGATTTAAATTTTCAATACAGATTGTTACTGTAGGACTGATTGCATCTCACCACGACTTGAGTTCATTTCACCACTGAAATACACCTATTTTAAAAAATGTTGTCAGTGCAAATGGCAAATTGTCATTGACAAATGGCAGTGCTACGACCGACCATATTAATATGGTTCGATGTCGCTTGCGTTTGTTTATCACCTTTATTTTTACAAATAATTGCTACCGATAAACACCTTTCGGTGGTAGAACTGCCATTAGGCAATTACCATACGCCGCTCGCACTGACAACCTTTATTGAAATAGGTGTATACAGAGTGGATGAAAAGTTCGCGCACTTGTTTTAATTGGTTTATAAAAGTCTTACAAAAAGGTAGCGTGACAATTATCACGTCTATAACAAAATTACTAAATGTAGTCTGTGAATGTAAGGATCAATATACAGTGTCCGCCCTTGTTCTTTATTACACTTTAAATGAGCTTGGGTATAAAGTGAGTCCCTGTATTGTACCCACACTTCGCCAAGCAGAACTGACGCGCCTATTTAGTTCATTGTCGTCGTCGGTGGACCTCGTTGACTTGTCCAAAACGCTCTAAACATTTCCTATGGGTTTAGGTCAGGTGAGTTTTTTTCTAAGAAATTTGGCCGTGGCTGAGTGACCTAACATGTGTGAGCAGGAGCGCCGTTTTGTATGAATGTAATGTTTCGATTGCACCTAACAGCTTTGTTCTAGTA
This sequence comes from Nematostella vectensis, assembly GCF_932526225.1. Taxonomy (NCBI): domain Eukaryota; kingdom Metazoa; phylum Cnidaria; class Anthozoa; order Actiniaria; family Edwardsiidae; genus Nematostella; species Nematostella vectensis. The sequence continues at coordinate 13,263,700 of NC_064043.1, read as the reverse complement.
GGATCTTGGTTACGCGGTCGCAGTGATAATAGACGTCTAACTTCTTCAATATTTATTCACATAGTATACTTCACTTGGCGTTTGGCCAAAGGGGAAAATGAAGGTGTAATGTGATTCTTTAATAGAATAAAAGATGTCAAATTACTATAGGGATTTAACGAGAATCGATGGCCACTTAGCATAATGATCCACCCTAGGTAATATGTTTTTCCGCTTTTTTACGCCGACTATTAGTGTGCCCAGCTTCCCAAAGAGCTCCAAGAATGGTCTAAAGACGAGGGCACGCGCGTAGATATTATTACAATGCGGAAATACATACAACCTCACCATAAGAGGACTTCTGAGGAATACTGCTGCCAAGCGAGGCGCAAAATATAACAATAACTTTATTTTAATGAAATATCCTATTACTGCCACTTTTTCTATCAAACCACAAATGTCACCATTAGTATGCAGAAGGATTAGATGCCATACCAAGGGGAAAAATGCCAGGACTATCTAAGAAGATAGGAGATCAATAATATATCTAGAGCTTCAATTTAGTACGACGCCCTTGATATGTCTGTGGTATTAAGATGTGTCTACTGACAATCAAATTTTTTCTTCACGCGAAAATCGTAGGTAAGTCGTAGTCTTATCACCCTGGAGGTTTTAAGTCATAAAAAGTATCCAATTGCCTTTTGTGCATTGATATAAAACAAAGTCAATGGAAAACACAAATACTGCCTAGAGGCGCCTAGAAAATGTCTTTCTTCAGGAAATTACATATCGCCAGGGAATGGCCTTAACGAATTCTTAACCAAGATTTAATTGATGACGGATTCACAGCACATTACGCAGACAAAAAAAACGACAGGAAAACGGTAAAAGAAATACCCAAAACTGATATAAAATAATCTAGTCAGCAGATAATGACAACAAAGAAATATCACGTTGTGTATGAGTGTGACACGTGACTTACGTAACCGAGAAATGCGGTTTACGAAGGCATGCATTTAGCTTATAAAAAAGACGAGACGAATTCTGCTTGCCAGATTGACAAGTCCCCGTGATCGCCTGAGAACCAGAGTGGCATGAGTACATCTTAATGATATGAATGGCACAGTGTAGTCAAGATCTTAGGAGGATGTGAACTAACCGCCCAGGTGAGTAAAATGTGAGAAGGTAGAACATGCCGGGGTGAGTAAGATGTGAGGAGAAGGTAGAACATGCCGGGGTGGGTAAGATGTGAGGAGAAGGTAGAACATGCCGTGGCGAGTAAGATGTGAGGAGAAGGTAGAATTTGCCGGGATGAGTAAGATATGAGGCTAAGGTAAAATATGCCGGGATGAGTAAGATGTGAGGGGAAGGTAGAACATGCCGGGATGAGTAAGATGTGAGGGGATGGTAGAACATGCCGGGGTGAGTAAGATGTGAGGAGAAGGTAGAACATGCCGGTATGAGTAAAATGTGAGGAGAAGGTAGAACATGCCGTGGCGAGTAAGATATGAGGAGAAGGTAGAACATGCCGTGGCGAGTAAGATGTGAGGAGAAGGTAGAATGTTCCGGGGTGAGTAAGAAGTGAGGAGAAGGTAGAACATGCCTGGGTGAGTAAGTTATGAGGAGAAGGTAGAACATGCCGTGGCGAGTAAGATATGAGGAGAAGGTAGAATATGCCGTGGCGAGTAAGATATGAGGAGAAGATAGAATATGCCGTGGCGAGTAAGATGTGAGGAGAAGGTATAACATGCCGGGATGAGAAAGATGTGAGGAGAAGGTAGAACATGCCGGGGTGAATAAGATGTGAGGAGAAGGTAGAACATGCCGGGGTGAGTAAGATGTGAGGAGAAGGTAGAACATGCCGGTATGAGTAAGATGTGAGGAGAAGGTAGAACATGCCGGGGTGAGTAAGATGTAAGGAGAAGGTAGAACATGCCGGGGTGAGTAAGTTATGAGGAGAAAGTATAACATGCCGGGGTGAGTAAGATGTGAGGAGAAGGTAGAACATGCCGGGGTGAGTAAGATGTCAGGAGAAGGTAGAACATGCCGTGATGAGTAAGAAGTGAGGGGAAGGTAGAACATGCCGGAGTGAGTAAGCGAGGGAGGATACATGCAATGACAACCGAACAAACTTTTACTTTTTTTACTATGTAAGGGCTTCAAGTCTTGTCCGAAATTGAATTTCGTGAACACGGAATGAGGTTCCCTGCGATAGCCATGTGTGTTCAGGGCATACATGTCTCCAGCGGTCTTCACTGTACATACAACAAATAATTATACACACCCCGTTTTTGGCTAAAGAAATTTACATTTGTTACACATGGGCTTGAAGTAGATTTCTTTCAATGTGTAGCAGACTTTGTGCAGTTTAAAATGGTTATGCTTTAATGTAGTCACAACAAAGTGTGCTAAATGATGACGTAGCTGGTTACTTACGACAAAACATAGTCAGAAACCAGGGGATCGCATACAGCTGAAAGAAAATTAAAAAGTGTTATTATGCTACACCACAAACGCTACTCTTTATTTTGGAACGACATTATTATCTTAAATATGGCTCACAAGAGAGTTTTTGAATGACAGAAACAAACAAAAGCGGAACAAAGAAACAAAGAAAAGTGACAAACAAAGTAAGATGGTAAACAAACAAAATTGCATTCTCCGTTACGATTCCCTTTACCTACTAAGAAACAAAAACATATTTTCATACGGCCTTATAGTAACATGATAAATGAAGTAAGTGGTAAACAAATAGTAGGTCGGATGAGCTGCTCTCAGTAGGTTCTTCACTACTTAAAAGAAGGACGTTTACGAAGATCCAGTTTCTATATCTAATTCCAAGACGATCTAGAAACCGTATCCCTTTGAGCGTCACAGGATTCCGGATCGAAAACAAAGAAATGTGAAGCAGGTATTTAATTGAAAATGGCTAATGTTTTGGCATGGGTAACACAAAGTTCATGGGAATAAAGGGAACGGCTACGTTCTAGGCGTCAAATTAATTACGTCTTTAAAGAGTACGCCGGATTTAGTGCACCTCGTATGACCCGCATCCCGAGCTTGACCCGACAGTACGTCCGGTGTGTGTCACATATTCCGAGCATGACCCGACAGTACGTCCCGAGTGTGTCACGTATCCCGAGCATGACCCAACAGTACGTCCCTTATGCGTCCTATATCCCGAGCATGACCCGACAGTACGTCCCGAGTGTCACTTATCCCGAGCATGACCCGACAATACGCCCCGAGTGTGTGACGTATCCCGAGAATGACCCGACAGTTTGTCTCATGTGTGTCGTATCCCGTTCGCGATTACCTCCGGTATGAAGCCGATCTTGTGCATGTGACTAAAAAGCTCTGGATCGTGAAACGCGATCAGCTGAGAAAAGACTGCAAGGTATTCTACAAGAGAAAAATTAAAGCACTCTGTCGCTAATGTGCGTTAAAGGTATTGTTGTAATGTGTGATGTTGGTGATACCTTGTATTATGGGGGCGTTGTCTTTGAGGAAGAAGTTGTATAGGTACTTGGGGATGAACGCCGTCAAACATGCGTAGGCCAGAGCTGAAAAAAAGAGTGTGATTACTGAAGCCACGCTGCTACTCAGGCATGATAGATAAATCTCGTGCTTATCCAACAAAGATAGCATCTAGTTGGCGGTATACTGCTAACAGAACGATCACGGCCGCTAAGAACTCTTCAAGATACCACAAACAGGACTCTTTATGTAGGGTAGCGTCGACGCCATTTTGTAAAAAAAAAACCAGAGGTACCCCGGGAGCTAGATCAAAGATGGCTAAAGTAAGTTTCGGGTGGTGTGATTATCGACCCATCACCTAACCTATAAAAGAACCATGTGCAAATCGCGTGGCCTCTGATAACTTGCCCCGTGATCATGCCAACACGTGATCTATATGTGGAACCATGCACATATGACGTACCTTCGTCATTGAAATGCTGGGAAAGGAATGGTGCGCAGAGAGAGTCTAGTCCTGGAGAGAGGAAACCTGTTCAGTAATTATTCAACGGGAAATCAGTTGAGTTAGTATTAAATGAAAAGTACGAAGAAATCAGTTCACTTAGTATTCAATGGAATTGGTGAAAATAGTCTAGTTTGTATTCAATGGGAAATACGAAGAAACCAGTTAAGTTAGTATTCAATGGAATTGGTGAAAATAGTTTAGTTTGTATTCAACGGGAAATACGAAGAAACCAGTTAAGTTAGTATTAAACGAAAAGTACGAAGAAATCAGTTTACTTTGTATTCAATGGAATTGGTGAAAATAGTTTAGTATGTATTCAATGGGAAATACGAAGAAATCAGTTCAGTAAGCATTCAATAGGAAATACGAAGAAACCAGTTCAGTAAGTAATTAATGGGAAATCTGAAGCAACCAGTTTAGTTAGTATTTAATGGAAAATCTGAAGCAACCAGTTTAGTTAGTATTTAATGGGAAATCTGAAGTAACCAGTTTAATTAGTATTTAATGGGAAATCTGAAGCAACCAGTTTAGTTAGTATTTAATGGGAAATCTGAAGCAACCAGTTTAGTTAGTATTTAATGGGAAATCTGAAGCAACCAGTTTAGTTAGTATTTAATGGGAAATCTGAAGCAACCAGTTTAGTTAGTATTTAATGGGAAATCTGAAGCAACCAGTTTAGTTAGTATTTAATGGGAAATCTGAAGCAACCAGTTTAGTTAGTATTTAATGGGAAATCTGAAGCAACCAGTTTAGTTAGTATTTAATGGGAAATGTGTCTAGATAGGAAACAAATCCAGTAAGTATCCCAAGAGAGATGTGTCTGAATTCTGTGGAAAAACTGAAGAATCCAGCTTGAAAGGAGGCAGCCACCATGACCTGAGTTAGCCGAAACAACATCGGTGATACAAATGGTGTGAAAAACACACAGCCATATCTTTTTATGTCATATGAAACACCGCAGGAACCCCATCGGGGAGTTAAAAAAATGTCGATCAACCACTCCTTTGTTATATTTTATAATTGAAAATACATAAAACGGTAACTGACGTAAGTAAGATACGTTATTGACGATATTCGGTTAAAAACATCTTGGTTACTCGCTTGAATTCGCCGATGGAAATGGATGCCTTGTGTGACTCGGCATTGAGCGGGAGCAAAAAATGGCGGCGAGATTGGCCTTCTTTACTACTCAACACTCATTGAAAAGGAATAGATGCGTCACTCAGGCAGTTTCTTCCACCAAATTGATTTTTATAATAAATTAGGAAGAAGGAGCTGGTTTAGTGATGCATTACGATGAAGATTTCACCAACTCAAGGCGGGCATACAACTGTACACTGACTTTTGTTTTGTGGACATTGTGACATGGCCGGAAGCAGTTTAGGCACCCAACTGATGTTCTGGCTGTCTTCTTTTGACAGTGTGGCTTGTTATACCTTGCCAGTAGCCGAGGTTTGGGTGCGACACGACCCAGGCCTTTAGGACGCGTTTGAACTTTGCATGCGCTGTAGGTGACGAGAGCAGCTGGTCGTACTGATGACAGCGCGGGATGTCCACTTCTATCTAAAAACAAGTTGGAAAAGCTAATGTTCGGTATACCTAAAGGTGAAGGAGAAGGGGGTGGGTTAGAAGAGTCGTGATGATTTGAGGGGGAGGGGAATTGTGGGGGTGGAGGTAAGAAGACTTGGGTGAGCTGATGGTAGTATTGATATCACTGTGTCATTGTGGGGCCTTTCAGTTTAACTAATTTGCTCAAGCTAAAACAGCGTAACAAATAGAAAATCTAGATAAGATAAGATCTTCTGTAGGAATCCCAGGTTACCTAAAGTACGCAGGCGAGAGGGGCTTACCACTACAATAATAACAGAAACTCCACTTCAAGTTATAAAACCTTTGTCCTGCTATTGAAACCACTTTGTGCCATAAATGGCTCTTTATGAAACCCCTCCAGTTGCCCGCGTCATATTTATGGCTTGGTTCACTGTTTTCAAACCTCTGTATGCCTTATGATTGACCGCTTTTTCAACCCCCTTTTACTGCTTGCCTCTCATTTATGGCTTGGTTCACTGTTTTGAAACCTCGCTTAATCAAGCCCCTTCTGCTGCGTGCTTTACAGTTATGGCAACAGAGTGTCCACTTACCTGTCTATCCGCATTAGAGGTGGACTCTTTGTCGATTGCATTGTAGGTGGCCTGAATATCACCCTACTCAAAACAAATAATCACAAAACCAATAAAATACCTGCTAACAGATAAAAGAATGAAACAATCAACGAACCTGTACACCGAGTAGTGCAGCCCAAATCTGTCCCCTTAGCATAGGGGGTATATCGGCACGCGCCTCTCGCACGAGCCGATCTCTTGTATACGGGTATCCCTGCAACACAGTGCAAAAGCAAACATTTGAATTCTAAACTAGCTTATAGTGTCACGTTTAAATTTTGAACAGTACGTACCAAAAGGAGTCTTTGGAAGAGGACAACCCTGTGAAACTAACGCAGGACCGACAGTTAGGCGGACAAGTAAAGACAGATCAAGACAGACAGTGAGACAGGACAAGACAGAAAGGTAGACAGAGCCAGAGACAGACAAACGGACTGAAAGGAACGGAGAGACAGACATGGGGAAGAGAACCAGATACAAAAAGACAGACAAAGAGACAGAGAAACAGAAAGACAGTCAGACAGTCAGACAGACGAACAGGCGGACATGAGACTGAAAGATGTCTCTTTCTGTTTGATGCAAATGGCGTTCTCAGAAAGGCGATGATATAAATGAAGTAATGGAAACCATGTACCTGATAGTCAACAGTTCTCTCCCGTATGACCAGGGGAAGCTCGGCAGAGTCCAACATTGCAGTCTTGCTCGCAGGACTGAGAGAATTGTCACAGAAATAGTTAACAGATTTTAACAAGTAACGCGCGTGCGAGTCAGCACATACTGCAAACATTTTGTAAGAAGATAATTTGACGTATGCCAAACTACAGCTTACACAGCCGTGGTCGAATTAATTTATCCAAGCCGTCTAAGAATTTGTTATGTACCAATATGTAGAAATTGTTTGATAAACCCCAAAATAGCTTCATATATCTGCTTCTTTATAAGTTATTCTTAGCTAATGCATCTAAACGATGAAACCAAAAGTCTTTCCGAGGGCTAACATTCTCGGCAAACCTCTTAGGAATTCACTCTCACGAACTGTTATTTGCATGATAACATAGTTGCTACTTGCACACTAGTGCAGTTGCTAGAAAAATACACATTGCATTGAATAAAAACTAGTCAACTTAGCGCTGGTTATAGTGTCACGCACGCCTTCCCTACAAGGTTGAAAGGAAGACGTGCGTGACAAGAGCGGCTGCTAAGCAGTCAATCAAAACCCAAACAACTCATCAACTTCTACTTCAAAGTTAGCTTCCCTCGCAGGCGTTTGCCTGCCTAAAAACGATAGCACATGTTTTCCGTTAACAAGGCAGTTACAGTACCATCGTTACAAAAATGCAATAAGCTTAGTGGTATTTTCAATAAAATACTCACTCGTCTTCTTCGATTAGTGGATAATAAACAGCCTCATCAAGGTGTCTTAGCCTCTGCAGAGAATAACAAAAATTGTAACAGTGAGGGGAGTTCAGCTTAGTGCCTTCATAACCACACCCTTGATGAAAGCACTCCAAGCGAGAGAGACGCAAGGGGACAAATGACGATAGATATCTGACGATAAGGCCTTAGTAGATATTTGCACCTACAGCTGACTGTGAGGCATCAGTAGATATCAGTACCTATAGCTGATGATGAGGTAGATAGTTTAATAATAAATTTAAGTTGCAGCCCGTAGGCTGAGTTTACAAACTATTTACAATATATATAATTACTTTTACAACTATAAAAAATGTATAAATATAAAAATATAAAAGCCCAATAAAGTTAATCCTGTATAAAAATTTATCATTATCCATAGCTGATGATGAGGCATCAGTAGATATCAGTACCTATAGCTGATGATGAGGTAGATAGTTTACTAATAAATTTGCGTTGCAGCCCGTAGGCTGAATTTACGAACTATTTACAATATATATAATTACTTTTACAACTATAAAAAATATATAAATATAAAAATATAAAAGCCCGATAAAGTTTATCCTGTATAAAAAATTATCATTATCCATATCTGATGATGAGGTATCAGTAGATATCTGCACCTATAGCTGATAACGAGGCATCAATAGATATCTGCACCTATAGCTGATGATCAGGTATCTGTAGATATCTGCACCTATAGCTGATAACGAGGTATCAGTAGATATCTGCACCTATAGCTGATGATCAGGTATCAGTAGATATCTGCACCTATAGCTGATGATGAGGTATCTGTAGATATCTGCACCTATAGCTGATGATGAGGCATCAGTAGATATCTGCACCTATAGCTGATGATCAGGTATCTGTAGATATCTGCACCTATAGCTGATGATCAGGTATCTGTAGATATCTGCACCTATAGCTGATGATCAGGTATCAGTAGATATCTGCACCTATAGCTGATGATGAGGTATCAGTAGATATCTTCACCTATAGCTGATGATGAGGCATCAGTAGATATCTGCACCTATAGCTGATGATGAGGTATCTGTAGATATCTGCACCTATAGCTGATGATCAGGTATCAGTAGATATCTGCACCTATAGCTGATGATGAGGTATCAGTAGATATCTTCACCTATAGCTGATGATGAGGCATCAGTAGATATCTTCACCTATAGCTGATGATGAGGCATCAGTAGATATCTGCACCTATAGCTGATGATCAGGTATCTGTAGATATCTGCACCTATAGCTGATGATGAGGCATCAGTACATATCTGCACCTATAGCTGTTAACGAGGCATCAGTAGATATCTGCACCTATAGCTGATGATGAGGCATCAGTAGATATCTGCACCTATAGCTGATGATGAGGCATCAGTAGATATCTGCACCTATAGCTGATGATGAGGTATCAGTAGATATCTGCACCTATAGCTGATGATGAGGTATCAGTAGATATCTGCACCTATAGCTGATGATGAGGTATCAGTAGATATATGCACCTATAGCTGATAACGAGGCATCAGTAGATATCTGCACCTATAGCTGATGATCAGGTATCAGTAGATATCTGCACCTATAGCTGAGGATGAGGTATCAGTAGATATCTGCACCTATAGCTGATGATGAGGTATCAGTAGATATCTGCACCTATAGCTGATGATGAGGTATCAGTAGATATCTTCACCTACAGCTGATGATGAGGTATCAGTAGATATATGCACCTATAGCTGATGATCAGGTATCTGTAGATATCTGCACCTACATATAGCTGATTATGAGGTATCAATAGATATCTGCACCTATAGCTGATTATGAGGTATCAGTAGATATCTGCACCTATAGCTGATGATCAGGTATCTGTAGATATCTGCACCTACTGTATAGCTGATTATGAGGTATCAATAGATATCTGCACCTATAGCTGATTATGAGGTATCAGTAGATATCTGCACCTATAGCTGATGATGAGGCATCAGTAGATATCTGCACCTATAGCTGATGACGATCTTCCAGTGCAGACATACTGAGCTAGAGCTGATAACCATGCCTGTCAATGATAATAAATAGAACCTACCTCCCGTAACTGCAGGAGAGATAACGGAACAGTTGTTTCATCTAGAAGAAGGATCTTATCTTTCTCGGCTCCAAATTCCTCACCAGTGTGAAGAAATATACTGAAATTTAGAGAAACGAAATAATGTTGTTGGCGAACAGACTAACAGAAAGACAGACAGGCAACAATACAGCTATGTAGAAAGAGAGAAGAGAAAGTGAAGAAAAAGAGAGACAGAAGGATAAAGAGACTGCTTACTTTGGAAGTGAAAGTATTGGTGGCTTGGTCTTGATGAGTCCTCGCTTCTTTAATTCCCCCTCCAGATCACCGCCAGCTAGTGACCAAAGATGGTAAACTTCTCCAAGTGGCCTGCATCAAAATTTACAAGGGAATATGCAGTACATTAAACATTTACTTGCAATTAAATATCAAATAATATATTTATATTTCATAATGGCTCAAAACAAAATTTTGGTTGCGTATTCAAAGGTACTTATAAATTTTCTAAAATAACACATTGTTTTAGTCTCCCAGTTTAAGAAAATGGTTAAAATGAAGGCGGTGTATCCTGACCTCTCAGCAAGCAAATCTTCACTTTCAGTCTCACCTATGAACAGAAACAGTTTATAAGAGAACTCAAAGGAACAAGAGTAATAGTGTACCATACAGCACGGTGGTACATACAGTCCTATCTCTTTCACTGTGATATTCATTGCTGCATACAGCACGGTGGTACCTTCAGTCCTATCTCTTTCACTGTGATATTCATTGCTGCATACAGCACGGTGGAACCTGCAGTCCTATCTTTTCACTGTGATATTCATTGCTGCATACAGCACGGTGGAACCTGCAGTCCTATCTTTTCACTGTGATATTCATTGCTGCATACAGCACGGTGGAACCTGCAGTCCTATCTTTTCACTGTGATATTCATTGTTGCATACAGCACGGTGGTACCTTCAGTCCTATCTCTTTCACTGTGATATTCATTGCTGCATACAGCACGGTGGAATCTACAGTCCTATCTTTTCACTGTGATATTCATTGCTGCATACAGCACGGTGGTACCTTCAGTCCTATCTCTTTCACTGTGATATTCATTGCTGCATACAGCACGGTGGTACCTTTAGTCCTATCTCTTTCACTGTGATATTAATTGCTGCATACAGCACGGTGGTACCTTCAGTCCTATCTCTTTCACTGTGATATTCATTGCTGCATACAGCACGGTGGAACCTGCAGTCCTATCTCTTTCACTGTGATATTCATTGCTGCATACAAAACGGCGGTACCTTCAGTCCTATCTCTTTCACTGTGATAACCATTGCTGCATACAAAATGCTGCACATTCCTTGATGACACTACACTTACCATATTCAAGGTTATCACTGCACAGATCTGACAATTCCATATGCACAGAGCGGTCCGTTGCTAAGAAATACTGCATTCTACATGGAGTAGGAACCTATACGGGAAAAAAGCAAATATAAAAAGCAATAATAGCAAATTCTGCTTTTTCTTAATTACAAACCATCAAAAATATTTTACCTTGTTTTGCCTTAAACTAGCAAATACTTCATGGCCCAGGAGCTCAGTGGGCGATGGCCTTAAATCATAAAATGATTTTGTTATCCGGGGAAAGTGGAACTGGTTCTAGGGGTTTTGAATAAAATTGCAACTCTTTTAGTCCATTGAATGAATAGGTTCATAAATCATACAGTACCTTTCTGTCGGCTTTGGAGTAAGACAGGACTTAAGAAAAGACAGAAGCTCAGCAGAGAGATTCTGTTAAGTTAAGAAACAAGAAATTGTTTCTGACATAATATCTATTAGGTTGTCCTTAAACTAATAACAACAACAAAGAGGCGACAAAGGTTCTGTGAAATGATTGTAATCCATACTGACCTGTAATTTATGAGGAGCTTTGTGCTCATTTACCAATATGTTTAGAACTGACTCAAATGTTTCTAGAAAGAGATCATACATGTTACTGATTCATGCGATACATTTTTTGTAAAAGTTTGCAGAGACTTTCCAGGGGAAGGAGATTCTTAACTCATTATACTGTAACTTTGGTAGAAAATAATGTGTCCTGACCTGCTTGGGTTTTCACCAAGTCCATGATTTTCTTAAAAATAATGTCGACATCACAGCTCTCGGACAAGCCTGGCCATAAAGAACCCTTGAATCAAAAGTTAATAATGATAAGGACATTTACAATTATAAATCTTATTGTGAATATATTATATTATATATTATATATTAATTATATATTAATATCTTATTATAAATCTTAGTGTTATTATGAAGGTGTCCAAGTGTACCCACCATAATTAAATGGACTAAAACCATCCCTAATGACCAAACATCGACCTGCAGGGGAAAAAAATTATATGATAATGACAACTAATGCCATTAGGACTATGTCTATAATAATGTTACTTTTAATATGTACTTTTAAAGGTCTGACCTTGATGAATATGTGATTGCATTTGGTATGTAGGTCAAGTTATACCTTAGGGCTTGAGGGACCATAAAGCAAGGATAGACCAGGCCCAGAAGCAACAACCTCAGGAGCCAAATACTGTGGAGATCTATCACAACATTTTTCATCAATTAAGGATATAAAATAATAGTTGGTCAATTAAGGATATCACATTGCTGGTAAATTAAGGGAACCATATAAAGAGGTTGTAATTACCCCAGTTGTCCTATCAAAGCTGTTTGCATTCACATTGAATAAAAGCAAATGGCAACAAACTATAAATTGCAGCATTTTAAAGTTGATTGTTTTCTATATAAGAGATAAAGGCAGGAACTTTTACAAGTAGTACATTGTATTGGAGAAAAAAGGCAGGAATGTTTACAAGAAGTATCTTCTGTAGGGGAAAAGACAGGAAAGTTTTCAAGAGTAGAGTACATTATAAAAGAGAAAAAGGCAGAAAATTTACAAGAAGAACCTTATTATAAAAGAGAAAACTTACCCAACAGGAAAATAAACTAAGGACCCATGTAAAGTCATGTGATCAATGCCAAACTTGGACAACTTGGCATTCCCCTAAAGCAACAATAAATCATCATCTCTATAGCAGCATTGATGCATCATTATCTCTAAAGCAAAAATGACATCTTTATCTCCATAGCAACAGTGACATTTTTATCTTCATAGCATTAGTGACATCATTTTATCTAAAGAAACAATGACCTTTATATAAAGCAATAATGACATCATTATTAAGAATTCTATAGATAATGTCATTTTGGCCTGTGAGCATTCCACAAAACAGACATAAGCTAGTTAACAAAACTAGGGTAAGATAGGTTAGCTGTAGTTGGAGAAAGGCCAAAGGCAAAAAGTGAGAAAAAATTGTTGTTTTAGTGTAGGAGTGTTAAGGTTAGGGATTGGAATTATTTTGCACCGTGATTTATCACCACCTTTACCCATGTTAAGCCAACAGGAGGCTTTATGCTCTGCGGCAACTAAAACCTTTTAATGTTCCATCTGCTGATATTGTGTTAATTTACTTGCACTGATCAGATTGTCGATAGAATATGGCTAAGTTAATTTTGCTGGTTTACCTTCTGTGAACATCTTAATGATCATGATGCCCTAGCATGAGCCAACATCATGACTTTAGAAGACAGATGTGTGGATAAGTGTAAGAAATTTATAACTACGATTAAGCCTAGTAAGTCTGGTTTACCTGATTTATAACAAAATCAGTTCTGGAAGGAAGTCTCACCCTGTCCCCGTAAATACAGATGGCTTTTCTAAATTTGTTACTGTTAGATCTCAACCCTTTAATTAGAATTAGTTTAGTTGTGCACATAGCCTGTAATTCAGTCACACTGCAAAAAGCTTTAATAAAATATATTATTATTATTATTATCCACATTTTATTTACAGTACTGACAGAAATAAGACAACCAAAATCTGACGAATTTCGCCAAAAATTTGTCTATTGTTCTAATCCGAAAATTCGGGTATTCTTCCCCGAAAATTTCGGCTATGTTTTTTTCGGCATTTTGCACCATCCAAAATTTCCGCATAACCGTTTATTTGATTTGAAGTTCCTTTGAAATAAAACGTTTGTACTACTTAGGCGATATTTTGCGTAGTGGTGTCTTTGAGTGTCTCGTACGCACAAGTTTTAAAGACGACTGCGGCATTGGAGAGCAACAAGTTGTGGGACTATGTATTTTGTGCTTTGGTTCCCCTGAAAACTTTCTTATTAAACTACAGTATGTTCAGAGAATCGAAGAATCGATCAAGAAGAATCCTCTGTCTCTACGAAAAATAAAACTTGTGCTCTGTGAAATCGCTTTACCAACATTAGAATATTAGTGTCCGTACATTCTCATCAGTTTCTTCTGTACATATAAGTCTATCCGAAAGTTAGAACGGCAAAATTTCGGCGAAATTCGGCTAGAACAGCATTTGCCTAAAATCCTTGCTTAGGTGAAAATTCACCGATATTTCGGAGAATTTTGGCGCTGCCGACTTTTCGGAGAATTACGGATGTTATCGCCGAATATACAGTGACGTTCGGGAAACTTCGGTTGCATTACTTTCTGTCAGTACTGTAGCTTGTTACATCCATCTTAAGCTTTCACATAAGGATATTTTATTTTTCGAGTTTAAAACTTATTAACAAGATGCCATATGTCCTTGTCTTTCAATATTTCTAAACCCATATGCAGTGACTATATGCAGAGCCTATTTAAAAATGTGATCAAATTCATCTGATGATATGTTGTATTAAAATATTTCCACATCTAAATAAAGTAGTTCTTTGAGCACATTCAACACAGTCCAAATATCAATGAGCCCAGCTATTTACCTTTGCATCAAGCAAAATATTGCTTGGGGAGATATTTCTGCTAATAATTTCCTTTCTGTTCAAGTATGCAAGAGCTTGGATGACTTCATAAGCAATATTCACAAGCTCTGCATTACTACAAATTACAAAGAAATATATTCGGTCACAATTCTTTGATTTTTTACAAGGACAAATGTATTGTGAGAAAGAGGGGTGGGGGTCTTCAAGAGAAAAACAGAAAAAGTCAGCTGATTGATGACTTAATTCTGTTCTATATCTAATTGGCTTAATTTCCTAGCCAACTGGCAAGCCATGGGGCAGCCCTGTGCATCATGGAAATTTTGGAGGAGAAAAAAAGGTAAGACATTATAAATCACTTTGGAGTGAAAACCCATGCTTTGAAAACACAGTTTCATCAAATGATGCCATTTACGATGTTGGACAGTATTGTAGAAACTGTGACAATATCACTTTCAGATAAAGGTTTGGAAACCCCACCCCTCTCCCAGGCATATGCATTCCACTCCTCTCCCCTGGGTATGCACCCCACCCCTCTCCCCTGGGTACACACCCCACCCCTCTCCCCTGGGTATGCACCCCACCCCTCTCGCCTTAGAATGCACCCCCCACCCCACTCCCCTGGGTACGCACCCCACCCCTCTCCCCTGGGTATGCACCCCACCCCTCTCCCCTGGGTATGCACCCCGCCCCTCTCCCCTGGGTACGCACCTAAACTGATATCCAGATGTTATCCTTGCAAGAAGATTATCCTCATAGTACTCCTCTGCTACAATCAATCGCTCTGGTAAAAAAAAGACGAAAGCTATGCTTCTTTTTCAGTGGGGGTCCAGGGTATGAAGTACTTCTTCCACCCCCCCCCCCCCCCCCCCCTTTGGTGTATGGGGGCTAAATTCCATAAATTTCCCTTCCCTAATACATAAAGTGGTGTCACATCATGAATCCACCCCAGAACTGTTCCATTTACTTTAAACATCCAGGGCAGTAGTAGCAGGGGGTGAGGCACTGGGGGCACGTGCACCAAAAATATTTTTTTTAAATTATAAGGAAATGACCAGTAGGGGTGTAGCTGTGCCATCCAATATTTTCTTAATGTTTCTGTATTGTGCCGTCCAATATTTCAAGGCCTGCTACAGCACTGGCATTCCCCTGTCACCCACAAAGCACACACTCCAATCATCGATATCTGCTTGTATTGCATTGAACAAATCTTTGCCATCAGACCACTTCCCTTTTACAGAGACA
The DNA here is from genome assembly GCF_932526225.1 of Nematostella vectensis. Lineage (NCBI taxonomy): Eukaryota > Metazoa > Cnidaria > Anthozoa > Actiniaria > Edwardsiidae > Nematostella > Nematostella vectensis. The sequence continues at coordinate 13,248,016 of NC_064043.1, read as the reverse complement.
TATGGGTTATTTTCGTGATACACAGTGTGGTGAACAGCCTTTTTAGTTTGTTAAATCACGAAAAGGGACCATGTTCAGTTCCTTCACTGATGCGGAACCTGTGGTGTCCATTGTGAATAATGAAATTTGATCAGAGTTAATTGTAATCTACCCTTGGCAAGCCCATGCTAGTTTATTGTGAAATGTAGTAACTGATTTTTAAAACTTTGTTTTTGAAAATCTGCACACACCCCCCCCCCCCCCCCCCCCCCTCCTACCGCGGCTTCTTTTATCAGTATAACAAATAATCAAGTCTTCGCTTACCGTGTTTCGCTCTGATAATATCAAGATACTGACAAATGTGTGGATGGTAGAGAGTTTTCAAGGCCTGGAAACGGCCCATCACCACGATCGAGTTTGGGGTCAATGGGAGTCCATTTGTCCCGCATTGACCGGTCGGGTGAGGGGACGGGATAAAGGTCCATACTCCGATCCCTGACTGACCAAGACTTCCCATGACCGCCACAGACTTAGCACATCAGCCCTTTTATCTAGTAATGCTGGATTTATACCCTTGCGACAGGAAAAGAACGGGTATTTAGCTGAATACACGACGAAGGTTGTGACAGTCTTTGAACTGGAGCAGAGCTGCCATCTTGTTTTGCTTTGCGACCACGCCAATCACTGTAACCAGGCCTTATGTTATTCTTTCTAAGACCACGATTACAAACCGGCGAAATTTACTTCGTTTACTGTGAATGAAATTTCTCATCTGGAGGTCTTTTAGGTTTTTAGGTTTTCAAAGAGAGTTGAGGATTGTTCTGGGATCTCCTATTTGGTCTCCCACTCGCTGTAGTCGCCGCCGTCTTCACGTATCTCGCACCCTCTGTTTAACACGTGGTGTTACTTGGAATGCAAAGATGGCTGATGAAACTCTTATTCAAGAATTTGCAAAACGAGCACAATCAGCGGTGAGCAGAGCCACGATTGTTAATTACCACTAGTGATTGTTCAGGTGATTTGACGAGGGATTTTTTTTTTATAAATATTGTACTTTTCAGGAAGAAGAAATTGTACATTTAAAAAAGAAAATTGCGACATTGAAATCCAAAGTTGCATCAGAAGCGGAGAATACACCAATTGATCAGAAAAAATCCCCCGAAGTTGATAGGTTGACAGTTGAAAATACCAAGTTGGAATACCAGATAAACCAGCTGAAACGGGTATGTTCACCCCCCCTCCCCCTCCATCTTCCATATACCAGACTACGCACAGTACACAAAGGGAGAGGTACGATTTTTGATACCCATCCTCCGCTTAATTAGGTAATTCCAATCCCCCCCCCCCCCCCAATGCTTCTGGAAATTCCAAAACGCTCAGCCCCCCCCCCCCCCCCCCATGCTTTAGGAAATCCGAATTACCTTACCCCCATGCTTCCGGAATTCCCATTTTTTTGGCAAGACCCCTGCCTGCTCTCCGGAAATCTTTAGAACGAATTTTGGATCGGATATTCTACAGCGAAACCACTTTTTTCGAAAACCCAGATTAAAGGCTTCTCAGCACTCAAAGTTTGCCACAGCGTGGGAATTTTACTACTCCGGGTTGTATTGACCAAATGTCGAACAGTCTCTCTGTTCCTTCTTCAAATGAACCCAGGGTCTGTAAAGCTTTCGTGGCGGTGGTGACCTTTTGGAGCGTTCGCAAAGTATGCTACTCCAGCATGTCGTGAGTGATCCTCAAGATTTTGTTTCCATCGAACAAGCTACAAACAAAAACTTGTAGACTGTTTTTGTTTTAACAATGCGAATGCACCTGAAAGCAAGACAGCTGACGGCAGGCCACAAGTTTTTATTGATTGTATAAACAGGTCCAAGCCAATCAGGATCTTTGATTTTTAGTTTGCCAGCAAAACTGACCTGGGCTTGGTTGATCTATAGACCCCAAAATCATGACAGACTACGCACTACATAAAAGAAACAAATCACTAACCCCTGCCTCGTACCGAGGCGCTCACTTATGTGACCAAACTAAGTGTGCAGGGCTAATTAGTTTCTTACTGCAACTTCAAACTAGAAAGTTCAAGACTCGGTAAGATGTAAATTATGTTCCGATTCCCGTCTCAACCTCTCACACCCCAGAAATTCCATACTTTTGCGACCTCCCCATGCTTTCAGAATTCCAAAATCGCCAACCCCCCCCCCCTCCGTGCTTTCGGAATTCTGAAATTGCCAAACCCCCCATCCTTTCGCAATGCCACCCATTTTTGGTAAACATTTGAAAATTCAGGGGTCGGTTCCTGAAAGGCCGACTAACTTAATCGTAGGTTAGCTAACCTATGGATATGTCACTGTTCCCGAAAGCTAAGTAATCCCCTGATTTACTAACCCTGGATTAAGGGAGTGACAAACTGGTTTGAGGAGTAAAATTCACACAGGATACCCAGACAGTTCAAAAGATAGCAACTCAAATTTACATTTGATGGTTTTATTTTCGCAGAGAAGCCTCAAAACACCTCTACATTGCCTGTAATACTCCATTTCATTGCCAAAAATGTCATTTGCAGGATTCGAGTTGGTGCATGACACTAGCGAGACAGATTCATTTTAAGCATAAATTTCATGTAACTTCCTGTCTGTCCCAGCACAAGTTTAGAGTCAGCATCGCAACAAAGGTTGCATTACAAGGCTTAATGTTAGGATATTCGATCCCTACATTGTTTTGTGTAACTTATTTTTTGTTGGCAACTTCAAGTTCTACTACAAAGGTTAGCGAGTTAACCTACCTCGCGAGCAGGGATCTATTTTACCTCAAACTAACCAGGAGTTAGCGCTAACCAGAGTTTCGGGAACAGAACTAATCTGGGGGTAAAAATTTAATCGTGGGATAGATGCTATGCAAATTTAACCTTGGGTTAGCGCTAATTGGCTTTTCAGGAACCGGCCCCAGGGGTTTTCAAGTCTGATACTTGACAATGTTTGGTTAAAAATAAGATTTGCTGATGGTTTTGGATGTTTGAGTGACTAGGGATTGTATAGTGGAGAAGCTGAGAAGCTAGCTCATAAGGCCTAACAGGATTGGCTAGATTATCTCATTGTTCTATTGTATTCTCGTTCTTTGTCTGTGGTGCACTAATCTATTGTGTGGAAAAATCTTCTAGTTGATTTTACATGACCTGTATAGTGTGAGCATAGCATGGGGTTGTGATTAACCTTCTTGGATATTATTTTCCCATCTCTTTTTCAGAACATCCTGTTTTTTTTGTTTTTTTCAGCAGACTTTCAAAGTTTTCAATAGTTTAGATCTATCCCTGAAAATATGTTCTTTCAATTTTCCCACAGTTCATTGAAGAAGAAAAAGCAAAGTCATCATGTATTATGACGAATACCCAGTTTATCCTGAATGAGCTATTCAAGCAAGCTATCCGTGTTGCTTTCCCTGCTGTCACAGATCCACCAATACTGGTTCAATCCACTCAGAATGACAAGTTTGGTGACTATCAATGTAATAGCGCTATGGGTTTGAGCCAAGTAAGTACTGCAATACAAAACCTAAGCCAATTACAAAAACTCCAAGCTTTTGAACAAAGGCCCATGAAAAATCCAGGAATTAAAGTTGAAACCATGGCAAAATGGCTCTTCCCATTTTTTTGCTTGATGTTTTATCTTTTGTTTACTTTGCATTACCAGTAGCAAATGTATAGAACAAATAATCTGTAACCACTAGCACAGCAAAATCCTGACCAAAATGCAGAGCCAAACAGATCTCAAGTGGCCAATAGAAATTGATCCTTCACCTGTTTCAAAATTGAGATAATTGAAATTGCCTCCCCTTCCTTCCAATGCAATGCTCTTTTTCATACTTTCTGTCCCAAAATGGAATGGATAATACAGCACATTTTGTTGTTTTTTATTTTTATCATTGTGTAATGCACAATTGATTAGCCTCCCCTTTTTATTTTATCTCAATCCTTTTTACAGATTCTAAAAAATAATGGACAAAAGGCAAACCCCCAAGCAATAGCTAAGAGCATAATAGCATCTTTACCTCCAAATGATCTGATTGAAAAGGTGGGTATGATTATGAAAAAGTGATTGAAAGGGTGTTACAGTACAGTAAGATAGAGTGGTTTAAAATAGAGTGATTGAAAAGGTGGTTATAATATAATAGATTGGTTTGACTAAGTGATTGAAAAAGTGGTTATAATATTATAGTAGAGTGGTTTGAAAGAGTGATTAAAATGATAATCAGAATTGGTCTGTTTAACAGGTTGACATTGCCGGCCCCGGATTTATCAATGTCCATATGAACAAGAAATTCATCAAGGACATCTTAAGAGATGTTGTTGCTAATGGTGTCCACCCCCCAGCGATCAGATCACGCCAGAGGTGTATTGTGGACTTCTCTTCACCAAATATTGCCAAGGAAATGCATGTAGGACATCTTAGGTCAACAATAATTGGGGAGAGCATCTGCCGCCTGTTGGAGTATGTTGGGCATGATGTACTAAGGTCAGTTTTCTTGCAATACTAACTGTAGTAGAGATAATTACATCTGATAAATGTGAACATCTTGTTGACAGACTAAATCATATTGGTGACTGGGGGACACAGTTTGGCATGCTGATTGCCCACCTTCAGGATGAGTTCCCTGATTACTTAGAGAAGTCTCCTCCAATTGGAGATCTGCAAGCTTTTTATAAGGTAAGTGGATACCATGTTTGATAGGGTCAGAGTGTGGATACCATATCTGAACTTGCGTGGGGCTGGGGGACGGGGGAGGGGTAGATACCATATTTGATGTAAGAATAGGATGTAGGTCGTGAGGGCAGGGGTAGATCAGTGTGGATTTGATGTACTATAGGGGTTATGTTGAGGGTCAGTTTGGATAACATATTTAATAGAGGAGGATTGTGATCTTCTAGGGGGATGGGTCAGTGTGGATACCACGTTTGATCTAGAAGAAGGTACATAACTCCCCTGTTATCTAGAAAGATAAGTGCCACTGAGACTCCTGACCCTTTGACAATATTGTGGACATCATGACACAGTTTTTCCGTTTCTTTTTATAACCCTTAAATTACCCGCAGGAGTCCAAGACCCTGTTTGACAGTGATGAGCAATTTAAAAAGAGAGCATATGAACGTGTGGTGCAGCTCCAGCAGGGAGAGCCAAATGTCAGGAAAGCATGGGAAATGATCTGTGATGTCTCTAGGAAAGGTAAGGGATATCTAGACATGCTATAGGATTAAGAATTCCCTAGTTGTTAGTGGGCCGAGGTGAAAGTTTTTACAAATTTAGTGACTACAATTCATGTAACATATAATGTAATATAAACATGAAAGGCCAAGAGCTTTTAAAATGAAGTTTCCTGAAGGAATTTTCAACCATACCCACGTCTGATAAAGCATGCTCCAATACATGTTGCTATAGGCTTTTCTGGTATGTTAACTAGCAAGGGTATGTTAACTAGCAAGGGTATACCTGAGAATCCTTGACACCATCTTGCTGTTGAGATTATTTCATATGCTATGATAGTATTATGTATATCTAAACTAGGGTACTGTATGGTTCCTGAGGACCCTTGACATCATCTTGCTTGTTGTGTTATTTCATATGCTATGATAGTACCATGTAAATCTAAACTAGGGTACTGTATGGTCCCCTGAGAATCCTTGACACCGTCTTGCTTGTTTTGTTGTTCCATATGCTATGATAGTATTATGTAAATCTAAATTAGGGTACTGTATGTTTCCCTGAATACCTTTAAGACAGTATTGCTTGTTGAGATATTTTGGTTATGGTTATGGTTATCTGTGGTTATGGTTATCTGAGAATCCAAGACACAGCCTTGCTTATTGTGTTATTGCATGCAGCCACTACTTGTTATGAAAATTTGATATTTCTTCATAATTTCAGAATTTGAAAAGTTGTATGAGCGTCTTGGTGTGACTATCATCGAGCGAGGGGAGTCATTCTACCAGCCAATGATGCCACAACTTGTGGAACTTTTAGAAAGCAAAGGTTTGTAGGGATTCATATCAATAACATCACCCAAAAATATATACAACAGAATAGATATTATTACTACATAGAACTAGTAGGGACCTTTGATTTCTTTCCATGTCTGCAAGGTTATGTTTTAAAAATTATAAGAACTTCAGAAGCCATCCCATATATTTTCCACAGTATTCCGTGTATTCATGTTCATAGGATTATTTGTATTTATCACATGATCCAACTAGGAGATTGAAATTGCATGTGGATATGTTGCGCAGGTAAAGTACTTGTTGAAGATGGCCGTAAGGTTGTGTTTGTGGAGGGCTACAAAGTCCCACTGACTGTTGTCAAGTCAGATGGTGGGTACACTTATGACACCTCAGACCTGGCAGCCTTGCGTCAGCGAGTAGAGGATGAAAGAGGAGACTGGATTATCTATGTCACAGATGCAGGACAGGTTTGTAGATATGTCTCGAATGTTGATCAATCAATCCTTTTGTATTGTTAAAAATTGAAAGTGCAACGATGTATTCGCAAGAAACTTCTTCATCTACAAATTAAGTCTTATACGTTATTTACGACATTTTATGGAAAGTAAGTTACTCGCTTGAAGAAGCCGATGGAAATGGATGCTATGTGTGACTCGCAATTGAGCAGGAACATAAAATGGCGGCATGTTTTGCTTTCTTTAAGGAAACAAAATCAGCCTTTTTGTAGTGCTCTGCATTCATCAGTTAAGTCCTGCATTTAAAGACTTTCTACAAAGTTGAGCCTTAATCTCTTTTTCCACATATTTTTACTGCGGTTTTGAATATTTTGAAAACTCTTTCTGATGATATCTAACAACTAAATCGACGTCTGACTTTCTTCATATAAAATCCTTGAATTGTTTTCATGGGCCAGCGCTCAAATGGTTTCCAAGCATGCCACCACTGGCCGTTAAAAAAATGTAATTCTGTTAGTTTGAATGACGGAAGCCCAAAAGTCGTTTAGCAGTTTGAAATTATTGAAGAGAATTTGCTTATTGAATGTCGCAGTAATACCAAAGGCATTGGCCTGTAAAAGAAATACATTTTTGTAGTTTAGACTATAAAAATCAATGAACAGGTTTTGTTGGAGAAGAAAAATCCCATTTTAAAAATAAATGGGATTTCTGACTTCTTACCTAAGTTTGTCACGAACTTTGACCATCTACCAAACGTTTGGATATTTTGACCTGATTTTTCACATTCTTACCGACAGTCTGGGCATTTTGACCTTGTGTTTGGTGCTGCAAGAGAAGCTGGGATCTACGACCCTAAGCGTACCAGGGTAGATCACGTGGGATTCGGCGTGGTCCTTGGAGAAGACAGGTGATGCTTGATTGGTTTATGTCATATGTAATTTGTAATTAAACTGTTTCGATCAGGAATGAAGCAAAGAAAGACATAAGAACGACATTTTTGATCTTGCTGTTTATTTTAATAGGAAGAAGTTCAAGACACGATCAGGAGAGACTGTTCGTCTTGTTGATCTGATGGACGAAGGGATTCGCCGATCTGTGGACAAGCTAAAAGAAAAGGGAAGAGACCAGGTTTGTGTAATAGACTTACTGCTAACTCTGGCTGGAGTTGGAAGGCGGAGGTCAATAAATACTTGTTATCTGAATTCCAGTGTCACACAAGCTGCCAGTGGTGCATTAAGTACAGGCAGATCTCTCATGATCAGCTATCTATTCTGAGACTTATTGAGTATCCAGTGGTACTTTACGTTGTTGCTCCTTGTTGCTTCTCCTTGTTGTCCAACTTGTTGTTTACCTTGTTGTTCACATTTTAGTCTATATTGTTGCCTCTCCTTTCTGTCCAATTTGTTATTTACCTTGTTGATGGCCTTGTTATACACCTTTTAGTTTATCTTGTTGTCTCTTGTTGTCCAACTTGTTGTTCACCTTGCTGTCTATATTGTTGCCTCTCCTTATTGCCCAACTTGTCGTTCACCTTGTTATTTACCTTGTTGTTCACCTTGTTGTTAACCTTGTTGTCCAACTTGTTGTTTACCTTGTTGTTCACCTCAGGCCTTGTCAGAAGACGAACTGCGTGCTGCGAGTGAGGCTGTTGCGTATGGATGTATCAAATATGCAGACCTCTCGCATAACAGAGTTGGGGACTACGTTTTTTCATTTGATAAGGTATTGTATGATACTAATCAAAATAATAGAAAGCTCCATTACCTCATAATCCTGCAACACACATATAACAGATACAATATTGACGATATCTGCCAAAAAATATCCTGTTCGACACGGCTGATCTGACAAAAATGCCAGAAAAAACTCCTTCCATTCCCTGAAATATATCCAGTACTGGGCATTCCTAAAAAAAAATACGAGCATTTGTATAGCTCCTATAGTGACTATTTTGGGCCTGTGAAACACATGCGTTCAACAAGTCAAATTCAGGGCCGAGAAACAGAAAGTTGCTCCCCATATCTCTATTGGGAATCTGTTACAGCAGACATGAGTCCCCACACGCTGACGCACTAGGCCTCCTGTGCACCTGCAAAAGAGCAATCAGATAAAACCCACACTAGATTAGGACTGGGAGCGTATTGACAGAAAACCGTCAACCATAACATGTATCTGACAATAACTCTTTTTGTCGCAGATGCTGGACGACAAAGGCAACACAGCCGTCTACCTGCTCTATGCGTACACCAGGATAAGGTAATTGATCGGCCATCCTCACAGTGCAGTAACAAATATCTTTTATGTTTATTGTGCACTCGATTCTTGCCCAGGTCCATCATGCGCACGGCCGGTATGGACCGTGCGTCCCTGGAGCAAGCCATCCACAACACAGAGATCAGCCTTGAGCACCCAAAGGAGTGGAAGCTTGGAAAGTGCATCACCCGCTTCCCGCAGGTGTTATCTCGTATCCTGGAAGACTTGCTCATGCATCCTTTGTGCGAGTTCCTTTACGAGCTCGCGACTACCACGACGGAGTTCTACGACAGCTGCTACTGTGTGGAGAAGGACCGCCAGACCGGTGACATAGTCAAAGTCAATGTAGACCGCCTTCTACTGCTTGAGGCAACAGCGAGGATTATGGAGACTGGATTCCATATCTTAGGTATCAACACTGTTAACAAGATGTAGGGTGCCACGACATTAAATGCCTTCGGAATAAGAGCACTTCTTCGTCTTAGTCGAAGTCTCAAGGCTGATTTAGAAAGCACGATTTATTTGTATGCGACACCTCTACAACTCGAGTCGTGGAGTGTAAATCAGTCTACGACTCCGCTACGATGCTCGACTACGCAAGTCGTAGTGTGTAATTCAGGGCCAAAAGGCTAAATCGTGCTGTCTAAATTAGCCTTTAGTCTTCGGAGTCACACAGGCGAAGTGGAGCCCCGCACTATGGATAAGAGTACCACGTTAATTGGGACACTTTTGTTCTGATATTATTAAAAAAAGAAATAGGGTAGATCTGTACTCAAATGTTTGGACAGCGTGAGACTCCTGTATCACGACCCACCTTCCCTTAGTCAATAAACTAATTGCGATTTTTTTAGGGAAATTAATGGGAACCAAGGCACAATAAATAATGAGCAATGTTTTTTTCTAGTTTTTTTTATTTATTATTTTTCCCATACACTTTCCCTTGCGCCCAAAATCCGTTTCAATTTCATTCGCCCGTCTTTGAACACGGTTATTGATTGAATATAGTAAAAAATAGGGGACTTGCCCTAAGATATCACGTGACCTATCTTGATGGCAAATTCTAAACAAAATAATCAAACAAAATAACCAGGAATCATTGCTCCCGTCACGCCAGAGAATGATGATATAATTAAATCATTAAATGAAACTAAACCCTTTCTGAAATACAAGAATTCCGGCTTTTGTAAGCGCTGAATAGGTTACTTTTTGTTGCTTATATTTTCTCGCTAAAAGCCTGAGCCACCCAAAAAGTCACGTGATCTCTTAGCGCAAGTCCCCTATTCTCACTAAGATAAGAATAAGTCTGCGCCGGCTTCTGCGCATGCCCGGTAGCCTTCCCGGTGATATGCACTGAACATAGATGGCGTGAATAGCTGATTGCCCGTGTAATGCATGGGGAATCTCCCACATAGGTCACCAAGGCAACAGTTACAAATCCTCCCATGGCAGCACTCGCAGCAGCATCCTGTCAGCCTATCAACTTCCGGCCCCTCCAGCACCGGCCCAGACCCCCATTTGGGCTCCTCGAGTACTACCTTGTCATCCAGACACTCTTTCCACAATTCCATGTGCGCCGGGGCCTCGGATCCCTCGTGAGGGTGGCGTGGGGCAATCAGCACTATCTCTCCATCGCCGACTTTTCTCTCTCCTCCGTATATTCCCCCTTCCTTCTCGAAGTACCCCACCCGAAATTTGTAACTCCGGGGGCGTTTTCCGGGGGGGACTTCGACGAAATTAGTGCGCAAATCCTCTTGGATGTCCCGCCCATTTATTCCCGTGAACGAGCAGCGTAGCTTCTCGCGAGCTAGGCCAAGAGTAAAGAGTAGATCCTCATCGTGTTTGCCGTTCGGAGCGTACCCACCGTTGACAACTACGATTCGGGGCAAGCGAAGCTTGAGAAGTGCGAGTAGACCGAGATTATCCCTGTGACCGCCATCACTTAGAGAGATCACGGAAGGAGGCTTTGGCCCTGTGTTAGTAATCCCCATCATCTCTCGGATCAGGCGGACGTGGTAGATATGGACAATGCACCACCTGGTACAAAGTACAAACACCAAGGTCAGCGTACTTTTACCAAGCCACTTTAATCTCCCGCAAACATTTGAAATACACAAGCCTCTTGACTTGCAGACTATTCCAAGTTTCAAAACCCTTTCACGGACACAGTACAAGGCAAATCGTCCCCAATACACAAAGCGTTTTCTAACAATCTTTTTGAAAAACAGGACTTTACCTTAAAAACTTTTTCAGGACACAGGTTGATACCTTACAAACTTCTCAAGGACAAAACCGCCTTACCTCCCATCATTCTTTGAACGTAGGTACGTAGCCTTGCAGACAAAGAACGTTACCTTATTAATACAGCAGGACTCGTGGCGTTACCTTTCAAACGTCTTTAGAAAACAGAGCGTTACCATACAAACCTCTTTAGGATACAAGTATTACCTTACAAACTTCTCCAGGCATCCCGGGTTGTCAGTTCCAGTCGGTAAAATGGCGATGAACGTTAGAACACCAAGGAAGATTAAAAAGGTACCAACTGCCACCTCATCTAGAAACTCACTCGTGCCTTGAATAAAGTGCGCAGCTGGCAGCACCATAACTGGTAGAGCCACGAGAAACTGGATTAAAACCGCTAAAACCTGTTGTCACACACAAAAGGATGGTCAGTACGCAGCTCTTACAAGCTGCAATTTGATTGGGCAAATGAAGAATATCCGCACCTCGACACAAAGAACGAGAAGAATAGAGACAAAAGAACTCCTTTGTAGAACGAAGATAATAGGAGACAAAGCAGCTGCGACTTACTCCAAAAGGAGAAAGAAAGTCGTAAGACAGATGTGTGATTTAATGTTTTACAGTCTTCTATCCGTTTGTACTAGCCTGAATCTCAGATACGTATGATAGTCCGCTACGCTCCCTAGTTCTCCCTCACGTCTTGTTCACTCAAAGAGTGTTCGGCAGTGTTCTTGGCCTCAAGCCAGTCAAGAGTTTTACCATGAAATGTAAACATGAATCCTCAATGCTTGTCGTTATTCAAGGAACAGACGTCAATGCGAAGATTACTCGATCTAGTACAGTAGTAGTATAGTATTTTGGCGGTTTCGACGCATTACGTTAATGCGTCAAAACTGCGCCAAATACTATACCACTTGCCCGCTGGCTGGGGGAGCTTTATGGCCAAAAACGCCAGGAAATCTAGGAATGCGCCCAGACTACGCCTCCCCCAATCCTTGGCTGAACCTTGGCCTAGACCTTTGACATTTAATAGAGGAGGATGGATTAAATGTTTTTTTGTCTGTGGTTACAGAGGCTGTGCACATCTGATAAATACAAAAAACAGGGCCAAAACGGGGCCCTAGTCGAGGTGGGGGCCCCATCAATGGGGTTGGGAATGTGGGTGTATGTGTGGGGTGGGTGTACTTAAGCGGCTCAGGCCTGCTACCGCTGTTACCTGCGCGTCTTGAGGTGTTTTAGGGGTTTTGTGGTGCCCGTAGGCTAAGCTTTTGATTCCGTCTTTTAATATGTACCTTTTATGTTTTATGTTACTCTTGATGACGTTCTTTTTGATTCCCTTTGCTGTCTTTCCTCCTGCGTGGTCGCCTTTTACGTAGCTGTACATCTTCGATCGTAATCCAACGAATTCGCAGATGGGAGCTCCATCTTCTGTTTCTATCTCGTATGTCAGACTGTCTGTGTCAGTAAATAGTAGCCGTGCCTTGTCTCCGTAGATCTCCTTGATGTAGTTGTAGTGGGAGTCGTACATCAATACCTTGCTGAGGTCTAGCATGCACATGCCGATGTATGCGGGTCTGTTTAGGGTGAGCGTCTCTGATTTTGTGTACTGCTACTAAATCCTTATTGAATATCTTACTGCTCACATAGGATGGCTTGCTTACCAGTTTGAGTAGCCTCTTCTCGTCGGTGACTAGTCGGACGTCTACTCTTTTTTGTAGGTTCTCCATAGTCTTGCCAAATATGCTATTATTCATTAGCTTGAAGAAGTCCTTTTCGAATGAGTTTTTGGCGTTCTTCCGCTTTTCGGTGTTGAAGTCTATATACTGCCTGAGTCATGGTGATTGGTTAAACTCTAGTACTCTGTGGACTTTAGTCACCTTCAGGCCTAGGTCTGTGTATAGTTCTAGGTTTCTAGAATGTAGCACGTACTTCTCTTTGCTCTTTATGGTGCGGATGAGTTTAGGGACCAGACCTGTTGGTATACCATACTTGGCGGATATCGTGTTGCAGTACTCCGAAAGCATGTCTTTTGATACGTTAACCCTCTCTGCGGCTAGAGGGTAGTCGTTATGTAGGTCTTACAGGTGTTTAGGGTACTCTAGGTCAACTTCTAGTATCAGTCCCTTTTTACTGTCGTCACCGTATTTAGCGAGGTTTGTTTCGTTCATCTTCTTTTCTGTCATCCACTTAAATCCACCAGTTGGTAGGTATTGGCTCATGGCCCAACCGTATAGATTGTTTGCGTCTAAGTACATGACATACTTTGAGGGCGCCGTCTCGTCGTATGATTCCATGTACTCATTGTTGGCCTCGCCGTACCTGTTGGCTATATATGAGATGCCACCTCGCATGCCCTTCTCGATGAATTGGAACATGTCGATGTCTGTCATAAGCTCGAGTTTGATATCTGTCATTTTTAGCATCGCATCCCATGATAAACCTCGGGATGTGAAGTAGTGGCATGGGTCCAGCTTATAGTACTCTAGGCATGTCCTCATAAAGCTCTCAAATACGTCGGCCAGCAACAGCGTGTCGGACTCGAAATATAGGTCGTGGTAGTCCCTCATGGTCTTGAGCTTAAACTCCTCCCACACAGCTATAGCGTGTTTGTACTCATCCTCTGAGATGTGTTGGTCGTACAAGGTGCTATAGAAGTCTTCTCTCGCTGGTAGCTTCTCATCGAACCTTTCGAGGCTGTCCATATAGTCGTATGGGTATACTCCCTTTCTAGCCATAAGGTTGAGTCTCTCACACTCGAACCTCTGAGAGGTGTATTTCAGTGACTCCCTAGATAGGTTGCCTACTAGTTTCTCCAAGCTGGAGCTCATAAACTGGAAGCTGTCTGTAAAGACGAGGTGGTCGCCAAGCATAGTGCGTTTAAATCCCTGGTATCCAGTGGTATCCAACTGTTAAATTCGTCACTGTACCCCTTTCACTTCACCAAAGCGAGTTGTTTCTCAAGCGGGTTGTATGGCCCCATATATTTATAGCTCCCAGGTGTAAACCCACCCTTGGGCTTAGGCAGGTAGCCGATCATTTTATGGATATCTAGTTTACCTCCTTCCTTTGCGCTGACGAATTTGCTCTTAGTTATGCCACATGATGAACAAGTTCACTTTAGAATCGTACGTCCGTTTTTAGTTTTCTCGTACCGTTCAGAGTCTGGGAGTGTACTAAAGTATGATATAAGGAACCTATGGTTCCCCCCTTGGTCATTTAAACTGATCGAGTCATTATGAATAGCGTCCGACATGGAGACCGATGACCGAGAAGGTCGATGTTTGAAAGTGGTTTGTTAACAAACCTTATAGCAGCGCTCCGAGTAGGGGGATACCGTTGAACGGGCTGTTTTCGCCTAACAGGAGCCCTCTTGCCTTTTGCTTCTTTTTTTTTTGCCTTCTCTTTAGTTTAGCTCCGTATCCAATCGTTGGGTCATACCACTGACCGTAAAATGGAGGTGGTCTTAGGCTTAGGCGGCCGCCCTTAGGCTTAGGTGGTGGGGGGATTCTGTACGTTCGAAGGTAGCTCTGAGGCCGGTTGTCTACTTGGAGACCCTTACCCGATAGAGCTGACATAAGCAGGGGCACCCCAATCGAAGCGAGCAACGCCCCGAGGAACCCCCCTTCCTGTTGCTTTCTAGTTAGTTTAAACTGTGGGGTACCAGACCCAGTTTGGAGGGCTTGAACGATTTGCTACCTTTTGTTTTGGCGTTAGGTAGCCCTTATACTTCATGAGTTTGTCAACTTTGTCTTGCGGGACACTGAATAGCCCAGAGCCAGTCTTTGATAAGGCCTTATGGAAACCCCAACTAGCTAGTCCACTAAGAGCACCCGTGGCCAATGGCGCGACGGCCTTAGATAGGTATGGTAGTGCTGCTGACCCAAGGCGGGCAATAGCTGGTAATAGAGCGCCCAAGAATCCACCTTCCTGCTTTCTAATCTGAGTCTGACTGATTTTTATGTCAGTTCCTGTCCCATTCCGTTTCGACTTCTCAACTCGATTAATCTGGCTTTTTGTCAACAGCACAGTATCTGAGCCTGACAAATGGCTATACTTAAGTCGAAGAGTTATTGGTGCTTTCTTCTGATATGACTTGAGCAACTTCTCCTTTTGACCTGGAGTGAATCTTACACTGTATTTGACATACGACATCTATACGTTGTACAAAAACCGTTTTATGATCTCAATAACAGCTTCCCATTAGACTATGTTAGCTCGATATCCTGTTCGTACAAGACAAGGGCATACACGCTGTAGTCTCTTTTAGTCCCAGCTGATAGCCTGTATTTAAAGGTCAACTTGGTGGTACCATCTTTAATATCAGCCTTCTGGTTCCTCAAGTCGAAGTAGATGAATGGAAAAACGCTGCCGAAATTGCTTCTGGTCAGTAGGGTTCCTCCTTTGTAGTCATTAATGGAATTGACGTATCCTAAGACGTCTCAGAACACTCTAGACATCTCAGAACTAACCTGGTACTCACTCTCTGGATACTGGTTACCAGTCCCACCTCTAGATGACAACTCGTTAGCGTCTTATTGTTAGCCTCCGAAAATGTGTTATATAGGAATGGATTTACCGTTTGAGAATCCTCATTGGCGTCATTGGATATCCACACGAAAACGTGTCTAGGACGATTGATTCCACTGGTTATCCTAAAGCTCCCTGTTTGGGCTCTTCTTGAGTTTGACCGCTCGACCATCTCCCTTAGGTAAGTCCACTTATGGGGAGCTAAATATTTACTCATATACATGCTCTCACCCCCTGAGTTGAAGATGATCCGTGGCACCCACAGTTTGAATTTCGTTATAACGACTCGGCAATTCGCCCCAGCTTGCCATATGAGAGTCGCGTCACTATTTTGAGTGATCTGTATCTCAATCTTTGTGTTAGGCATAAGTTTGTCTTCGAACGCTTCGAAGAAAGAGTATCTATTGAGAGGTATTTCAGTGTTGACAGTTGTCGATGTCCCAAGCAAAGCCTTTCGAGCAGCAAAGCCCCTATTAAAACCCGCTTGACCGGCTATCTCCTCAGCAGACCTAGTAGTGTCTAGGTAGTAAAATTCATTTGTTCCAGTCGTTTGAGCATATGAAGTGTCGTGCTCAAGTAGGTTCTTATATTAACAGTGTGATCCGCCTGTGTGTTGTCGTAGACTGGAATGCCATTGATCTGGACTGATATCTCTTTGATTAGTGAGTGACTACCATTTACAATACCATTATGATCGTCGACATCGGTGTTTCCACCATCCGCTAGCAATTGGACTTTGAAATTAACCTCAAAACGGGCGTTGTACCAATCGAGAGGCGCGATTTCTCCACTGTTATCGGCCACAATACGATACCCTGTGAAGTTTGGTGCGCGTTGTTCGCGGCGTTTGAGACTAGTGGAGTCTCTAGATCGAACGAAACGTCTTCATAGCGCTGTACGTACTTCGGATTTCTATACATTTATATAATATGGTTAGATAATACCTCACACTCTCAACCTTCGCACCCTTCCAGATTCGTTTAATATACGCTGGACACGTTCGTTGATTTCAGAGTCTGTTAACAGAGCATCTTTGGTTGGTGTTGGGCTAACAGTGGGTTGGGCACCTTTTTGTTCTTCTGTAAGACCTTGACGATCTGATCCCCTGCTCTATTGCCAGCGTAATCACCAGTTTTGCTTATAGCGGTTTAGACCGCTTTACTCGTCACATCCTTTACAGCCTTCTTTGCTGTCTTTCCAAATA
This sequence comes from Nematostella vectensis, assembly GCF_932526225.1. Classification (NCBI taxonomy): domain Eukaryota; kingdom Metazoa; phylum Cnidaria; class Anthozoa; order Actiniaria; family Edwardsiidae; genus Nematostella; species Nematostella vectensis. Next base: position 13,231,374 of record NC_064043.1, on the reverse strand, counting down.
CCTTACGGCCGAGATTAGTTATCGAGTCAAAGACGCCCCCGCCGTAGATGTGCTTCAACACGTATCTACCCACATCAGAGTCGTACCTCCTCTTATACTCATGTTGAGAACTCATATACAATTAGGTTAGACTAATATATCGACCTCAGGATTAGAGTCATGTGCCATTCGATACCGTTGAGATTGATAGGACGACCAATAGAATCCATGACGTAGAATCTCAAACTGCTAATCAAATTAGCAGCCACGTTGTTAAATAGCGCTCTGGTTGGTTGGACTGACAACGGGTAGCTCCGACTCAAGTTGTCTGTCGGTATGACAAATAGCGTGTTACTAGCGCGACCTCCTACAATGCTGTCGGTTATTAGATCAGTGTTGATGTGGAGCGTGTCTATGCTGTTCGTGATGTTGGGTAGTTTAGATCCATACTTAGTCTTCGAGATGACTTTTGGGTCGAATCCTATAAGTTCGCCGAATCTTGTCCCCCTTATGTCCAGTTCATAGTTATCGCCGACTATGACGACGACTTTATAGGTAGTGAGGACGAATACGATGTCGATATAGAAGTTGTCTTTAACATAAGCAACCCCTACATGACCGTCCGATTTCATGTCTTGATGTAAAAGATCGTTAAGATCATGGTATGAGTACATCCCACTTGGAAAGGCGAAAGTTGTCCAAGTCGCCCCACCATCAGGTGAGTACTTGACACTATCGTTCTCATATTCAGGGTTGACGTTATGCCAGCTGTAGGTCATCGATATCTTGTCGACGGCGATCTCGTGTCTGGCGTCGTTAGAAAGCCGTAATGACAGGTTCATTTTGATAATGAAATCATCAGGTCGGCTGACGCCTCGCGATCACGGGATGAGATGTACACAGCTCTCTTTACAATATTTTCCATCTATACAAGATGGTTAGACAAAAGCTCTCCAAGTTGGTCGTTCGAGATAACACCCAATCTCCTTAGCACATGAGCGACTTCGGAGAAATCACCCTTGACTGAGTCGTTACCCGCTTGAATCGAACCACCCAGTAATTCCAACCTAGATAGAAGGTCCTTGGGGTCGTTGTAGTACACCACACCTGAACCAATTTTTGAATACTTCTTTGAGGTTCTATGTATTGGGAGCTCACCTAGTTCATTCAGCTCGTTGAATGCAATTCTAGAGAGGTCGCTGTATTTTTTACTTCCATTGAAACGCTTTGTGAGTATATTTATCGTATCGAAGTCGACTCTCTTGTCATAAACCTTGTGACCGTCCTTATGGGCTATCAGTCTAAAATGACCCATAAGCTTCGGCACGTCTATCTTTAAAGTCCCGTATCGTCCATTTTGTGATATATTATACGCATTCCGTTTTGGTTGGTTATATAATCCTTTCCCTGACTTAGTCGTCCTCTCCCCCTCCCCAATACCTGACCCAATTATCTTCCCCACCTCCCCAAAAGCCTCTAACCTACCCCTTTACTTCTGTATCACTTTGATTCTCCTAGCGAAGTCACTTATCACATCAGCATGTTTCTCCTTAGACTTCTTAGTACCAGAAAGTTGCCCCTTCTTCCTCCCTAGTTCCTGGTTCAGTCTACTGGTTAACTCCAACAACCCACTAACCGCATTTGCATTCTCCACACTTCACTTGGTAAAGGGAAATCAGCGTCACTCAGAATCTCCTTATCATCGTCGGTGAAGCCATTATCCAAATCCACCACCTTGGACGCAGCAGTCTCGCTTCCATCGGTGATAGCCGGCCTCCCTAGATTCGCTATTGGCCTATTCACAGAGTCCACATACTTCTCAACCAAGGGCGTGAACGCCTCTTTTTGACCCTCATACTCATCCTGCTTGACACGTCCTGTTTCCTTAATGGCCTCAAGAACGATGCTAACCATCTTCCCAGCTTCAATCTTTGGGATGATATGCTTCGCATTGGCAATGTCCATATACATATACGTTACACAAACCTATCTGAACTTATCCCAACCTATCTCAAGTTATCTACGGTATTTGTATACGAATGGACATCCCAAACTACGACTCTAACACTGGAGCGAACAAAAAGTACAAGCAGCTCTGCAAATTCATGCCTAGCGATAACTTCCGACTTTTGATATCAGGCCCTTCAGGGCCGGGAAAGACAAACTGCCTCATCCATATGCTAGTGACACCCCTCATCCACTTTGACAAGATCTACCTGTACGCCTAGAGTAGTCGAAATACCAAGACCTCATCCACACATTTAGCGACATCAGTCACGAAGTAGGTTACAGCGTTATCGAGTGTAGTAGTGACGACGTAATCCGCGTGGGGGAGCTAGACAACGAGACACAAAAAATAATCATTTTCGACGACTTTGTATGTGAAAAGAACCAGGCACCAATCATCGATTACTTCATTCGAGGTCGGCATAAGACCTGCAGCGTAATATACCTAAGTCAGTCATACTATAAGACACCAAAGGACGTCAGGTTAAATTGTAGTCACTTTTGTGTATACGACTTCCCATCTACAAACGAAAGAGGACTGATCACTCGTGAGCTTGGCGTTAGCGAGGAACAATACAGTAAATCAGTGAGTAAGCCATACTCTTTCTTGTATGTGAGTAAACCAGACAAGAAGATAGCCAGAAACTTCTACGGCCGAGTTTAGTATAACGTATTACTATAATGGGAATATTCAATGCACAAGATTTGAATCTTGGTGTCCAAGGCCCTCGGGGTGAGCAAGGGCCTCCAGGTGCGCCTGGTAGGGACGGGAGCTCAGGAAGTAACAAACCCATCGTCGTCGGTCAGGTTGATACAGACGTTTGGAGTGTGAGTGGTGCCATCAATATAGGCTTTGACATGACAAAATGCGATCTCGTCATCTTCACTTTCAAATGGAATAAGTCGATAAACTCAGTATCAGAGACACGATATGCAACCCGGACGGCAACGGTCAAATCAGTCGGTCACACTAGAGTTCTATAGCGACGTCGAGCAGGCAATAAACCTAGTCACCAGATCAAACTGGAGGTTGGTATCCCACTGACAGACAAAAGATAGAGTACCACGACTACAACACTACCATATCAAGCGGTCAATTTAACCATAAGTTTAACAATCTAACCGAATGGATCGTTTTGTATGTTCAACTAAGCACGGACAACTATGGGTCGTTCACCGTGGTACAGTTCCCAAACGTTAGAAACGCGACCTTCGCTACGGAAATCAGTAAGTTCGAACTAAATGACACCGGCCTCAACTTCACACAGACACTATCAAACGTGACAATTAAACTACGAACTTTGGAGGAGTTCACTTTTAAACAAGGCTTGCAAGGCCCTAAGGGCAAACGATGGCCGCCAGGAGCGTCTGGAGCCCCAGGTGTGAGGGGAGACAGGGGTGACAACGGTTCCAAAGCGCTAAGACCAGCATGACGGTGCTAAATACAGGTGTGGGGAATGGGGAGCTAATGACTTACAACCCAACGGATCCGACCTTTGGGACGCTCCTCTTCGTCGACACACAGCTCAAGGACTCCTCTGGGGTATGACACAACTACAGACACTCTTTCAAAGGGGTGTCGTTCAAGACTATATACCCAATAATCTACAGCCCGACCAAGAGAATAGCCTTCGAGCTTGGGGCAGTAGGGAAAGGCGTAATGTTAAACATAGTAGAAAACACGGTTGGCAATGCCAACGTCAGAGTGACTGAAGTGTCCAGTTACCACGCTAGTCTACAGGGGCAAAAGGGTGATAAGGGCGATAAAGGTGGTAAAGGCGACCAAGGCATACAAGGGGTCAAGGGCGACAAAGGTGACAAAGGAGACCAGGGTGCGCAGGGAGTAAAAGGTGACCCATTAACGTACGGCGATCTAACACCCCAACAAATCAAGGTCATATATCACCCTCAACGCATTGTGGTTTCTAAACAACCAAAGCCTTTGGAGCTCAACAAAAAGTAACCTGAAAATAATTAGAGGAGCCTATATATCAGAAGGGCTGTACCCTAAACACAAAGGCTTCTACCTAGTAGACAATGTCCCAAATGGGGCACAAGAAACAATAGCCACCTCTCTACCTATCGACAACACTACCGGACTGACAGCATCTAGAGGCTACACCATTCGAATCGAGTGCTACTGCATAGACCCAAATGTGATGCTTACAATGGGTACCATCAACATCCAAACTGGCGGGTGGGGCTTCCGTGGGGATAGCATTAAGAGAGGCGCCATAGATGGGAAGCCAAGCTACCGATTCACTGAGGCTGTAATCGACACAGGTAACTCCAGGTACTATCACTTTCACCGTCTCACATAACTCAAAAAGCCCCCAAAAAATCCAAGTGTATGCCTTCGGTATCGAAGGCGAAACGGCGGCGAACTATCAAGTGAGTGAGTCAGTCGCTGACGATATAGGAAACAGTGTCCGTATAGCCTCATATAGGGCGAAGCACATACACCAAGCCCAAATATTACTCGGCAATGATGGTTGGAGAGAGGTAACTGGCTTTTACATCAGCCCAGGATTGAAGAACAGCCGAAACATAATCAAACTAACTGCGAACTTAGCCCTATACTGCACGGAGATCAGTGGTGTGTCCACCGACCCGAGGTTCTACTTCGCTTGGAAGCGGAGCGTTGGGGGTGGCCCTGAGGCATTTATCGGGCAGAACATCCTAGCGTCTAGTAACCAAGTAGGTGCTTCTTAGGGTGTGATCATGCCGAAAAACCACCTACACACGAGCACCGGTGTAGTATTCGATAACCCTCAGACACTCTCAGCTGTGAGGTACATGCTTTTCGTATGGGGCGCTAATGGAACCGTCCTAAACATTAACACCGAGACGGGTGCTAACCCAGCGCTTTTCACTAGCAATGTAATGTGTGAGAAGCTATCCGGCGATGTTGAGTACATGTACGACAGCACAAAACAAGAAACGTACATCGAGATTATCTAACCGTATAATATAATGGACAATATGTACGAAGCGAAACCACACGAAAGGAACAGTCAGCTATACCCAACCATAATCGAAGACGATGGGCTATCGTTCAGGCTACAACAAATAACCCTCATAAAAGACAACATTAACAAGGCCCTCGAGCACCACCAACAAGTAAGGAAGAAATACGCGAAATCTTGGTCTGTCATTAATAAGATCGCGATAGGGTCAGAGTCACTATCAGTCGCGCTATCAGCTGGGGCGTTAGGGACTGGGCTGACAGGCGCTGGAATCCCTGTAGCTGTGCCTTTAGGCGTAGTGTCGGGTGTATCAGCCATCATATCAACGATATGTGCGTCGGTGTCTAAGAGACTATCCCGTAGCGTACAGAAGCACTCTGACATCGTAATGCTATCAAAGACATCGAGATTATCTAACCGTATAATATAATGGACAACATGTACGAAGCTAACATGTAAGAAGCTAAACACCATCAACGACCTCATCTCTAAAAGCCTAATGGACAACGCGATATCCGACCAAGAGTTCGCCCTCATAGTAGACGAGATGGACAAATAAAACAAAATGCGACAGTCGATACGGGATAAAGCGACGCGTAAAGGAGGCCCAGTCACCGAAGACCCCATACAAGAAGAAAAAGAAAAATATTTACGATAGAACTGGAAGCCATTATATGCGCCCTAAAATAGCATCCAAACAGTGGAAGCAAGATGATTGAATGCGGCAAAATCAGAGAAGTTGTGAAGGGACGAAAATTGTTTTGTTTGAGGGTTATTTTTAGAAATATTTGCAAACAAAAAGCATTACATATAAAAGAAAAAAGGACGGAAATTGCGTTTTGATTTTCGCCCGAACTCACCTTGACTGTCCATGTTGTTTGCTTGGTTTGTGTTTGTTTGGAGATCAATTCCGTATTTTAGCTATCATAAATAAAGCATATTTTTTATATTTTACTCCATAACATCTTAATGGAATAGTAGTGCAGATCCTCGACAATTCCTTGATAAATGCTGCGGGTATTTTAGCCTTTTCTTCCATCTAATAAGCTTACCAACCACCGCACAAGGTGAAAACGGTTTTTACGAACACTTGAGCCGATATTCTCAGCTTGTAAGTACAAAGCAATTCCTTTGACAGATATATCAGGATATCCTTCAAATTCCCATTTGACTGGATAATCAGTTGCATTTTCTCTATTAAACACTTTTCTTGTCAATTCTTCAACAACTTCTTGATCGTTTTATGTCAAAAATCAAAAAAAGGCTTAGCTTCCCACGTCTTTTCCAAGCCCCCCCCCCCCGGTTCTTATTGAAGCAGAGGATAAGGGAGGAGATAACGCTAGAGATGAAAGAGAAACTAAACAAAACCTTAGCGTAAGACTCTTCTACGATAAGACTATACACGGGAGGCACATACACATATCTAGAGAAAGATAGTGATCACTCCCCCTTCACACGCCTAGTCATAAACTCGCTACCATAAATATACTCCCATCCCAGACGACCACAAACCTGTCTCCACAACTCCTCATAATATTTCAGTGTCCTAGGACTGATATACTTTACACATTGCCTCATACTATGCTTCTCACCTTTCAATTCAAACAACTTGTAGAGAACGAACTTTATCTGAATATATCGTTTCATAGCAAATAATTTATTCATAGCCGCCTCAACTAGTCTGAACCTCCTGAATAGGTCGTGCTTACTCCCTTCTAGCTCAAAAAAAAAAAACGTTTTCTAAATGGTATTTCCGATGGTATACCGACTTCCTACGTATCCTATACATATCCTCGTAAAAATCAATACACCAAAAACTGGAAATCGACTCTTCTAAATTTCCGTCTTTAATAAGACTTCTTCAGGGCAGACCCTAAAGTTTTTGGTGTATTGTATTCATTGTTCTGGTACGAGATCGCGACAGTTTGGGCTTTTTGATTCTACTCGTAAAAATCAACATACTCGACGGCATAATCGTATCCATGGTGAACACCACAATTTCTACACACATTAGCTCCATTGTCATTCACCATATCCTGCCTACCACAACATGCCTTGAACCTCGCCGACTCTCCCTTAGTCACGTACTCCGCTATCCTTAGATCACAAATGGACAGTCGTAATATCCATCCTCCTCCAACGCTATATGGATCCCTGCACCACAATCCATTCTATATGCTAATACAAGAGATTATATCTTTATCCAACGTCACGACTTTGATAGAGCGCATCCCATCAGACAGCACTAGCGTTAACCGATTCGTTGTATCAGAGGCAATACTCAGATGTCTCAGACTAATAGAGGCGACTATCGCCCTCGTCGTCGTCGTCGCTCAAGGCGTCGTCGCTACATGTGGTATCCCTAACCGTATCATCAATCACTTTCCAAAGACCCACATACCCCCTGAGGACGCTAGCCTCCCAATCCGAATTGCTCCCACCACGTCCCTCCTCTAGTCGCTCCTACATTCTGATCGCAATGCGTACCGACCCCATTCTATAGACCTCGTCGGGATCCAGTATACGAAGCCACATTGTGTCTAGGAATCTCACACCATCGCCTGTGCACGCCTCCGCCACACCGCTCCTTGTGACATTCACGACCTTGTCCCCGACACATACTCTATCAACCTTCTCACCACAAACGTTAATAGTCGTGCTCATATATATTTACGTATAGTGGTAAACGTTTAGGCCAATTTTGCATCGCGCGATCTAGAAGACGCTTTTTGCGCCCGTTGCTCGGCAGCAACCATTGGCCCCCGGGGGAGATAGGGGAGGCCCGAGAACGGGCTAGGCGGCGCATCATCCCCATCGTTGCTACCATCGTCCTCACTATCGTCACAATCCCGCTTTCTATCCGAGAGGTGAGGGCAACCCCACGGGCAGACTGGGCATGCGCGATCGTACGGCGTGTCGACCGCACCACAACCCATAGGCCCACCTCTAACAAGACCACCCGCAACAGAGACACTGAGTGTGTCGGCCGCGTCGAGCATCTTGATGCAATCCTTCACAACGTTAACCCTCCAACGCAACTCGAAGTACGCAGACCTAGGGTTCGCAAGCCCCCCACCTTCGGCCAACCCATTGCGGACCTCTATATCACCCTCCAGACGCTCCAACAACGCCTCCGCCTCACACTTGAGCGAGTCCCGCTGTCCTTCCCCAAGCGCAACCGCGTGCATGAGGTCACATAGAGTATCGTAGCTCATAGTATCGGACTTGCACTTCTATACCTATAGACTATATAAAACTACACGTAAATCGACGCACCATATTTCTACCTAACCTATATATATAGTGACATGGAGACACCAAACTACGACGCCAAACGCACACAGTAGTGGTATAATGGTACAGCCATTACCGTCGTATACATCCACAATGGCGTCGATATACCTTCGGCAAATTGGGCAAATATCCCCTCGCGCTTTAACGGTTAGCGCACATGGACGGCACGCGGCCCTATGGACGTCCCCGTCGTGCAGAAACCCAGACACCCTCTCCGACACCATACACACCACGCATACGCCCCTGCCACCACCACTTATCACCGACTCTGGGACCTCCCGCACAACCACACCCCTCGACTCCGCACCGACACCTTCGATAACCACCTCCCCACACCCCCGACGCACACTCCTCTCATCACCACTGGTCGCCGACTCTGGGGCCCCCCGCACAACCACATCTTTCAGCTCCACGCCGCCATTTTTGGCGACCGTCTCATTATACTCCCGACGTATGTCCTCACCAGCATGCTATAGAACCTCTCCAAAAGTATAACTGCTCTCTCCACACTGTATCCTTCTTTATGCGAACGTCGTCTATGCTAATAACATCATCCAAATCATAGAACCCCAGCACCCTATTCAGAAGGAAGCTCACGTCAAACCGAAAATCAAACCGCCTCCAAATCATGTCAAATACCCTCACTACCAACTCTTGTACATAGACGGGAAAGTCCCACTCCTCAGCAACCAACCTCAACTTCCTCCTAATAAGACGCCGTCTCCGCACTATAGACTTCTCGTCAGCCATGTATACACATACGTTATACACATACACATACGACAATCCTAAGACATGCCCACACCCACCCCACACATACACCCACATTCCCAACCCCATTGATGGGGCCCCCACCTTGACTAGGGCCCCGTTTTGGCCCTGTTTTTTTTGTATTTATCAGATGTGCACAGCCTCTGTAACCACAGGATCCCCCACTCAGCGGGCACAGCCCCCGCACCTAGGGGCCCTCCAACCTGGGGGGTAAGCGGTATACTAGTTGGCGCAGTTCTCTGATCGTGTTTTTGTATCCATCAGATGTGCACAGCGTTTGTGGCCATTTCGATCGCGTTTTTGTATTCATCAAATGTGCACAGCGTTTGTGGCCATAGACCTCCCAGCTGGATTAAACATTTAATCCATCCTCTATTAAATGTCAAAGGTCAAAGCCAAGGTTCAGCCAAGGATTGGGGGAGGCGTAGTCTGGGCGCATTCCTAGAGTTCCTGGCGTTTGTGGCCATAGAGCTCCCCCTGCCAGCGGGCAAGTGGTATATTATTTGGCGCAGTTTTGACGCATTAACCTAATGCGTCGAAACCGCCAAAATACTATACTACTTACAGTGATAAGCCTTTCTACGCTATCACTTCGTCAAAATTATAACGCTCCGATTGTCTTATTTTAATAATCGCAGCACACGGGTCTAGTTGAAGGGGGTGGGACGGAGGACAAAGAGGAGGTGCGTCAAGTGTGTACACGCTTACCCGTGCTAAACAAGTGTTGCCGCGCTTGTGAGAGATCATCCTCTTACCAAGGCCCAGGCCTAGCAGAATCTGCAGATCCCTGAAACCAGCATTTATACTTTGAGCTTTGCCAAGGTCATAGGACACCACAGCGGCAGACGCTGCCATGGCAACGGACAACTTGACGTCATGAGGTGAAATGTGTGTCGAGTCGAACTCGACCTCCTCTACACAGCGGTCTATTCTCTCTATGACGTCAGGCGCGATAGTGAGGAGCTCATAACTGTGTTCATCGCCCTCTGTCCGCTTCCAGTGATGCGCCGTTACGTTGCAAATCAGTTGCGGTTTGACATCTTCAATGTCGCCAAAGGTGACTGGGCGATTCAGACGTTCAGCGGTATCGTTGCCAGAGCACGCGCACCAGGGTATGACGTCCTGGCACGTGATACCAGCGCAGCCACTGGCACCTACACTCTCAGGGGAATAGAAGGATTTCTGTAGACGCCATCTGTGGTTGTGAGATACAGAGTCAGAAGTCGATCAAGGCTGCAGCAGAGAGGAAGCCCTTTCTCAAATATCTGACAAATCTTTCTATTATATTTCACTCTGTCTTTTTTTTTCTAACCTAGGCCCTCCCAGATTTTTTCAGAAATCTATGCACTCTGGGAGATGTTTTAATTTTCTTACAGGGGCAAAACTGAATCATTATGTGATTGTCACGGGCAAAAGGACCGCTTGTTCTTATATGTGGCAGGGAGGGTGGAGACGATTGTACTCACCGGTTATAGATGTGCACGGCATTCTGCTGCAGAAGGCCAATAAATGGGTTGAGCCAAATCAAGATCCCAGAAGCATACATAAGTGCGGCAAATCTATCATGGGTGAAGCGCACGTAGAGCACATCTGTCTTATACACCATCCACTTGACAGCATAGGCGTAGAAATACACGATCATCGCCACAGACGCCTTATCTCTCAAGGGAGGGAGCCCAAGCCACAGGAACACACTCAGCACAATGATAAGAGCGTTCGCCCAAAGAGGCGTAACAACAATGTACTCCTCGATGAACCAGGGAAGAAATGTCATGGCGAGCGTAAAGCCAACCAGGTTAAACAGAAATCGAGTGAAATTTTTTAACCGTTTTTTCAGGATTTCTTTGAGAAAGAATAGCGTTAGAAATGCCGCAAACAGCGAGACAAACAGAACAAGAGTGCTGTACATGTGAGGACCGAACTTTGGGACGCATTCGATGGTGTTAGTAATGTTAACCAGAGTTAATGTTCCGGGATTTTCTTGGATTTGAGACGAGGTAAAGTTTCGTTTGCGCGTTGAGGGACAGGTAAAGGGAGCCCTTAGAATATCCCCAAAGAAATAATTAACGATATACGCGGTGGGTATAACGAAAGAGAAACCTGTTAGCCAGGGAGATATGAACGTCACAACAAAAATGAGAAAAAATAGAATAAAACCGTCAAACAAAGCTTGACAGGGATTACGACAGTTGCAGTAGGAATTCGAATTCTTTCTCATGTTTTCAAAAAACTCCGCGTGCCAGCGAGCGTCATCCTTGAGTTCGTTACGGTACTTCCAATCCAAATAAGCACTTCCGGTAAACCCGCCACCGGAAACACACGACAAGTAATCCACCGGAACTGACTTTTGCAACATTCTGCGCAGAACACCCGAGCAGAATGCTGCTGACCGAATACCGCCCCCGGAAAAGGCGAGTCCAGTCCTCCGCTCGTCTTTACTCATGTTCTCGTCTTCCTATGAACGGAAAAATCGAGAAATAATTGAACCACTTTTTTATTATCGTACACATCTTAATACGCTACTCATTCCTTAGATATATTGCTAGTGTATTTGATCGATTGGTGCTCTAAGCAGTGCTTAGTAAATATTGGCTTTTGATATCTAATTTTTATCACTGTGTAGGGATCTGTTGTGAGACAGGTAGCATGTGATCTGACTGCCGCTCTATATGTTTTTCCATTTAGCATACAAACACTAAAATGTCGTTTGGCTATCTATCTCAGACAGATTAGATCAAATAGACATTGTCGACTAAGCGTAGTGTTGTTTATTGACGGGTTTGTTAACAGGTATCTCTTTTGTCTCTTGAAAATAACACGAATCCCCGGAATACTTAGACCCCCTACCTCGAAATCCCCTAACACTGCAACAGCCAAACAATGAAATAATAAAAAACCTGGAAAATGGTCGTGAAAGATCAACAGCAGTAACCAGATTTAAGATTTGATAAAACATATAGTGGTTGCATCGACATCAGTTAATACCTTATAATTAAAAAATACCTTATTCAATTTCTCTTATCTCTTTGTGGGATTTCATAAAGTAGTTGAAATAACAAAAGGCACTTGGATACGTTACTTGTCATAGTGTTTTATGGCTGTCTTGTCCAACTAAGCGCAGCACCTGCTGTACAGACCCAATTGCCTGTAAGTGGACCTGTGCAAGGGCGGATTCAGGATTTTGGTTGGGGGTTCACAAGTCAGACGGAAATCACAGGAAGCCCGATTTTTATCATAGACTTTATAGGACTAGGCATACCGCATTCTTTGTAAGAAGGTTAACTCACTAAACGTATTATAGTTTTAGTGGTTTTATTGTCCTCTGATGGTTTACTAATTCGCTTTGGCGATTTTAAGCTAAAAGCTGGCTGTGATTGTTTCAAGTGTTAAGTTTACATGTATATATGTTTAATCACGAAATTTATTATTCAAATTTATTTCTCTTCAAACGATTTTTTGGGTTTGACTCTCATTAAACAATAGCCTATTTGTTTTTTTTTTCATTTTTGCGAAAATAAGTAGTAAACAAAACATGTAAATAATTACAATATAATAAGATTTTTATGCTCAGCCTCGTTTGCATGTTGGTAGATTTTAGGCATGAGCAGTTCTCGTGTCCATGGCGGGTGTCTACAAAACGAAGACCTAAAACCTGTGACTCCAAAAGCTAAGACCCCAAAAGCAACGACCCCAAAAATTTTGCCGTTATTATTTAGTCTACCTTGTTTCCCAAAAGGGCTACACAGCGTGGAAGTTTCATGTGAAATCAGTGATCCTTATGAGATAATAAGCTTATTCAATTATTATTATTATTTTTTTTTGGGGGGGGGGGAAAGGGAACTACTTATGTTTACAGGTGGTCGTTTCTTAAAACGCCGATAAACTCAGAAACCGGAATGTCACCCGGTAAACATTTTCGGGTGTTTCTTCCAAAATCTTAATTGCCCGGTAACTTACGGGAAATCGCTCCATGTTCTAGTTGTGTCGAGTTGTAGAAAGTTTTTATCACAGAGAAGACGACCATTCCACTGCCCGGTAAAAAGTGGGCCAATCAAGGCTTACATCATTTTATCAGATTTCCTTCCAACCAATCTCTGTCAAATGATTTGACATTTAGCTGTCACCGTGCGCCTAAAAGTATAAACAGCTTTGCGAAATTATTAGTTTTTCTACAAAAGGAGACTTTATTTACTTGTTCTTTGTCTTTCTTTCAAAAAATGTCGATGCCACAGCAATTGTTGGGGTGCAAGTTGTCTACAGACATCGACAAAACTAGGATTTCAATAACTATTTAGCCAATCTATTCAAAAACTTTGGAAATTATAATTTACTTGTCGGGAACCCGTATCCTTATGAGATAATAAGCTTATTCAAATTTTTTTTGGAAAAAGGGAACTACTTGCGTTTCCAGGTGGTCGTTTCTTTAAACGCGGATAAAATCAGAAACCGGACACCCGGTAAACATTTTCGGGTGTTTCCAAAATCTTAATTGCCCGCTAACTTACGGGAAATCGCTCCATGTTCTAGTTGTGTCGAGTTGTAGAAAGTTTTCATCACAGAGAAAACCATTCCACTGCCCGGTAAAAAGTGGGCCAATCAAGGCTTACATCATTTTATCAGATTTCCTTCCAACCAATCAGGTTTCATCTCTGTCAAATTATTTGACATTTAGCTGTCACAGTGCGCCTAAAAATATAAACAGCTTTGCGAAATTATTAGTTTTTCTACAAAATGAGACTTTATTTACTTGTTCTTTGTCTTTCTTTCAAAAAATGTCGATGCCACAGCAATTGTTGGGGTGCAAGTTGTCTACAGACATCGACAAAACTAGGATTTCAATAACTATTTAGCCAATCTATTCAAAAACTTTGGAAATTATAATTTACTTGTCGGGAACCCGTATCGGCGCGCTACGCAAAAGCTTTGTTTTGATAAACACTCTTCCTCGCCAGGGAGTTCGAAAACTTTTCTAAATTACCGGTAATTGCCGGGTCTGTTAGGTTACCGGGAGAGTTACCAAAATTCGCTGGATTTGGAAAACAAGGTAGACTAAATAATAACTGAAATTTTTGGCTGGTCGTAGCTTTTGGGGTCACAGGTTTTAGGTATTAGGTTTTAGGTCTTCGTTTTGTAGACATGCGGTCCATGGCTCTTGGCTTGGCACTATATCACATTTTATTACCCTTTGGACCATTAGTAATCTGTAAAAGTTCCATGCTTTTATCACCAATTTGAACAATCCATGTTTTTGTGCTGGACTGGTCGCTGCCATTTTAGACAAGTGTCCGCACCGCTAGACTAACGTGTCATTACTGAGTTGACTGGTAACTGAAGTTACTTATTACTATGGGTAACGTACTGATCGAAAAGCTTTTTGCTAGCATGTCAAATTTCAGCATATTCTTTCCGGAAACAAAATAAATTACCCGCAATAATTGAACACGTTACTGTCATACAATGTGTTTTATGCATGTCAACATTCTAGAAAGGCGCAAAATCGTTATTCGATGAATAAGCAGGGGGCATCTTTTTGTACTTAAAAGTCGCAGTTTTGGCTAGTCGCTCGTTCAGCACACATCAAACAAACAACGCGAAAACCCGGAGACGATTTAAAACAAAGATGAATGGGAATGTTTGCGAGCATTTAACTTGTTTTGTTTGCAAACTGGAAACTAGTATTGGCTTGAACCGTAGGAGATCAATTGACTTCTGTGACAAACGTAAGGTGCATGCGCACGCTCACCCCACATGGAAGATATTTCTGAAAAATCTAGCAAATAAATACTTCACGAATACATTAGGTAATGACTATAGTGGCCACAGGTCGATTACAGAACCCTTTTATAGTACTAATTTTTAACCAGAAGTTGAACACCGAAAGTGAAAGACCACAGAAAGTTTACCGATGATCGATCCGACCATCCCAACCATCCGACGATCGAGTGACACAGAAGTCCCTACAATAACTCGTAAATGCTTTGCAAGCATTAACGGGTTGAAAAGTATGTACTTATTCATTTCAAAATTTCAAAGACTTCTAAATAGCGGCCAGGATTTTTAACAGGAGGGGGCCCAAAAGAGACTTTTAAGGCATTTTCTCCTATATTTTAGATAATGTATCATACATTTACTGTATTTTTGGCTGCTAAAGGGGGGCGGGCCCCCTAGGCCACCCCCTGGCTACGCCCCTGCTAAATTAAAGTTGTTATGCGACACTTTCTTGTCAAATGCCCAATTTACAAAGAGCTTCGAAATAATCTTTCGCAACAACTATATAGACAATTCCCAAACTTTACAGATTTAATAGCCCCAAAAAACACCATAGCATTGTAGCTAAATACATTTATGACTGTAAATATTAGAGAATAATGGCCTATGTACATCTTTGTTCACGGCACTCTAATAAATCTGTCTGTCTGTCTGTCTGTCTGTCTGTCTGTCTGTCTGTCTGTCTGTCTGTCTGTCTGTCTGTCTACCTTGGTTGCTACGCTGACGCGCGCTCTCGCAATTTAGGCGGGGAAAAATCGCTTCCGGTTTGAAAATGGCGGGCTTTTCAAGGCGCGCGCGTTTGTTTACAAACTTTTCGCCGGTCAAAAATGTTTCATTTTTCCCCCTTTTGCAACAAAATGTCCGGATTTTCGCTCAAATCAATAAGTCCATTCAAAACAATCAAAACAACAACAGTGAACCTTTTACCAGTATATCCAACATTGTTAGCGCGGTAAAACATCATTTTCCGTGCGATTGCGAGTCTCAAAACAACACATGGCAGAGAGCGCCGTGCACTAGATTTGTGGCTAAGCAGCCGCGCCTCAAAATAGTCTGGACCACAGCGCATGAGTTAAAAACGAATTCCGGTCGCACAAAAAAAGGTAAAATGGCACCCTAAATTTTTGGAATCGTGACAATTTTTTGTACGGAAATATTGCTTACCCTTTTCTTCTTAAAACTGAGCATGGAATAAGGCGTACCGGTCAAAATGAAAACATATACCCCAATGGCTTGCACATTTATTGGTCTAAAAAAATGATTTTTCAATATTTTTTCAAATCCATGCTCACGTTTGTTCAGAAAGAAATAATGAATACTCTGAACTAAAAATCCTTTGGAAAAAATAAAGGAAAGGCAAATAAACGATTTTTTCTGCTGTGATGACGTCATCTGATGACCTCACCTAATGACGTCATCAATATGTAGAAAGATGAGTCACTAGTCAACTTGACCAATTTCAGCAGTTAAACTCTTTTTCTAACAAACCTACGGTGTAATTTAAAATTTCCCTAGCAGCCTAACTTCCGAACACCCTGGAACTCCAAAACGCCATCTTATAAGACACCACGGATCGTCCAACGTATCGCTATTTGCTATTTAGATTATTATTTTATTTCGAAGGTTTTAAATTCGTTTTTGATTTTAGAACTTTTAAAATAAAAAATAAATAAAAAAATATCTCCACATGTGGATCCGCCACATGGTTGTATGTAACAGGGCTCAGTTGGGGAGAGGGGGCTGAGCACGGGAAAAAACGGCGAAAACGTGTCAGAGTTTGTAGCACTGTATACTGTATAACCGATAGGGTAAGGTAAAATTATGTTTGTAAAAAAAAATTGCCAGCGCATTGGCTCAATGAAAACCATATATCAAAAACTTCGAAATCATAAAGGATGTTGAAGTTCATCTGAGTTGTACATCTGTACACGGCTGAGTACTTTATATGATACGACATTTTTTCCTTTTGGGAGTTCAAATACCGCTTTAAATGCTCCATTGGCAGAGCTCGGCAGTAGGACCATCGTTAATATTTATCTATATGGAGATACCAGTATGGTAAAGTCAACAAAGAAAATTATTAAAGACGGCTTTCTGTGTTTTTTTAACAGTGTTGGTTTACGGCCACAAGGAAATCAAGGCTTTAAAAAAACATACTTTTTTCTTCGTTTTACTGTGTACGAACTATTCTATTACAAATTTCGCTGGGTGATATCTGTTTTAGAATACTATTATGATTATTTACTTAAGCTTACCTTGCTCTTGAAGTGGAAAAGCCACAGTAGAGTAGTTGAAGGCTTATTTGGTTATCTAACCTTTTTGATGAGATTCTAAAACGACTTTTAAACCTTAGAAAAAGATCACTGCTACTCGACCAATCAGCGCCCTCCATTTGAACCCCCTCAATTTCATAGTAATTAAGGTGTCAACGGTGAGGCATTGAACAATAGGGAATCAGTGGGAAATGTAGTTAGCAATTAGCGGTGATCTTCCTCTGACTGCCGCTCTATAATTTTTCCATTTAGCCTACAAACATTAAAATGTCGTTTGGTTGCGTATCTCAGACAGATTATCGAGTAGACATTCCCGACTAATAAACTTTTTTATCTCAGGATAATAATAAAAAAAGCCTCTGTTAGAAAGACAAAATAGAAGAGGATAGATTTCCACAAATTATTTTTTCACAATTTTTCCCATTTAACTAAACTAAATATCAAACAAAACTCACGCTTTTTCGTCGAATAACGATTTTGCGCCTTTCTAGAATATTAACATGCATAAAACACATTGTATTACAGTGGCGAGATCAATTATTGCGGGTATTTTATTTTGTTTACGGAAAGAATATGCTGAAATTTGGTATAACTGGAAAGACTACAGGCAAGCTGTAGAAAAACTAGATGGTCTTCGTAGGCATGGTGTAGACAAGGTATAAATCGACACAAGGTTGAAAAGATATGTTGAACGCCTGTGTGAAACAGAAAAGAAACTGAATAGGATGGGGGAGTGGCATTTATAGTGTAGTGTGCAAACAATAGGCAGTAAGCCGGCGCCGCACGCGCGGTCTGACACAAAGGAACAAGGAACAATAGGAAATTAGAGCGGGGGGCGCTAAGGAAATCGTAATTATCTATGCAAAGGACAGTTTTTCATTTATACCTAGGAGGGCTCTACAGCCAAGAGAGAAAATGATTCAATTCTCTTTCTGGATGCGAGAGTCATTAGAAACGTTATGTAAAGAAACTCCACAAATAGACAAGTGGTGGACAGAGTGTCCTGGGAGGTTAAAATGCCTAGAAACTGGTTTGAATGTGCGACGGTTGGTTACATCGTTGCGGTGTTCAAAAAAACGCCTGCCGAGCATGCGACCGGTTTCTCCGATCGACAGATCGAAGATCATACCGCAAAATTGTTAAAAAATGCAATAAATGAGATTACTAGTGTTGCATGCGATATGGTCCGTGACAACGTAAGACTCCCCATTGGCGGTCCGATAATGCGGGAGGTAGGAGCGATGTTATCACAAATGGTACATCTCTTCCTGGAACACCCCCCCCCCCAACTCCTCCCCCCCCCCTCCCCTCGGACCACTCCGCCTCCCTTTGTGAAAATGGTCGTGAAAGATTAACAGACTTGATCTCTTTGTGGGGTTTCATAAAGTAGTCGAAATAACAAAAGGCACTTGGATGCGTTACTTGCCATAGTGTTTCATGGGTGCCTTGTCAAACTGAGTAAAGCATCTGTAGAGAACTTATTGCCTGAAAGTGGACCTGTAACAGGGCTCAGTAGGGGAGGGGGGTGGGGAGCCCGGAAAAACGGCGAAAACGTGTCCGAGTTTGTACTACTGTATCCTGTATATCCGATAGAGTTATGTAAAATTATGATTGTAAAAAAATAACCAGCGCATTGCCTCTTTTGGGCAAGACATATCAATGATAACCATATATTAAAAACTTCGAAATCATTAAGGATGTTGAAGTTTATCTGGGTTGTACATCTGTACACGAATTGTACAAAATATTTCTAAAAACTATTTCTAAAAAATTTATTTCTTAAAAATTTTTCCGACTGAGTACTTTATACAAAAGACGTTAGAGATGCTTCCTCTTGTGTGATACACCATTCTATCCTCTTGGGAGTTCAAATACCGCTTTAAATGCTCCATTGGCAGAGCTCGGCAGTAGGACCATCGTTAATATTTATCTATATGGAGATACCAGTATGGTAAAGTCAACAAAGGAAATTATCAAAGACGCCTTCTCTTTTTAACAGTTTTGATTTACGGTCAAAAGGAAATCAAGGCTTTATTAAAATATACTCTCTTTCTCGTTTTACTATTATTATAATCACTGGTATTATTACTTCAGTGTACGAACTATGCTATTTCAAATTTAGCTGGGTAGCATCTGTTTTAGAATACTATTATTTACTAAGCTTACCTTGCTCTTGAAGTGGAAAAGCCACAGTTAAGTTGTTGAAGGCTTATTTGGTTATCTAGCCTTTTTGATAAGATTCTCACGACTTTCATGCAACCCTTAGCCGCTATAGATCGTACACATTCCACTTATAAGATACTTAAAGCGTTCTCGTTTATTAGTCTGATTTGAAAAGCGATAGAATAAAAACAGATTAAATTAGTAGGAGGGACCGCGGTGATCTTAGACTAATCCCTCAGATACTAATCAGATACTAAACAGATACTAAAAACAGTCAGGGGGGCTACTTCATCAGTTTCTGATCTGTTCAAACAAACAAACAAAAAAAGAAAGAAAGAAAGAAAAATGTTCCTACCCAGCAGCTATTCATGCGAACAAATCTAAATTCGCTCCCTCGTATTTTTTATCCAGTTGAATTAAACTATGTGTAGAATCGCCTTTTGAATTTTTTCACGCTAGTGATGACCGAAATAGAAATTTAGCCTAAATCCGCTAAATAGCGTGAAAATCGCTATAAAATAAATATGTTGACGTATTTCCAGCCGTACTCTCTAATTCTATGCAGAAAATAGGTAATTTTGAATATTTTTTGTTATGAACAATTACCCCCCCTTGCTATTAGTTTCTGTTTATAGTTTCTGTTTAGTATCTGATTAGTTTCTGATTAGTATTTGTTTAGTATCTAAGAATTTTTAGTATCTAGGATCACCGCGGTGTAGGCGGGCTTACTACTTTTTTTTTCGATAATTTCGTTTTCAATAATGATTATTAAATTAAAAGCCCTGGTCTGATTTGTAGACTTTTGCTGTATTCTTAATTTTAGACTTTCCATTTCTAATACCAAGTTTGTCCTCTCCTATAGCTTTTTTTTCTCCAAGCCAGTCGCTAAGCTACACTCGAAATAAAGAAGTATGTCAAACAAATCAAAATACAAATGGATGTTTTTGAAATTCGTTGCTGATTTCACTTTTTGGCTTCCTTAATACACTCTTTCTTTTAAAAAAAACGTCTAATTTTCAGTTAAGGCTGAGCCCTTTTTTTCGGAACATTTAAAGGCTGAATCTGTTCTTAACAATGTTCTTAGATTTTAGTGCATACAAGTATGTAATACGCGATGAATTATAAGGAAGGGAATTACACTAATGATCAATAGCAATGATAAGATTGTTACTGAATTTGATTCTGCATTTTAGAACGCATCAGGGCTAAAAAATAATTTGTTTTTCTGCTATCTGAGCCTCGGCATGTTCTAAGGAAGTTCTTAAAATTTGGTGAAATCTCAGGCTGGACGTTCTTATAAAAAAGATTCTAAAAAAAGAGTGTACCACAGGTCTGGCAGGTGCTTCTACCGGCGGTTTTTGTTTGTAATAGAAAACAGTTTTTTTTGCACTAGTTGTCACAGGCAAATCAAATAGAGATCGACTGTATATTTATGTCTAACAAATAGGCGACGTGTTATTGGGGGTCTAAGAATATCTATATCTAACAAATAGGTGATGTGTTGTTGGGATATCTATGTCTAACAAATAGGTAATGTGTTGTTGGGTGTCTCAGAATATCTATGTCTAACAAATAGGTGATGTGTTGTTGGGTGTCTCAGTGTGTCTATGTCTAAGAAATAGGCGATATGTTGTTGGGGGTCTCAGTATATCTATGTCTAACAAATAGGTGATGTGTTGTTGGGGTCACAGAATATCTATGTCTAACATATAGGTGATGTGTTGTTGGGTGTCTCAGTATGTCTATGTCTAACAAATAGGTGATGTGTTGTTGGGTGTTTCAGTAAATCTATGTCTAACAAATAGGTGATGTGTTGTTGGGTGTCTCAGAATATCTATGTCTAACAAATAGGTGATGTTTTGTTGGGGGTCTCAGAATATCTATGTCTAACAAATAGGTGATGTGTTGTTGGGTGTCTCAGGCGCTAAGTCCCGGCTGTCGCCACTTTGCTGGGATAAGGTGGACCCCAGATCCCATGGATAGCTCTATAGCCTTGTGGGTCAAATTCCATCAGGTCTCTTCGGTTGTAGGGATAGTAATCATTGCGGTCGTTGCCTTCGGCAAAGAACGCTTCGCTCAGATCTCCCATGTATTCCCATTCAGACGTGCGTAACTCACCCTTTGATATCTTGGATTCATTCTTGTTGCCCTCCATGCTGCTTTGACTTCTTTAACCTTGACAGAAATAAAAGTAGTTTATTTGACAGAGGATATACATTAGCGCATGGAAGGCGATGTCAGTCATCACCCCACCACCATCCACCATCACCATCACCATCACCATCACCATCACCATCACCATCACCATCACCATCACCATCACCATCACCACCACCACCACCACCACCACCACCACCACCACCACCACCACCACCACCACCACCACCACCACCACCACCACCACCACCATCACCATCACCATCACCATCACCATCACCATCACCATCACCATCACCATCACCATCACCATCACCATCACCATCACCATCACCATCACCATCACCATCACCATCACCATCACCATCACCATCACCATCACCATCACCATCACCATCACCATCACCATCACCATCACCATCACCATCACCATCACCATCACCATCACCACCACCACCACCATCACCACCACCACCACCACCACCACCATCACCATCACCATCACCATCACCATCACCATCACCATCACCATCACCATCACCATCACCATCACCATCACCATCACCATCACCATCACCATCACCATCACCATCACCATCACCATCACCATCACCATCACCATCACCATCACCATCACCATCACCATCACCATCACCATCACCATCACCATCACAATCACCACCACCATCACCATCACCATCACCATCACCATCACCATCACCATCACCATCACCATCACCATCACCATCACCATCACCATCACCATCACCATCACCATCACCATCACCATCACCATCACCATCACCATCACCATCACCATCACCATCACCATCACCACCATCATCACCACCACCATCACCACCACCACCATCACCATCACCATCACCATCACCATCACCATCACCATCACCATCACCATCACCATCACCATCACCATCACCATCACCATCACCATCACCATCACCATCACCATCACCATCACCATCACCATCACCATCACCATCACCATCACCATCACCATCACCATCACCATCACCATCACCATCACCATCACCACCACCACCACCACCACCACCATCACCATCACCATCACCATCACCATCACCATCACCATCACCATCACCATCACCATCACCATCACCATCACCATCACCATCACCATCACCATCACCATGGACACAGGGACAAAATAAAATGTTTTTGGTAACAAATTTAACCTACCAGAAGTGCAAGAAGTGATAAATGCACATGATATTTTTTGGAGTAGTAGAGACGGGACATTTATCTAGGGATATTGTATTTAAGTCCAAAAAATACCGAAAATGCAAAAAATGAAATTTACATGGAAGAGTTAGAAATTAATTAACTCGCTTCCCAAGATGAAGACAAGTTGTCTTTCTGGGTGATTTTTATGCCAGAACTGGCCTCTTACAAGACTCAATTGGAGATTTAAATGCAAATAATTATTTCGAACTCCCAGAGCGTGATACACCTGATAATGTTATCATGCCAAGAAAAACTCTGGACCCATCGACCATTGACAGCAGGGGATTAATGGATACTTGTATTGCGATGAACAATTTGAAAATTGCGAATGGTAGGATATTAGGTGATCGAAAGGGCTTGAAAACACGCCAACAGTCTAATGGTTCTAGTCTTGTGGATTATGTTATTTAAGATCAATCGTTTAATTCTTTGATGGCCCAGAAGTCTCAGTTAATAATCTTAATAACTTCTTTCATAATACATTGAAAAAAGCGGGAGCAGTAAAAGACAGGAAAAACACGAGCCGAAATAGGAAAAGTATGGAAAGTAGCAAAGAGTGGTTTGACAGTGAATGTACAGC
This sequence comes from Nematostella vectensis, assembly GCF_932526225.1. NCBI lineage: Eukaryota > Metazoa > Cnidaria > Anthozoa > Actiniaria > Edwardsiidae > Nematostella > Nematostella vectensis. The sequence continues at coordinate 13,208,149 of NC_064043.1, read as the reverse complement.
TCAGAAGAAAACTTAAGTAACCTTTGGGGACTAAAGACGAACCACCCTTCTGAACGAGGCTATAAGAATCCAATTGAACTAAAAAAAAAGTTATACAGGACACTTTTAAAACAAGTAGATCATCTAGCACAGTTACGCTCTTCGAACCCGCGTGGAGATCACTGAATAGACTATAGACGCAAAATCGAGAAAAATGACTTCATACGGCAAACCGTAGTAAAAGTGGGCGACATGGCCTATCTTATGTAAAATTTAACGCTGAATCCGAATTTTATGGTTGCCAGTTCTGATTTTGCGTTTTTCACGTGATTATGACGTCATAATGATTGAAACTCCATAATGTCCAATCTAAGACAAACAAATTGTAAATATCTCGTTCAAAATGCCACAACAAATAAGATATCGACTTCGGAGCTTATTTTTTAAAAATATGCAAAAACTAACTTGAATTTTCTACTGCTGACGTTACATGACGTCATCATACTTTTGTACTCACTTTTCGATATTATATATAAATCGAGCAATTCAATTCAATGGATCTGCTGTAAAGTGGATAGTTTCAAGTAAATGTCTAATTTTTAAAATCATGGTGTTGCACTCAAACCCGCGAATAATCATGACAAAGACCTAGCCACTATCGGTGCTCACACACCTTTCTACAGTAACCAGTCTTAATAAGACAGCAACCCCAGGCCACCCGGTCTTAATAAGACAGCAACCCCAGGCCACCCGGTCTTAATAAGACAGCAACCCCAGGCCACCCGGTCTTAATAAGACAGCAACCCCAGGCCACCCGGTGCAATACAGATTCGCTTTCTTGCAGCTGCAGTGCAGTGTTGTGAATCTCGTTTTACCCTTGCAGGAGATGATTCCTTTACAAGCTTTACGGCGTAATGGTTCCTTCGTCATCTGGCGCAAGAGCAGTGCCTCCATCGTGATTTTTCTGCCACCAACTCATTCACTATCGGATATTTTATTTTCCCGTGCCTAAAAAAGAATAACAAAAAAAAATGCCAAAAATTTCAAACCCGTAGCTTTTTCAAACCCGCACCCTGAAAACCCGCGACCCGCGACTATTAGTCAAACTGTTAGCGCTTATTGTCCTCTGAGACCCTGTCCCAACGTATCGTTTTCGTTTGAAAACGCAGCCTTTTTTACGGATACGGGTATCGTCCACACGTAAACGCGAAAACGATGACCGAAAAAGGAACGCTTTGAAAACGATTCCCAGAGTCGAACAATTTAAAAACGATACCCTATCGGTGCCGTGGGGACGAAAGAAAACGGAACCTTTCGAAAACGATGACGTGATTCAATTTGCGCGCGCGATGTAAACAAGCAAAATATAGTGGGTCTACGCATGCGCTGTAGAGCTTGTTTCGTTTTCGTATCGTTTTTGCGTTTTCGTGGGGACGGGTCGTATCAAAATGAAAATGCTTCGTGTTGACGCGGATCTTTTTGAAAACGGATACGTGGGGACAGGGTCTGAGGGTTCGTCCACACGGATTCAAAAGTATCCGGATTCGTTTCGCCGTAAACTTATCACTTTATTCGCGACCACACCACCGCTTTCGCATCGTGTTCGCCTTGATCCAGCCGCCCACACTAACACGGATCCAAACGTTTGAAAACGCTGAAAGATACAGGGTGACGTCATTTTTATGATATTCGCATGCTCACCCTTCCCATAATGCACTTCGTCAAAGAATATTATCAAACGCCGCGATGATGATCTTAGTCATGAAGGCGGTAAGAGCAAGATGAAATAGCTCCGAGGAAAAAAGCTTGATTATCGCCGAATGCCTCGAGAATGAAAATTCAAGATTTGAAAACAGATGTTTTCTTTGCCTTTCAAATCCACGGCCTTCTCTACTCCCACGGGCCTTCACTACTCCATCCCGGACGATTTAATTACAATACCTATGCCTTTTATACGGTAATTTTTATTTTTCTTGGTAAATATTAGACTGGTGGTCACAAGAAATTTGTTTCCTACAGCTAAAAATGAATACAAAATAGCTTGCGAACGCGCCAGGAATGGCGTTATTTTCGATTGCCCGTGAAGCGCGCGAAGACAGTTTGAAAAATAAAATACACCTACAATAACCTCATTTTCTAGCCAAAGTTGGCAAAATAATCCTCGACCTCAAGGCTTAAATGTAGTCTAATTATTGTTCTGGCAAATCCTCATCAAATGTGTGCTTGATATGTAATTTTAGTCAGTCAAAAGCCAAAAGACAACCGGTGCGTGCAACCTCAGTAGAACAACAAGGAAAGCAAGATGACGTGATCAATTTCAGAAACCAGTTGATTCAAGTAGTCTATCTTCAAGGCCAACAATTTTTCTGCGAGACAAGTCGCAAGAGAAAAAACGTACGTGTGACAGGGCCTTTAGTTTGCATCGCAAAACTCACAACCCAAATCTACTCACCATTATTACATAATGTATGAAAAAACACACACATCAGCTAGCTTGTGACTCCAACTTTAATTCCTTAGGTTTCATTTTACTTGTCTTACATATTTAATAAGGATAATTTTAATTTTTTTCGATGCATTTTGAAGGGTTTTCCCGCGAATTTCGCGCGTTTTCTACTGATAACTGATAACTACAAATCACGCGCAAGTGATTTTTGCCGGCGTCCCGTCCTGAAGAGGACGTAAAAAAGCATAAAATGCCGTCATGAACAGGACGCGACGCCGGCAAGAAAAGCATGATGGCGAAACAACGCGAGTGCTCACACTGACCTCTTCTGGCGCGTTTTTGTGACGACGCGCGTGCAACTGAGTGTCTCACAGGTTAGTGCGAGCACTCGCGTTGTTTTGCCATCATTTTTACGGCCGTTATCAAACTAATTCAAATTTTCTGTTATATGCACATTCAAGCTCGAAGTAACATACACCCTCAGTTGTCAAACCCAATTAAGATTGGTAAGGCATATATCTTCTAGATAACGTTTTGTAAGACGTTTGTCGGCCAACATGGAAAATGTTGACGTTTATTTATCTTGCTTTCCTTTTTCTCACTCTTTGACAGTGAGGCTGACATGATGGCGTCTATCATGGCATACGAGCACTACTTCACAGAGGATCATTTAAAAAGCATCAAATTCTTTCGTGAGAAAATGAATGAGCGGCCTTTATTCAGTGCCTTGCGAAGCTTTGACGCCTCCAAGAGTTTCGAAGATAACGCGAAACAGCCCGGCGTGTACGAGATCCGTGAGGGAAACCGCATAATTTATATCGGCGGTATGGATTCGCCTTCTCATGTGTCCGAATGCCTTGGCTCGCACTTTAGCGGGAATGACGGACTGCCTATTGGCTGGTATCTCAGCGGGCCGGCCCGGACACGGTGGTCGAATTTCTATGTCCGATGGATGGCATGCAGCCGGCCGCGAGAAGTAGCTACGTATCTTTTGCAGGAGTTCCAGCTGAATCACGGCAGTTTACCCACGTATAACCTTCCCTTGAGTGAAGAGGACGTTCAGAACAGCGAGTCGTGTCTCAAGGCCTGAGTGAACTGATGATATCGTGTAATGTGGAGTGTGTATTGGGGGGTGTGCAGATGTGTTTGTGGTTGGAGTAGATGTGTAATGTGCAAGGGAACTGTGAAATGGGATAATGGGTTTTGTTAGGCAAAGATGAGGCGGCTTGAGAGGTTTCCGATTGTTAAACATACCTGTGGGTTAAAAGGCCTGGTCTAAGTCGTCCCTCCCGCCACAGGGATCCCAAGCTTACAGTTAGTGTTTTTTTTTTAGATTTTGCGAGAAATTATTAATAAAAACACACGAAACTCACCGAGCGGTCATTTTAATTACCTCTGTGAAGTTTTGTAAAATTCGGTCACCTCTACCTCACTCTACATAATATATGGGTTAACCGAATTTTAAGAAACTTCACAGAGGTAATTAAATGGTCATTTCTAACTGCTCAGTGAGGTTCGTGTGTTTTTATTAAGAATTTCTCACAAAACCCAAAAAACACTAACTGTAAACCATTATTTTGTAGTAAAGTGAACGGTTTTTTTCAATTCAATATGTTTACTGTAAACCTTGACACACGTGAACGTAACGTGAACCACTTTATTGCTGTCGTAGCGAGGTCGCTGTCGTAGCGAGGTCGCCTGAAGCGACCGAGCAGAGACAGCAACTCTAATCAATGAAATGCGGGCTTCTAAGGACAAACTAGGCGCTCGAGCGTTTCTGGTCACACTTTGAATTGTGACCAGCCTGCTTTGCGCGGTTGCAATCGTAAGTGCGCATGCGCCAGCTCGAATGAGAAACAAGATCAAGATGGTGGTGATTAAGTCTTTCATTGCCATAACGCCCTGAGACGCCTGTAAAATATAGGCCCAACTCCAAAACGTCAAAAATGCAAACTAAACATCACCAGACCCGGATACTCATAGATTCATCCAAGGCATAGACGACCTTCAAAAGCGCATCTAAGCAATGTAATAGAATTGACTCTTTTGTCAAAATATCAACCTTGATTTCTGACCAATTCGTAAACAAATGCTTAAACTTAGAAACATTTCTTACCAAAAAGACACAAAATTCCGAACTACAAATAGAGACAAGCAAACACAGATCAAGTCACAAATAGAAACCTCCGTCAGGTCCCATTTTACAGCAATCATTCACAATAATCAATGCTAGAACCTTCATTAGAAGCGAGTCACCATGTTTAGCCTATTTTGCATGCCTGCACTGCATCATGGGAGTCTTGGAAACACCTTGACAGACAGGCGGGCAATCTCCTCCCCCACAATCATATAAGTCTCTTTTCCCCGAAGCCAAACAAAACATTTCCAGGTCCAAGGAACCCAGAATTAGCCTGAAAACAATTTCTGAATAAGGTTGGGTAGCAAAGATGGTCCACATTGGAGAGTATGAGGCCATTCACCAGAAAATTCCTTTCTCTCTTGGTGAAGCCCAGAAAAGGAATTATCCCATTGAATCAACCTCAGCGTGCAAACATCCATAAGCACAGCATTATTTATGCCCAAAAAGACTTCATGATGTCCTAAGGCACTCTCCAGATGTGAAAAAGCTGTAAATTTAAGCAAATTACAAGCAAAACAGTTGTAAGCGACAGGCTGTAGCAGTGCCGTCGCTAGAAAGAAATGTATTCTCCTGTATTTCCCAGTATTCTCCTGTATTTCCCTGTATTCTCCTGTAATTCCCTGTATTCTCCTGTATTTCCCTGTTATTCTCCTGTATTTCCCTGTATTCTCCTGTATTTCCCTGTATTCTCCTGTATTACCTTGTATTTCCCTGAATTCTCCAGTATTTCCCTGTATCCTCCTGTTTTAGTCATGTATTTCCCTGTATTCCTCTGTTTTTCCCTGTATTTTCCTATATTTTCCTGTATTTTTCTGTATTCTCCTGTATTTCCCTGTATTCTCCAGTATTTCCCTGTATCCTCCTGTTTTTTCATGTATTCTCCTGTAATTCCCTGTATTCTCCTGTATTTCCCTGTTATTCTCCTGTATTTCCCTGTATTCTCCTGTATTTCCCTGTATTCTCCTGTATTTCCCTGTATTCTCCTGTATTCTCCTGTTTTTCCCTGTATTCTCCTGTATTGCCTTGTATTTCCCTTTTTCCCTGTATTCTCCAATATTTCCCTGAATTCTCCAGTATTTCCCTGTATCCTCCTGTTTTTTTTTCATGTATTTCCCTGTATTCCTCTGTTTTTCCCTGTATTTTCCTATATTTTCCTGTATTCTCCTGTATTTTTCTGTATTCTCCTGTATTTCCCTGTATTCTCCTGTATTTTTCTGTATTCTCATGTATTTCCCTGTATTCTACTGTATTTCCCGGTATTCTCCTGTATTTCCCTGTATTCTCCTGTATTTTCCTGTATTCTCCTTATTTCCCTGTATTCTCTTGTATTTTCCTGTATTCTCCAGTATTTCCCTATTCTCCTGTATTTCCCTGTATTCTCCTGTATTTCCCTGTATTTCCCTGTATTCTCCTGTATTTCCCTGTATTCTCCTGTATTCTCCTGTATTTCCCTGTATTCTCCTGTATTCTCCTGTATTCCCCTGGTTTTTCCTGTGTTCCCTGTATTATTTAATAATAATAATAATAATAATAATAATAATGATAATGATAATGATAATGATAATGATAATGATAATGATAATGATAATGATAATGATAATGATAATGATAATGATAATGATAATGATAATGATAATGATAATGATAATGATAATAATAATAAGATGGAAGAAGAAAAATGGCAAGGAAAGTTACTCAAGAGCAGATGGGAAGATGAGAATCTGGATAGACCAGGCTGCTTCGCGTGGATGAGAGAATGGCGAGATGCCCCCACCCACACCATTGCAGGCATAGTGGAGATGTACGAGCAGCAAGTTCCAACCAAGCTCTACTCGGCTAGGAAAACCTACACCTCGCCAGCTGATGACATTATGTGTAGATTGTGCGGTACAACTGCAGAGAGCTTGGCCCATGTTCTCGCGGGCTGCCCAGCTCTCGCCCAAAGCACGTACCTAGCACGACATAACGCAGCACTACAGATCCTCTTCTTTGAGAAGCTGAAAGATCTGAAGCTGATAGAAGCAACTCCTCCATGGTACTCTACTATGGTACCGAAGCCCACCTACGAATCCCAGAATGCCAAGGCATTCTGGGACGTCCCAATGTTTGCAGAACACACTCATGTACGACAGAACAGGATTGACGCCCGCATTATAGTTAATAAGCCAAATTCTAGCGATTCTAGCGATTGAGATGGCGTGCCCGTGGATGGAGAACAGAAGGAAGAAAGATGAGGAGAAAACGATGAAGTATGGCCCGCTGAGATGGGAGCTGAAGCAACAGTACCCCGGCTATAGCATCAAGCAACACAACATAGTGATTGACGTGCTTGGAGGTTGGTCCCAAGACGTGAACAGCTCGATGAGGAAGATATTCGGCGTGCGTGGCCGTGATGTCCTAAAGAAGATGCAGAAAGCAGTGCTCTCAAGTTCGTTAAATATTGCAAGGACGCTGAAAGTGCTAACAAGATAAACAGTCGTACTGAACTCTATAGAGATTGAACTGTTTTTATTGATTTATTTTTACATTTCTTAATTTTATGTTATACCTAGAATTTTGAAAGGGGTATTCTGAGATACAGTTTGGGTTACGCTTGCGCCCCTCTCTGTATATAGGCTGACATACATATGTTGTACAACTGTCATAATAATAATAACTTTATTCCAATAAATACCAATACAGGTATATTAGGATAATATTTAAAGTAGGTTGGCTTATATACCTATCCTCTATTCATAATATTTAATTACATCATCACAAAATTTCAGGACTAGGCTCGCAATGGAGTCATCTGTTAAGCTCATAATATACAAAAAAAGGTATTTTGGCCTTAACAGTTTGAAAGATTTATTGATTGCAAATAGATCATGAAAAAATACTCGACGTATATCATTGACATAGTCGCATTCCATTAAGGTATGGTACTCATCCCCAACCTTATTTTTATAGCGGCCTGTTTCAATTGCTAGTTTGTGTGCCGAGACACGCAATCTAGTCATAGATTGTCGGCGTCTAACATTAGCTTCTGATAAATATTTTTCTAGTTTAAAATTATATGCTGTGCGTTTCAAATTTTCCACTCACAGCCACTGTAAAATTGGTGACGTATACCAAGTGAATAAATAAGTGTTCACTGGATCGCACGGACGTGGCACAATAATTGTAAACGCCCGATACGACAAATGTACATTTCAGGCGCAATATCAACAACACAAACAAACTCATTTGTTTTATGTGTTTTCACGTCCTCTTTAGGACGTGACGCCGGCAAAAATCAGCGTGCGCGCGCAATCGAACGTGCGCGATGCGGCGTCCTCTTGCCGGCGTCGTGGATCTAAATCAGCCTACTTCAGTGGTGGCGGGTTGTATTCCCCCCCCCCCCCCCCCCCACACACACACACATACACACACACACAAAACAACACCTTGGGAAGAGGAACTATCCAAACTTTTTAACTCGTTTTTAATAGGCCATTCCAGCTTACCTCAATAACCAGAATGCAGCGCGCACATTTTTAGGCTTGCACCAAACGAAGCGCGCGCTGCATGCCGGTAGTTGAGGTAGGTTTCCATGGTGAGTGCGCGCGCATGCTTATAGCTGGAATGGCCTATTTGTTGAAGGCAGCCATGTTTACGACTTTTTTCGATGATTTTAGTATTCCAGGTATGTCCTAATGGTTTAAAAAACGATATTCCCTAGTCGAGGCAGAAATAATATTTTTATATTTTTCGGACAGTTCAGATAGCGTGAACTCCAAAAATAGCTTAATTCTTTAAAATAGGGCTTGTATAAAACGTTTATTAGTGTCTTTGTTGAAAGACATGACCCTACTCATGAGGCTACTCAATAGTCACTGCATATATGTAGCTCTTCGAGTATGGCAAGTTTTTCCAGGAGCGTCAACTCAACATATTCTGTAACAGTAAACATTGTTTTGTCTTTAAACTGTTCAAAAGAGTACGAGATATAATACTAGCAACACTACCAGTAGTGCTTTTATGCATTGACATCCTTTTCACCTAGCATAGTAGTAAATTTTGCTCTGCAGTTGTGAAAATTATCTGTGCAGCCGCTGCCGGTGGAATTTTGCCGAAAGCTTTTTTATTTTCGCGCTGAACTCGCTCGAAGCCGGGTTAGGTGAAATTAATTTGCTTGCCTTGTCTCTCTCTTCTCTTTGGTGGGGGAACTTTTCTCTCGAGGAACTAAACCCTTTTCTGCGCCACAATTCATAGATCCGACATGTCAATCACGCGCGCACGAATAGCCAATCAGGAAAGAGATGATGCAATAACAGCCATGTGGTCCCACAAATGTCCCACAAAAAGTCGGCAATCGACGGCCAAAAAGATTACTTTGACATATTTTTCTGTGAATCTTGACAAGCAAATAAGCATTTTCCGGTCAGCATAGAAAGTGCTAGCCCCTTTATTTTTTGACCGGCCACATTTAGTGTACAGTTGGGACTCAAATTGTAGAAAAACACGTAAAATTTACCATTGAACTTGTTTTTGATATTACACAGGTTACTTCACTTACAAATATGAATGAGACTGCCGTTTGTAATTTTGCTCTAAAACTTGACGTTTGCCGATAAAAATTGAAGTTAAAAGTAAGGCGTAAACAGCGAATCCGACTTCCTCTTCTACTTTTCCCCGCACTTTAATCCTTGCAAGTTGACAAAAATAGCTTTGAAAACACATAGACACCATGTACCTACCGAAGAGAGCACCGCTTTATCTTATCAATTCCAAGTTTTTGTATTAGGAAGTAGACACAACGGATACTAGGAACGTTCAACGGAAATTGTATACAGGCATAGAAATATGGTATAGGTATGCGACTTGGTTTTTGTGGTCATCGCGCGGGTACCCTGTGGTGTCACTCGCCAGCCAGCCAGCCAGTCAGCCGCGCGACTCCCAGGCCCCCTCTGCCCCGAAATGGCGACTAAATACAAGCACGGAGCAGGGGAAAAAGTTCTTGTCGATTATGCGATAATTATTTATTTTGCCTCAAATTTTGTGACTTAAGGATAAAGTCAACTAGAGGAGATCTACTATCATTCATTCACGCCAAGATTTATCTGGTTTTAGCTAGTAAATTTAAGCAAGTAACAGTTCACATTAAAAAGCGAACAGAACCACAAGAAAGCGACCAAAAAAACAAAACAAAAAAACAATGCAAGGTGAGTTTCGGACGACGATTTGTATTGTCTATTGAGGATATGACAGTTATTAGGCTTTTTGTTGTCTTTTTTGTATGCTTTGAGAATGCGAGTACTTAACTTAGTAATCAAATTATTTGAGCATAACAGGTTTTGTTTTGACATTCTTCGTTTTATCTATATTCTTGATTTTGTTGAATAAAATACGATACAACAAAAACTGGAATTCGTCTTTAATAAGACTTCTTCAGGGCAGATTGATTGTGTTGAGATATTTCATTAAGGCTAACCAATATCGTGTTGCATTTGTCAAATACTGCTAAAGAAGACCGTTTTGTCTTTATATCCTGTGCTCTTAGTCCTAAGAAGATACAGCAGCTTTTTCAACTTACCAGAGAAATTTTTCTTACCGGGGATAAAAAAAACCCTATTTTCAATATGTATTGTCTTTGACTTTTTTTTTTTTACTTTTTTTATTGTATCAAATTGTTATTTGTAGTAGGTGTGACTGATCCGCAAATAGACGAGCTAATCGAAACGGATCAGTCACTTACTTATTTACATAAATATTAAATATAATTGTATAAGCAAAGTTAAGTGAGAACTAGTATATTATGAAAATTTGAAAAAATTTTGGGAGAAAAATGAAAATTTTTGGTGTTATTTCTGCATCTTGCATCTTGCATCTTGCATCTCATGTGTTTATTTTTTTTTTCAAATAGTTGTGGAAAATTAGTTAGATTATAAATGGCTTGGTAAAAAGATTGTTTTGAAAGAAATAATAAATAATTGTTTTCACTCTTTTATGAACCAGGAACTACCTGAGGGCCAAGATGAATGCTAAAGACTGGAAGACATGAGAATTAAAAATCACATCTTGAAGAGAACAGTAGGGAGTTCTTATTCACTAGTCATACCCCCACACCCATGGTCCCAGGGAAGGGTGGGGGATTAAACTTTAATAAAAGCCTGTTTCCAAGTTAAGAGTCAAAAACAGTCAATACCACCACCCCTCTTGACATATTCTGGTTAAAAAGTGGTCTAAAACCCCACATTAACCCCTGACTTCTGCGGGACCATAAGGGAGGGGGTGCAAATGACTAGTTCATTACTATGTGATTCAGCAGTACACACTCATAGGTTTTTTTTTAGAACAAGATACTTATATAATATAAAACTAAAAACAAACTTCTGCTTTTTAAATAATAAATCTGTAAAGAAAACAGTTTTCTATCAACCTAAAGATAATGGGAAAGGGGATATTTTAGAAAAGTACTGAATATAATTATCACATTATTGTTATTATATTTTCTTTTCAAACATTTAAGGAAGAGTCATATTTCTTCCTTTTTCTTCTCCCTGTTGACTATTTTTATGCAATTGATGCTCTTTACTATTTCCCCTCTACACCGAAAATAAATTAATGAACAGATTTGATTTTTAAATTAGAAATTTTCATTTATAACTTTCACTTATATTTTCTTTTTAGGATTTTGCCCATTACTTGCCCATTACATTTATTTTAGATATTTAGATTTATTTCATTGGAATAGTTAGATCCAGGGTTTCTCAAAACACCAAAATATAATGCATTACTGGATGTATATTTATAGATATTAATTCCCATGGGGATGGAAAATCACCACTTAAAATGGTACATTAAATCTTCAGCATTGCATCTTATCTAAAATTGTGTCTGACACTATATTCCATCTTTGAAATCCTGTTTCATCCATTGTTCTTCGCAAGAACAAAGCTTGTCAGAATGTAGCTTTACAAATGTACATTAATGGAACTTTTATTAACCCATTGACTCCTGGCTTTTTTTGAGCTGAATTTACAAAATTTACAGACTGAAAACAGATACCTCCCCCCTATTCTGAGCTTTATACAGCCCGTAAAAGTCAAACACAGCTGCACCTAGTCAGTGGTATCCAAGCTTTCCAACAGTGCTTTGCGGTCCCCACTTTTAATCCCTCGTCGTTGTGCTGAAGCCAGCACAAGTTGATGGTTGCTTGTATTTTTCATCAAAAATACAGCTATGAGCATATTAGGAGAGTGTCTCAGGACATCATGAAGTCTTTTGGGGCATAATTGAGTGCTTTGCTTATGGATATTTGCAAGCAAAGGTGGATTCATGATGATTTTTTCTTGTTTGGCTTTGCCTGGATGAGAAAATAATTTCTAATGAATCACCACAGCTCTCCTAAATGCTGTCTTTTCTGAAACCAAATTGATTCCAAAATTGTTTACACTGCTATTCTGGGTCTGTATGACCTGGAATTGATTTGTTTGGCTTCGTGGTGAAAAGACTTCTAAAAACCATCTGACTTTGGGGAGAGGAGTGTTGACTGGCCCTCCCCTCGTGAATTTTCCCCTGGATCTCCCAGAATGCTTTGCAATGCGTAAAGACATCTTCGTGGTTGTACAATCCTTCAAGGAGTGGACATTGTGTTTTGAGGCCATGGAAATGTACCTGGAGGATCAGAATAAAGGTATCTATTTGTGTCTTAAGCTGTGTTTGCTGATCTCTCTCCCTTGTGTGGTATTTTGAGCGTTTTATTGAGAGGGGTGATTCTGCTTTTCTCACCTTGTTCGATTTGAGATTTGTCAAAGAACCTGTGCTATTATTTGGCTTAAGAGTAGATGCCAACACCTTGGTTGGATGCATACCTGCAAGACCATTTATCCCTTAGACTGATGCCTGAGTATCTTCATCTTGTTGTGTTTATTTTGCATTTATGAATTTTTGGGGTTGTGGGTACTTCTCAAAGCCGGTACAGGCCGGTTGAGGGGTCAATGTGTTAAGGGGAAGGTTTTTTTAGGGCAAGATACTTAAACTTTATAACACTAGCAACAACCTTGTTCTTTTTCAATAATAGAATTCTGTTCACATAGCTTGGATAGCAAAGACATGGCCTCTTTAGAGGCCTGTGGTGATGAAAGGGTTAAGATAATGCGAAAGGGGAAATGTCAAGAAATGCTCAATCAAATTATTTTCATTACTGTTATATTCTTTTCACCAAACCTTTTAAGTTGAGTCAATTCACTTTATATCTCCTCTCCCGTCGATAGTCAATTGATATTCTTTGATTCCTCTCTACCCCAAACATAGATCAATGAAAGCGGGTTTGGTTTGAAATTAGAAGCTAGCATTTTCAATCTGTTTTTTCTTCATTGCATTCATCTGGGAGTATGGCCACCAACAACAAGGCCACTATATGGTAAAGTGGGGTGCACCAATATGTAATGCATGAAAGGAGATATATTTTTGGATTTTAATTTCCAGACAATTTTCTGAATATTCGGTCCAATGAAGGAGAGAATCGCCACTAAATCAATACATAAAAATCACAGTATGGCATCTAAACAGTCTAAATATATTATTTTGAATCTTTGGAATGCTGTTACATCCATGACATTTTCTGCACAAGGGCAAAGCTTGTGGGAGTATTGTTTTGATTAAAAAAAGATATTATAATGGAACTTCTATGATGGAACATAAGAATTTACCATTAGACTCTTGACAACTTTGACAGCCATATCCACACCAGGAATTGTGTTTGTTAACTTTGATGTACTGCATAATTTAAATTATTAAATAAGGCCTGGATCCATTTGGTCGGTACAATAAATAAATCTCAGTAGAGAGCAGGATCATAGATCCCCCAATAATACCTTTGATCACTCAACACAAAAGGTGTTTATGCTGGCTCCGCTTTTAGACAGTGCCTAAATCTATATATTATGGTTACATGAAGTACTTATCGCTGGTGGTGTTGGATTTTAAATAGGGGGGGAGGTTTCTGTTTTCAGTCTGTTTTTCTTACAATGTTGCTCAAAAGTACCCAGGAGTGAAAGGGTTAATCTCACGGACAATATTGGCAGTTTTATTGGAAGGGAAAGCATCTTCAACTATAACGAAGCTTCTTAAGGTAGGTTAGGGTGTATCGTTTATTGCTTCTTTCTACCAGCCTAAGATTTTCTTTGATTTACTTTGTTTGTTTGTTTGTAATCTTTGTTTATCGAGGGTAGCATATTTAACCGAATATACAGTTTTCTAACATATGGCTCTCGGTTAGTAAGCACTGTCACTGGGGGTGGTCACTGCCAGAGGGCTTATTGCGTCCCCAGTGGTTCTTTTACGTCCCTTTGGTTCAGGTTAATGTAGTGCAGCTTGAAGAGACGGGACCTCCGGTTTAGTGTCCTTATCCGAGAAGACTAGAAACACGGGAGAATAACTTCAACTCACTTGTGACACAAATTCGAACCAAGGCAGGAATACAACAAATATAAATTATTTACAGAAGTGAAGTATATTTTCTTGAGTCTCAGTATCTTGGAACTAAGCCTACAGCATGAAAGTAACTTTAATTAATTATTAGTATGCACAGATTTATAATTTGATTTTATTTTGGATGGTTAGTAGACTGTTTTGATAGAACCTTTGCATTATCGAGTCGCCTTATCATTTCTGTTTTCCATTTTATTCTACAAAATATTTTTTGGGTCACACATGTTTACTGCCACACTGATAAATTGCTTAATTTGAGGAATCAAATGTTTACCACAAAAGTTATACATGTAGCTCTTTCCAGTGAGAGTTTTGTTAAATTCACTCTGACATTGATAGCTGTCTATAACTACAATTTCTTTAATTTCTTAGCAATCATAATTACAGATAATGAATAAATGTATACAATACAATACAGGTAATAGAACATGTAAAGACCATATGCACACAAATATTCCAGATAAGTTTGTTACATGTGAGAAAAACATCCTATTTTTCTTAGTTTTCAATCATCAGAATGACATATCTTATATATTTAAATTAATAGAGTAGTAAAATTTGTCTCTGTGTTTCCATCCTGAACTGCCAATTTGGGTACTACTAGTTTCCATAGTATGAAATGAAATCAAACAGTTATTCATAGCCGATGTTGTTGTTCCCAGAGCATATTAGTAAAGATAGGTATCCTTAAGTTGTCTTTTTTGCGGTTTTTGTTCTAATGTTCCCTCTTTTCTTTCAGGCATTAAAGATGTGACACCCTTAATGGAAGTTTCAATTATTATAGTCTTCGAAGAACAAGAGGAGCTATTAAAGAAATGAACTGCTTATGGAAATGTTGGTAACAGAGAAAACATATAAAAAAGACAGGCCAGGGATCGGACTGGGTGACCCCAGCTGTTTATGATGCATTTGAAGCATATTGAACCACTAATACAATACATGGTCATCACAAAGTGAAAATGCTGTTTTGTGACAAACTGAACACGAACAACTGAACATTGTTGTTTATGATAAATTTGATCCCCTCCATTGATCCCCAACATTGTGCATACAAAGACACATTCCATATCAAATAGAGATGGCTAATTGAGCATGCAGTATCTGATCTTTAATCTTTAATAGTTATACTCCTAAAAAAACAGTTAAGACTATACTAGGAGTTGAAAAAGAAAATACAATATGTAAATACAAAAGAAAAATATAATAATAATAATTATCGGCCATCGGAGAATTAATTTAGATTAAATTTAAAATGAAGCATAAATATATATTACTTGAAAATTATTGAAATTAGATATTTGATAAAATTAAATAATTAATTATATATACATGAAATTAAAATTATCATCAATAGAGTGAATGCCATAAATGCATGAAACAGCCAACCAACAAGAATCAACCCAGGCGCGAAACAAAGAATCTTTGCCTCACCCCTGAGCCAACTCCCGCTAGTTTGGCAGCCGCTCCATGCATCCATGGCATGCACCCTAAAGATCAGAAACTAGTAAAAAATATGTTAATTGTTAATGTAAATGTTAAATAAAAATAAATATATCATTTCATGCATATATATATCAATAGGTATTATTAATTGGTTTGGACTTTTAATAATAAACTGTCCTTGAACTTAGCTAACGAATCTGGGATTGTAGATAAATTTATACTGTTCCAAGTTCTTATAGTTCTTGGGTAAAATGAATATTTATAAGTGTCATTCAATGTTACAAGTTGATGGAAGGGCGCGCAGTTGGGTTGTCTTGAGACTCTTGTGATAGGTGTTACTTCGGGTGGAAAAGATATACCAACAAGGCCATTGTAGATTTTATAGAACATATGTGCTTGATTTAATTGCCTACGTTGTTCCAAGGATTCCCATCCTAGTGAGTTGATCATAGGAGAAACACTACTATAGCGTGAGTAATCATTGAAAACAAATCTTGCTGCACGTCGTTGAATCATCTCAATCTTGTTTATATTACATTGTGTATATGGATTCCATGCACTGGTGGCATATTCTATAATTTAGGACGAACAAGTGTTCTATAGGCAGAGTCCTTTACTTCAGGAGAACAACCAGATAGAATGCGTTTCAAAAGGCCAAGGGTAGAATTTGCCTTTTTGCAGATGTTATCACAGTGTTCGTTCCATGATAGATTATCAGCGATGGTTACTCCTAAGTAGGGGGTAGAAGATGCTTGGGTTATACATTTTCCATCCATGGAGTAAGTAAACTTAACAGGTATTTTCTTTCGAGTAATTCCTAAATGATAACATTTAGAAACATTGAATTTAAGTTGCCAAGTTTTTGACCACACAGATAAACGATCGAGGTCTTGTTGTAAAGCTTGACAGTCCTGTAATGAAGCTACCTCTCTATATAATACACAGTCGTCTGCGAATAGACGAAGGTTAGATTGTATAGATGTTGAAATGTCATTAATAAACAATAGGAATAACACTGGGCCCAAAACAGAGCCCTGAGGCACGCCAGACACTACAAAGTTGGATGAAGAAACAGTACCATTGACTGAAACACTTTGTTTGCGGTTTGATACAAATGCTTTGATCCAATTGAGCATATTACCTCTGATTCCATAAAAATCAAGTTTAATGAGCAGTCGTTGGTGCGGGACGGAATCAAAGGCCTTTGAGAAGTCTAATAATAAAACATCAGTTTGGCCACGAAAATTAATAGTTTTTGCCCAGTCATGAATTGCAGAGATTAGTTGAGTTTCACAGGAAAATTTTTCCCTAAATCCATGTTGTTGGTTGATAAGGATATTATGAGATGACAAGTGTTTGGCCATATGGCTGAGAATGATGTGTTCCATTATTTTACAGCAAATAGAAGTTAATGAAATGGGTCGATAATTGGCTGGCTCAGATTTCAAACCCTTCTTGTGAATCGCTGTGATTAAAGCATTTGACCAATCAGATGGAATCTTGTTGCAGTCGAAAGATTGTTGAAAAATGAATGCTAGCCAATGTGATATTGATTGGGAAACTTCTTTCAGAACATTTGCAGGAATTTCGTCGGGCCCGCATGCCTTCTTGGGATTTAATTCAGATAATTGCTTACAGACTCCTTCAGCAGAAATGTGAAGATCTGGAATTGATGAATATGGTGAATTTCCAAGAACAGGTGTTGGTAGTTGTTCTTGTGTAAATACTGAATGGAAAAAAGTATTAAGAGTTTCAGCTTTATGTGCGTCTGTCACAGAAACAGAGGAATCATTGTTCTTTAAAGGCGGGATGCCAATAGACTCTGATTTGCTACTCCTTACATAAGACCAAAACTTTTTGGGATTGTCTTTTAAGCTATTGCCTATGATGTTATTAAGATAATCATTATGGGAGTCTTTGATGAGCTTTGAAACCAGATTACGCTGACGCTTGAAAGCCTCCCAGTGTTGTTGATTTTTGGACTTAATGGATTTTTTATGCATACGATCTTTCTTGCGCATTTCTCTTTTGATGTTGGTATTAATCCATGGTAATTTATATTTTGGGCGTGAAGATTTTTGTGGAATAAACTGAGATATCCCAGTAGACAATGAGGTTTTAAACAGGACCCAGTTTTCTTCAACTGTTCTCTTTTCTGGATTTGTCGAGAAGAATGTAGTTGATGAGTCTGACATAAATTTACACAGATCAGGAAAGTTGGCTTTCTTGTATTGATAAACCTTGTGAGGAGGTTTTAGTGATCTAGAAGGCTTTAAGTTAACCTCAAAGATGACAGCAAGATGATCACTTAAGCCAGAAGCAGTAGAGGTATTAACAATAACATTCGGGTAGGTAGTTAATAACAGGTCCAAAGTCTTACCAGATGATGGTCTTGTGGTAGTTTTGACATGTTGCGAGAGAGAAAAATCATCAATGGTTTGAAGGAACTTTTGATGTAAGGAAGCTGTAGCTGGATTTGTTGGAGTTGGGACACTTGAGTTCCATTCAATGTCTCCAAGATTAAAATCTCCTCCAATTATGATGTTTGGGAAATTTTTAACTTTGTTGAAGACTCGTCTTATAGATTCATTCAGATTATCGATAGCATCAGAAGGTTGGTTTGGTGGCCTATAATAAGATGACATATATATATATATATATATATATATATATATATATATATATATATATATATATATATATATATATATATATATATATATATATATATATATATATATATATATATATATGATGATGTTGCCCAGCATTGTATAGAAAAAGCCAAAAATACTACATGGATAGCTAACAGTACCAGAACTGTAACAGCACTGTTTTATTTTGATGCTGCCAGACTTTAAAAAAGAACCTTTCTTCCAATACAGTTAATACTTCTGTTTCAAGATAGATTATATCAACTGCCTATATTGAACACAAGTAAAAAATTGAAGAAAAGCAAAGCCCTTTCCACAAAATCTTAAATAAAGAGTAATTAAATAGTGAAAAGATAAAATAAAAAATATTGCTGTGATAAAACTACAGTATCATTACTCTTCATTCGTTAATAAGTTCACCTATCTCACACTATGCAGTGCAGCTGCCTATTTTTTGTTGTTATTGTTTATTTTTTCCGGTGCTTCATGTAGTGAAAATCATTCTCCTGATGACCAGTTTCTAATGCTCGATTCTTGAGTGACATTGATAAAACTTGGAAGAGAAGGGTACCTTGCCGAAAATATATTTGATACACACATGTACATTTGATGACAGACAAACATTTTTTTCCAAGGAAGAGAGACTGTTTCAAAATAATCCCTCTAAGTAGCTATTGCTCGATATCCAACCGTTTCTATTAACTTTTATGGGTTAACAAGAAAATTATTGAATAGAATTACAATAGATACAAGGACAATACATAAACTTGAAAATAAAGAAGTGACCATAAAAGCTCAGCTAGAAATCGGGTCTACTCATCACTGACCTGTAGTGAAAAATATTACAACGACAGAACTCGTACCGGATCGGTAAGCTAGTTTTATTCATACAAGTGAGCTTGGGGTACCTGTGATGCCACCGGGATAGAAGTTGTCCAGTCTTATTTTCTAATAACCGATACTATATTTTTTTTACAACAACATCAATGCGAGCAGACAGCAACATCCAGCATGCAAATACGAAAATAAGAACTCGAGTATCCCGTTATATTGCAAGGAAACGCCGATCGGAATATAAGAAGACCTTCGAGAGAAATAATAAAATACATCTGGGCTTCCTGTGCTCGATGAGGCCTGGGTCTACACACACGACACTGGTTTTCGCGCCTTCACGGCTTTTCGCTCGTCTCTGATGCGCTGAGTGGTGGAAGGATGTTTAGGTGGAATTGCCGTTTGATGTCATTTTAAAACACTTAGCTTTACTATATTTATCAGCTAGAAAGACGCGAGATTTAATTGAATCGAGGCTGCCTATTTCTTTAGGGAACTCTAAATGAGCAAAGACGAGCCATGACGTTCGAGAAAAGATTTGCCAAGTACAGTGGAACATGGCCACATGGCACGCAGAACAGTAACAAGGTTGGTATTTTCCTTTTAAATGAAAAGCCCAAATTTGCTTGGAAATGCATGTGCGAACTTTCAAAATTAGGAAAGTACTGTACTCTGATTACGATTTTATGGAGCCATTTTCTGTTTGCCTTTGGTTTGATTTTTTCCTTCAACTTAGACCTTGTGCCGAACATAACTTGTTCCCCTTCTGCATTCACTCGAGAAAAACACAAAATTCCAAACATCTAAGAAGTGGGAAAATTTTTTGAAAAACTTTATTACAGTCATGGATTACTCAAATCAAATAATCTACAATTTTCTCTGAGTCCGCTGTCGATTTTGGCCTCCAACAAACTGGTTATCACACGGCGGAAGATCGATTACACTACCGATTCACAACATGGCGATTGCAAGAAAGTCTACAAAAAGCCTAAAATATAAGTAAGGAAGGACCCCTGTCTAAAGACGGAGAAATTGAAGACAATAAAGTAGCAAACTATGATAATAAAAATTGGTTTTTCGCCGACTTAAAACGCTTAAATGCTTAATGCTTAACTTCTACTTCTACTTTATTACTTTTCAACACTTTCGTATCAAGAAAAGATGACAAAATATATATAAATCTAAATATATAAATCTAAATATAAATTAATAATAAATAGGTAATCCATAAATTCAGTCGACTTACTATATACAATAAAAATTAAAATAAATTATAAAATAAGATAATACTTAAACAATAAAAATTGCATGATAATAAAAATTAGGCGATGAACTTGTTTACGTTATTACAAAAAGATGAATAACTATTTTCTTCTCTAAGTTCAATTGATAAATTGTTCCAATCTTTGATTGTTCTGGGAAAGAAACTATATAAATAATAATCGTGACGTGCCTTAGGCTGTATAAATGTATTACTTGAATAACTTCGAGTATGACGCATTGAACGTTGATAATAATTAGGTATCGGCAATGCAATGCCATTATTTACTGATAAATAAAACATTTTTACACGGTGAGCCTTTCTCCTCTCACTCAGCAGATCCAAAGAAAGGGATTGTCTCATTATTGTAACACTAGAGTTCCAGTCGTAATCCCGCTTTATGAATCTCACCGCACGTCGCTGGACTGCTTCAATCTTGTCCACTTGATCCTGTCTATAAGGGTCCCATACAGCAGCTGCATATTCTAGATGTGACCTTACAAGTGTAACATAGGCTACACGCTTGGTGACCTCAGAACATGAATACAAGTTCCTTTTTATGAATCCAAGTGTTGAGTTAGCCTTGTTTACGATCTTGTTTACTTGAAAATTCCACCGTAAATCATCAGACAGCAAAACGCCCAGGTAGGGATGCTGTTTAACACCTGAGAGTTTCTGATTATATAAAGTATAATCTTTCAGTACTGGTGATTTATTTCTGTAGACTGACATTTTGTAACATTTGGTAGGGTTAAAAACCATTTGCCATCTTTCGGCCCATAGCCCCACTCTGTCCAAGTCCCTCTGCAAGACTAGGGTATCATCGTCATGTGTAATTTGGTGGTACAGCAGGGCATCATCAGCAAATAGCCTTAAAGTGCATTCCAAGTTCTCCTGCATGTCATTAATAAACAGGAGGAACATCAATGGACCAAGTACAGTGCCTTGCGGCACTCCTGATGTTACGTCTACTGGTTTTGATGAAACACCGTCCACTACGACTCTTTGTGTTCTATTGGTGAGCCATGACTTAATCCATGCAAGTGTTCTACCTTGAATACCATAATACAGTAATTTACTGATCAAGCGACCATGTGCGACCTTGTCAAAGGCCTTACTGAAGTCAAGTATCAGCATGTCTATTTGACCACCGTTATCCGTATTTCGTGCCAGGTCTTCAACTGTTAATAGAAGCTGGGTTTCGCATGAATGGTTTTTGCGAAACCCGTGTTGATTTGCAAATAGGATATTATTATTCTCAAGATGCTCCATTATGTTCTTGTAGATGACATGTTCCATAAGTTTGCATAATACTGTAGTTAAAGACACCGGTCTATAATTACATGGGTCGTGCTTCACTCCTTTCTTGAATATTGGAACCACTTGTGCCTTAGTCCAGTCTTCAGGTAATTGGCCAGAACTATATGATTGATTAAAAAGGAATGTCACGACATCTGCTATTTCTGATGCAGTTTCCTTGAGTAATGTAGTTGGTATCTTATCAGGACCGCTTGCTTTTTTGCTATTTAAGGTCTTAAGTAGCTTTTCCACGCCATCTCTATTAAATGATATTGAACCCATCATCGGGATTTCACCGTGTCCTTTGCTTGGTATAGACGCTACATCCTCTTGAGTAAATACCTGTTGGAACTGGTTACTTAGGATTTCTGCCTTGCTCATACTGTCCGTCTTTACTATACCATGTTCCTTCAATGGAGGAACTCCAACTTGATCTTGTCTTTTCGATTTAATATACGACCAGAATTTCTTTGGTTTCTCTTTCAAGTCAGAATTGAGGGTGTCTGCTATATACTCGTCCTGGGCCTTCTTCATTTTAATTTTAAACAGCTTTTGGAATTTGCGATATTTCTCTTTATCACAAGCTTTCCCTGATTTCTTATAGTTATTATATAATCTTTTCTTCTTCCTCAGGGATGTCTTTAGATATCTCGTCATCCAGGGAGAGTTATTCCATGACCCACTCTTCTTGGTTGGTACACTTCTACTTAGAATGTTCATTAAGCCTGACTTGAAAAATTGCCAATTACTTTCAACATTTATGTTCTCTGGATGTCTTTCAAAGAAATCATTACTAAGGATTGTTGCATCCTTGCGTATATCGGTAAAATTAGCCTTAGCAAACTTATAGACTATACGTGGCTTCTTTTTGTTGACTTTTACGGATAAATTTAAGTCAAACGACACAGCTGAGTGATCACTGATACCCTGAACACTTGACAGGCTATGTACAAGATCTGGATGGCTAGTTAATACCAAATCAAGCACTGATTCTTGTCTTGTTGGAAAAGTTACAAGTTGGGAAAGGCTGTGATCATCTACAAGATCGATCATTGTCTTGTTTACTGCTACTCCATATTGTGGATTATCTTTAACTGAAGCATGCTTAAATGCTTAAATGTTAGACCCTATTAAAGCTTGCGCTTATTTCTAGGGGGCGCCAAGGTATTATAGGCGGCGAAGGTGGCCAGGGATCCGTAAGGATCTTAAGACTGGCAGTGCACTTGATTTAAAGGAGTCAATCGACGAGGACTCGACAACCTCGGAGGGAAGCAAGTTCCAAGTCCTGATAGTTCTAGGAAAAAAAGAGTATGAGTGGGAAAGTACATTGGACTGAATCGAACGAATAAAACGGTACGTTTTCAAATCGTATAAGTTAAACAATTTTATTTTTTCGAAGTACTTTAGATACTTATTAATCCATGTTCAGTTTAGTCTAAATTTAAACAGTAGTTTTAGAGTTAGAGTAGAGTTACTGCCTTTATTTATTATCATGGTGTACTAAAAAATAAATCTCTAAAATGCGAATTGTTCGCACAAAACCGATTGCGCTTCTGCTATTTCTATCCAATTTCTTGGACAATCTTTATAGAATCTGTGCCAGACTGAAAGGCACAAAGATTAAACAAATGTATGTTATCTCATATTTTCTTTGCGTTTATTTTTGTTTGGTAATAACAATTAAGATTTGTAAATTTTTTCTTTCTGAGGAAAGAATAATATTTTGTTAGTTTAGTTTTTTTAAGGCTCTGAACTTACCCTGGTTCCAGAGACTCGAACGTCTATTTAGTGGCCAGCGAGGTTGAGACGAGGCTCTGGCATCTCGAAGCGCTATTTCGACTTCTGCCTCACTTCCATGTTAACATTTTGTGATTAGCATGTGTCAGTTTCACGTGGTGCTACCTTGGATGTAAACATCTCTTCGCTCTGGAATCGAATTCACGGGTATGAAAAGCAGATGTAAACCCGATTTAAAAACAACATTAATCTGAAACCCATGGAATCTTTACTGTAGAGTTAGTGACAAGAATCTGTCTTAGGGGGTGGGGAATACAACATTTTCTCGGGAAAGCACTTCAAGGAGGAGAAAATCGCAGATAAGCTCGCAGTTTTCCTCGGAAGAAGTCTATCAAAGAAAAGGCAAATAACAAGTACAATGACTTGCATCACATTGCATCACATTTGAATGGATTAGTTAATTACTCGGGGTTACTGTGGAACGCCGAGTTTAGGTTTCGGCCTTCATGGTAGTCGCATTTGGTACACAAATTGTCTCGGCCAAATTAGAATGCACGAGGTACGAATCACATGACAATCACAACTTCCATGTGCTATCTTTACATGGTGTCGTCGAGGTGTTGTCTTTATACGAGATGGAAGACATGAATTCAACTTCAAACATGCTCAAATCTCTTACAAATCCACTCACCATTCGCAGTATAGCCACATTAAAAGATGTCAAGCGTTTTTCGAAAGGGCATTTTGAGAGATACCACGAATTTATCGAGAAATTTATCGTGAAATTTATCGAGAAATATCTATCAAACAAGCTATCAATCTTATCAAAAGCGAACTCTATACTAACTGATTCTACAGGATCTGAAACTACAAAGGACTTCTCTAAGGAATGCGAACAGAATTCTACTGAGGAAAAACCGACGATTGCAACTATTTTATTTAGCAGAGAGGATAAAAGACTCTTTATAGCCTGCCATGTGACTATCAAAGTGAGGAGAGCTTGACAAAGACTATCAATTCTTTCTTAATGCTAAGTACATTGCTTCTGTTATTGTTTTTCATTCAAGGAAATATTTTTTGCTTTACCCTTTTGATAGTATTGATATTATCTTTATTAGGGTTCAATACAGTCCAATTCTTCGATAACTACACTCAAACTATTGTCACTTCATCGTTTAGTGATTGTGATATCTTAGATAAAACTATTTGTATGACTGTTTATGGTGTATACAATGATGCAGAAGTTACAATAAACATTACAAGTACTACAAGATCTCGTTATTCAAGGTTTGTTTATTATAATTATCGACACGTACGTTGTAGTCGTAGTCGTGAGCCCAGTAGGATACCAAAACGATTTCATAAGACGCTTACATAACAAAAGTAAAAAGCTAAGATGGGTTGTTTATCATCGAATCTGTCGCAATATTCCCAGATCTTCTAATTTGCATAACTATATCAACTTCGGAAGGCTTAGAAGAAGGTACTTTGATTGAAAATTAAAGAGGATTGATACACGAACATGTAGATCTCGAAGACAAAATTTAAAATATGAAGCTAGTCGTTATATGTCTTTTCTTTCTTGTAACAGACCGATGTCTCTTAATAAGACCCACTCACATGTAATGAACTACTGTAAGTGTAAACTACACAATGATATAGAAAAGAATCCTGGACCAAATAATATACAACTTGTTGATCCTAGTAAGACAATACGAGCACCATATAGCCAAGGTAATGCTGTCATGTTTGGACAAAATGCAGGACAACAATGTGTTGCTATGAGTTTGTGTTCTTTGATTTATAATAATTATAAAACAAAAATGAATTATTTTCTCAAAGCTGCTTGATCTGCACTACATCATTTTCGACATAAAATCGCCTATGAGAACCCAGAGTTCACGCAGTTATGTGTCTAGTTAGTATATAGTACAAGGAAGTTTGCTGCTGACATTTTGCTGTCCTAGTTTACTGAGGATAGGGGGCCAGCCAAAAGTTCCATTTTGAATTTGCATAGTTTTGTTTGGGTCTCTTCTGGTGTGCAGACTGTACTCCACAATATACAGTGGCATCAATACAGTATGCAGTTTTGCCTTTATCATTTTTTTTATTGAAATAGTTACATCATTGTATAAATTGATTAAAATTGTTTGCATATGAATTTAATCTATTTGTAACCTAGTATGTTCCTTATTTTAAGAAACTTTTTTAAGACCACTTACAGGCTGATTTTGCAGATTATTCCCCTTTATAAAAGAACCAAACCAACCTGAACCGCCAAAATAGGTGTTCTTATACGTAGGTTTTTACTGTATTTTGTTTGTCTGACCCATCTTTTTACAGTACATTTCGTTTATAATATACGACAACAACATTACCAGATTTTGGCTAAGCTCAGTGTTTCTCATTTTTTCTAAGATTTTCAAGTCCATTTTTAATATAAGCACTTATGAAAAGTGTCTATTAACCTTATAATAAAGCTAATGGTTTTTCTTCTTTTAATTTTTTTTTTCGCTTTAAACAATACAATAGTCAATAACTAGCAGTCAGTTATCCATCCATTGTTTTTATTGATCCATTTGTTAATTTGTGCTATTTGCTTTAGAACTGCTGGAGAGTTCTTGATTTTCCTCTGGTTCAGCATTTGTTTTTATTGTCCAAATGTGTTTTATTTGTCCGGGTATTTAACATCTGACAACTCTTTTTTGAGGTCTTACTGTATGTAGTTTTTTTTTTTAGAATTTTTAGAGTATTGCTTTTATTTTAGATTTGCAAAAAGTGTGAAATTTGTGTTTTCCGAATTACACTAAAAGCTCACGAAATTTCCTGGTTGGGATACGTATGGGATAGAATGACCCAAGGGAAACTTGAAACTCCTTGGGCAAAGCTCCATGCCATGTGCAACTGCTTAGTTGCACCCTTTAAATACGTTCATACTTTATTTTATAGGTATCTGGACTCACCTGGCAGCAAACTATGATGACAAACATGATGGGCCTATATCTTTATCAATGTGAACAACACAGGCAAGAGAAAAGATGTACCAAAGATCTTAATGTGTGTGTGATCCAGAGTCATTCTTGGGGGTGCTGTTTCCCATGACTGGCTTGCAAGTTACCTCTGCAGTTTGCTGTGCTGAATGCGTTTTGTGGAGAAGCTGTTGAGTGGTGCTGAGATAGAAGCAGATTCAGCAGTGTGCCGAAAAAATAGAGGTCAGTTTGATCTAAAACTATTTTGATACTGTAAGTATAATATTATATTATACATTTATTATGTCACAGAATGTATCTAGTTGGGGACAGCTGTGGAAGTGTTGCTCTTTGATGAATGGGACTTTAAAAGTTACTTAAAAAGTTAACTGAAAATCTGCATGGTCTTGTAAACCTACAGTACAGTAGCTGCCCCATCAGAATTGGGGTTTATTATGTCATTTGTGTAACTTTTGGTGAAATATTGGTACTGACCCTCTCACATTTTCTTCTGTAATTCCCTAATGCATGCTCGTCTTGTCCGATACTCTAACTGGGTTGGTGTTGGGTCATTCTTGGCCATAAGTCTTACTTGTTCAATAGAAGAGATGAGAGGTTCCAAGCAAGTTTCTTTTTCATGATGAGAATTGACTTTTTGGTGTATTGAAATACCATTTGGTTGTTTATACATTACAGTCCATTTGTTCACTGGTTTCCATTTCCCAACAAGTTTTTTGACTAAAGCCAATGAGCTGTGAAAGCTCTTCTTGGTGGTATGCAATGACAGTATAAATAGAATAACCTGGTATACTGATAAATCACAGTACACCAAAAACTGGAAATCGACTCTGCGAAATTTTTGTCTTTAATAAGACTTCTTCAGGGCAGACTGAAGAAGGTGAATCGTTACAAGCTTATATACATCATAATAGTGGCGCGAGAGGCAAAAACATTACAACTACACACACACACACACAGCTGATATATTATCTTATTATTATTAATGGGATCTACGATTAGAAATGAGTCATATTAACTTGATAAATAGTGACCTTCCGATATTCAACAGATTGTGTGGTGAACAAAATTGCATAGAAGAGATCCATAACAGATCTATGTAAATTAAAGTTTGCATTTCAAATCTCTGTTCCCACTGTACAGTGTAAAAGTTTTCTGATAGGGGAAATCTTGATAAATGGTGTAGTTTGTACAGGAGACAAAGGTTGTTACATTAAAGGTAGATTTCTGTTGGTGATGGAAGGATGCTAATTGCTATATGTTGTTGAACATTTCCCCTGATAACATGGATAACAGAAATGCCTGGCTTCTCTGTATGGGCATTAGCAACAAATAGATTTCCTTGATGAAACCTTTAAGTCGAAATATCTCTCATCCAGGTACAAGTTTCACTTTAAATTGCATGCCAAAGATTTTTTGTTTAACAAATCCCTATCTTAAACTATCATTTGATATATGCCTATTGTAAGCATAACCCAGTAATTATTTGATTATTTGCTGATAAAATCAATTTTATCTGCATCTGGCAATCTCTGAGAGTGTGAATTCATCACCTTTGACTCTAAAATCTCCACTGTATCCATCTCCTTGTTAAATAATCGTTGGTTTCCTACTCTACTCCAACTCTACTACGATTTGCATTTCTTTGATTGTGGCTATTTTTGTGTTTTTTATTTTTGCCTTGCTTGCACTTTATATTTGGAACGACTTTTATCACCTTTGTACATTCATTGTCGCTGTTTTCTCTCTGTAAGTGTTGGAAGTATAAAATAAAAATAAATAATAACATAGAAATAGATATCTATAAAAAAGTAATGACCTAAGATGGTAATATTCAAACTAACTTGGAACTAAAGCAGAACAGCATGTGAACAAAATGTGAGCTTTTTATTATTTAGTTATTATTTATGTTAATTTGATGAATTCCTTTTTTCTTTATTTCAACAATTTAAAACAACATCCTCACTTGATCAGGCTTTTTCATTTTAACTGAGGTTTCATGATCTCCGGTACCAAAAATTACACTGTGAAAGTGAGCCAAATTTGAACCATAATTTGACCAAAAATGAGCATAAATTGTAGAAGCCAAATCTCAGCCAAAATGAGCCTTGCACAAGCTTTAATAATCAAACCTTGTTTGAGCGTAAAACAAGCCTAAATTGATGGCCTAAAAGCCGTCAAATTTGCTTTATAAATAATTCACAATAGGTTGTAATTAGGTTCTAAAGTTTGACTGTGACTTTTTTTTAATTAAAACTATTAATCAACAGATCGTACGACGTAGATAGGATTAGCATAGAATTTTTTAATCTTGTAAATATCTCCATAGTTATACAATAATAAATATTATAAAATATACATATCATTGATTTATTCAGGGTTCACGGCAGCACCCTGTATTTTCAATTTGGTCCTTGCGTATGTAACTTGCTGCGTGAACGCTTTGTTGGTTTCTTTCACTCCCGGTTGTGTTATTTTGTTTTGAACACAGAAGGCGACAAGGTAATCTGAAATGAAATACAAATACCTCATAAATCAGATAATACATAAAAACATTTTTTTATATTTAACAGATTCGCACAATCAGGCGAGGTAATTGCTTAATTCAATTCGGTTCATCAAAAGCACTACACTGCCGTTCACAAATGCTGTGACATTTCTGTGCCATAAATGCTGATTACTTTGCAGTGATGCCATATGTTATATCGGTATAATTACGATATTTTTCCTGTTACAGACATAATCAAGCAGAATAAATCATAACCTGAAAGTCGACAGAAATACAATTTCATTATATATGTCTGACAACTTCTGTTATTACCTTTGTGTTGGTGGAGGGGCTTTTTCCCATCATCCTTCTGGGCTGAAGTGCCCCACCACGAGCAAGTCCTTGGCCACCCGACCTTGCCAATTCCTCAACAGAGAAAACAAGAGGGATAAGCTTTTTTGACAGACCCATGGGGCCTTTCGCTGAATGTTCTGCTAGGGATCAGCTTCTCGGGGTGTTTCTGTTGACATAGACGTCGCTGGTGTAGTATCCGTATCTTGCTTTCTATGTGGCATATAAGCAGGCCATACAATACCTGCGAATGAGGGAGCACTCTTCGTCTGCTTTCTGCGCTTCGCGTATTTCTGTGAGACGGTTTGGCGTTGTAGGAAGTCCATGCAATGTCTTACCCACATAGCTCTTGACTTCTTCAACCAACATGACGTCTTCCGGTAGTGGCTTTCCTACTGGCGCTCTTGACAGTGCATCCGCTGTGAGCTGCTGTTTACCTGGAACATAGACTACATGTGGACTGAAACGCATTAGTCTAAGTCGGAATCTCTGGATGCGAGGCAGCATCTTGCATAATTCAGTTGTATTAAGCAATGTTACTAGAGGTTTGTGATCTGTCTCTAGCGTGAACTTAAGACCTAACGCATACTGCACAAACCTTTCACAGGCCCAAGTAGCTGCTAAGGCTTCCTTTTCAATAACCCAATACCTGCGTTTGATGTGTCTGCTGCGATTATGGTCTCACGCTTCGGCCTGTAGAGCGCTAACACCTCTGATGATGCCAGGACCTCCTTGATCCTTTGGAATGCCTGTTGCTGGTCTGGACCCCATAGCCACTGTGCATCTTTATGAAGCAGCTGGCGCAGTGGACAGTTGAGATCCGCTAGTCTAGGCACGAACTTAGCAACACGGTTGACCATACCTAGGAACCTTTGGAGCTCTGTGACGGTTGTCGGTACTGGGTACCTGATGGCATCTGTTTTACTGGGGTCGACGTAAATGCCACTACCGTCAATGATGTGTGCCAGGAACTTGATTGACCGTTTGTTAAACTCGCATTTGCTGTTTAGTGTCATCCCTGCATCCTGGATACGGTTTAGGACCGCTCGTACACGTTTGTCATGTTCTGCTTGGTCCTTCCCATGGATTAAGATGTCGTCCATCTGGCACACTACACCACCTAGTCCCTCCAGGATACCAGACATGGCGCGTTGAAAGAACTCAGGTGCGCTGCTGATCCCAAATGGCAGCCTGTTGAAACAAAATCTGCCAAAGGGGGTTATGAATGTGGTCAATAATTTTAACTGTTCATCAAGGGGAACTTGCCAAAACCCGCTATTAGCGTCGAGTTTACCAAAGACCTTCCCCTGGGATAGTTTGGATAAACTTTCATCCACAGATGGCATTGGGTGTATTTCCCGCTTGACCCCTTTATTAAGCTGAGTCAGATCCACGCAGATTCGCACTCTGCCATTGGGTTTGGGAACACAAACAATACCCGAACACCACTCAGTGGGCACTGTCACGGGTGAGATGACGTTTTGTTTTAACATTGTCTCTATCTCTTCCTTTACCTTTGGCAACAGGGGATGGGGTACCTTTCTGGGAGTATACAAGCAAGCTGGAACTGCCTCATCACGTAATGTTATGCGATATTCTGTTGTCTTTAATCTTTAATTAGGATAATTGCCCCTAGCAAGCTAATCCGGCAATGAGCGGTCGACGACCAAAAAAAAAAAAAAAAGAAAAAAAAAAAAAAAAAAGAAAAAAAAAAAAAAGGCTGACTACAACAACAGAATAAATAAATAAATAATAATAAATAATACATAAATAAACAGTACAATCAAGTAATAATAATGATACACAAAAAAACACATTAAAAACAAATAAATAAAGCATACGATCATTGCAGGATTAGCTCGCTAGGCAAGGCCGCACGAAATTGTGTTACAGTTGATATATTGTTAAAGCATGATTGAGACAGTGAGTTCCAAACTGGAACAGATCTTACATAGAACGAAAACTTGTAACAATTTACTGCTGGTGTTGGATGGTCAAACTGGAAACAATGACGGGCACTAGTCCTAGTAGCATAATTGAAGTGTCTCAGCTTAATGTCAGTGGGAAAGTCAATGTTTACGTGATGAAAATTAACATTGTAAAATAAAGAAATATCATTTACCACTCTACGATTTTGTAACGATTGCCATCCTAGTTGGGCAATCATGTTTGAAACACTACTATCTCTACGATAATCGTTTGTGACAAAGCGGGCAGCGCGGCGTTGAATTGACTCGACACAGTTGATGTCCTTTTGAGTGTGTGGAGACCACGCTGGGGAGGCATATTCAGCTACAGGACGCACAAGACTAATGTAGGCTTTCTCCTTGACCTCAGCCGGACATGATGATAAGTTCCTCTGGAGAATGTTTAGCACCCTGTTCGCTTTCTTCTTGATCTCGTCACACTGTTTGGACCAGTTAAGACTGGGCGTGATGTAAATGCCTAAGTACTTTTGAAACCGCACACCTTCCAGAACAGAACCACATAATGTGTAGGAACCTTGAAATGGGAAGCGCTTCAAAGTGATCGACATCACGTAGCATTTTTTAGGGGCGAATGACATCTGCCACCGTTTGGCCCATTGCTCAAGGTAATGCAGGTCTTGTTGTAAGATTGCGTAGTCGGAATGGTCATGGATGGGGCGATAGAGTACACTGTCATCAGCAAAAAGCTTCACTTGTGATTGGATACCAGATGGCATGTCATTGATGAACATTAGAAATAATATTGGCCCCAATACAGTGCCTTGCGGCACTCCAGACAGCACAGTTGACCAGCTTGAACAGGCACCATTTACAACAACTCGTTGCCTACGGTCAATCAGAAAGTTTCTAAGTCATATAAGCATTTTTCCTCTGACACCATAGAACTGAGCCTTAGCAAGAAGACGTTCGTGGGGAACAGAGTCAAATGCTTTGGCGAAATCCAAAAAGATGACATCTACTTGGCCATGAGCATTTAACACTGAGGCCCAGTCATGAATCACTGAGACTAACTGCGTTGTACAGGAGAGACCTTTCTGAAAACCATGCTGGTGGTGTGAGATAATGCTATGTTCAGAGAGGTGGCTTGTGAGTTGTTTACATACTATATGCTCCATGACCTTGTGATCTTCCCTACACCTTGAAATAACTTGGGAAATTCCTTACGAAAGTCTTGGGGTGACTGGAGAACTTCCCTCACAGCATCAAGCTTTACCAGCCCCAAGTCTACACAAACTTTCTTACTCAGTAAAGAGCAGGACTGGTTTCTAATAACATAAATGCGTTCCTGGGTTTTGCTTTGGCGGTATTTCAGGGTAGCCTGAAAAGTTCCAATAACTTTATCCCCTTTAGCCATGGAACTGAGTCACTTAGAACACAGACAGTGGCACCTGTGTCTAGTTTAAACTTTGTGTTGTGATCATTTACCCCTATTTGAGCAATCCAGGGATCATTTGCTTTCCCTGTAACCTCCCAAGAAACAAGAAATCCTCTTCCCAAGGGCTTTCAACTTCATGAACATTTTTAGGAGCTGGGGCTTTCGTTTTGCTTTCGCAGACCCTCTGATAATGACCTTTCTTGTGACATTTGTTACACGTCGCTAACCTAGCAGGGCAGTCCTTTCTTTCGTGAGGTTCATTGCCACAGAAATGACACTTCTTACCCCCTTGGAAACCCCCCTTGGGAACCCGCCTTGGGACTATGTTTAGCTTTCTTTTGGTTATTTT
Source organism: Nematostella vectensis (assembly GCF_932526225.1). Lineage (NCBI taxonomy): Eukaryota > Metazoa > Cnidaria > Anthozoa > Actiniaria > Edwardsiidae > Nematostella > Nematostella vectensis. The sequence goes on along the minus strand of NC_064043.1, from coordinate 13,175,365 downwards.
GGGGTTGTTTTCTCCTGATAAAGTCTACACTTGTCAGACTTGTTTATCTCCCCCCCAACCAGATCTCTGTTTTTCTTTCTCATCTCGTTCATTCTACACCGTTCAATAGCCTGGGCAAGAGTTAGATCTGCTTTCTGTTGCAGTCTGTCCGAGAGATTTTCGTCTAAAACTCCCACTACGAGGCGATCTCGAATCAACTCTTCTTTCAGACTAGAGTAATTGAATTCATCTGCTAGGCGATATAAATCTTGTATGAAGGAGTCAATGGACTCACCTGGCTTCTGAACTCGCCTGTTGAATCTCGAACCCTGTCCACAAAAATGTTTCGGCGTGCGCCAAAATACGTCTCGAGTGCCGTTTTCATCTCACTATAACTCGCCTTCGATTCGTCGACTTTCAACGTCGCTAAAATATCATCTGCACAGTCTCCCATAGCGTAGAGTAGAGTGCTGACCTGCTCGGTATCCGTCTTGTCTTTGAGTCACGAAGCAGTCCTGTGCCGTTCAAATCTCTTGATCCATTTCGTCCAGTTATCAATTTGCTCGAGGCCCTGTTTGCCCGAAGCGAACTTTTCCGGAAGAGGAAACTGTATCTGGAGTTTGAGAGCTTGAGGCATCTTCTGGGTCCGGCATTTCTGCTTTTAAAACGCTGCCACCATGTAGTATCCGCTCGTAGTGAGGGGGAAAATCGAATGTACAAACGCAACGTTTTTTTCAAGATGGTGACTCACTCAACTCCGTTACAAACACGTGCCCCAACATGCAATGCGGGCGCTACACAGGTATACCGAATACTACAGCTGGTGTCTAGCAGTTTGACATCTCATCCCTGCGCTGAGTTTGCTGATTCTGGAAAGAAAATATGCAGTTTCCGTTAACACTCTAGTAAGCTGACAGCTCCATTTAAGAACCTTTCTAATACCAAACTCTGCACTATTTTCTCTCGTAAGCGGAATTTGTACAATATGGCTCAAATTTGCCAAGTTTAGCTATAATAATACGCAAATAGCTTGGTTTTGCATGTACTACCAAATAAAAGTAATAGTGTAACTGTCAAACCCCTTTTCCCGTAAACGTAAAGTCACCACATTCACTCAGGTGTTCGCTTGTAAAATGTATTTTAAAAAGGTTGAGTATTTGTCACGTTAGTGTTAATAATAGTTGAATTTTTGTTTTAACTGCCTTTTGAAACTGGTTCTGAAAGCCACTGTTTCTAGAAGCATTTGCAAAGTATAATTATAACTTAAATACTTAAATAAATACTCCCTATACACATGTATATATAGCTTACGCTAGTAATGGGAGGGTTGGTCAGCTTTAAAGCCGGCGTAGGTGCGAAGGCACCTTTAGCTGCCTGATGGCCGGCAGAGCGGCTGATTTAAATGCCTCTAGGGTTACTTGATTGATAACGTTACTTGGAAGTAAGTTCCAGATTCTTATAGCTCTTGGAAAAAAGGAATAATTATAGGATAGAATATTAGACTGTAGTTGCAAAAAACTATGGTTATGCCTCCTAGTGACTCTATATGACGGTTGAGAAACAGAAGTAGGGAGAGGGCAGGCCACAAGGTTGTTATAGAATTTAAACATTAGAACTGACTGGTGGAATAGTCTTCTAGTTTCAAGCGTGTCCCATTTTAGTTGGTTCACAAGCTCTGTGGAGCTAGCTTGGAAACTATAGTTGTTTGTTACAAATCTGGCTGCGTTCTTTTGTACTTGTTCTAATCTATTTACGTCTGTGTCTGTATAAGGGCTCCATGTCGCTGAGGCATATTCCAGTGATGGTCGTACGAGCGATAAATAAGCACGTTCTTTTACTGCGGGCTCGCAGGGTTTCAAAGTTCTTCTAATCGCGCCGAGGGTTTTGTTAGCCTTCGTCGCTATTTTGGAACAGTGGGGGCCCCAGCGTAGTTGTTTATTGCATCTTACTCCAAGATAGTCTTGTTCTGCCACTTGAGTAAAGGGCTTCGCGTCTGCAGTATACACGTATGTTGATGGTTTTCTCTTCTTCGTTACTGATAGTAAGTAACATTTTGTCACATTAAATTCCATTTGCCATGCCGATGACCATTTATAAACACCGTCTAGATCTTCTTGGAGTGCTGTATGGTCATCCGTTGTAGAGATTGGACGATAAATGATCGTATCATCTGCGAAGAGTCTGACCTGGGACTTCGATGCTTCACAGATGTCATTTATATACAGTAGGAACAGAGTTGGTCCCAGAACGGAGCCCTGTGGAACGCCTGATGTTACATGCACTTTGCTAGAGTGGGATCCATTGACTACCACGTACTGGGACCTGTTTCTCAAAAAGCCAGATATCCATGCTAGTGTCTTCCCCTCGATGCCATAATGAGAAAGCTTCTTGAGGAGCTTTGAGTGCGACACTTTATCGAAGGCTTTACTGTAATCTAATAGTAAAGCATCCACTTGGCCATGATGGTTTAATGTAGTTGCCCAGTCGTGGAATGTGAGGACTAGCTGAGTCTCACAAGATAGTGCTTGCCGAAAACCATGCTGGAAGATAGACAGTATGTTGTTGGCTGCTAGATGCTTGTTCAGGTGGCTAAGAACAATGTGCTCCATAATCTTACAGCAGATGCATGTAAGAGAAATTGGGCGGTAATTTTGTGGTTGGTCTTTGGCTGACTTCTTGTGCACCGGTACGACCATTGCGTTTAGCCAGATTTTTGGCAAAGTTCCCTCTTGATAGCTTTGATTAAAAATGAAGCACAGTACACCGGATAGTTCCTTTGCCAGATCTCGTAACACGCGAGGCGAGATGCCATCAGGACCATTACTTTTGTTTACATTCAAACCAGCTAGCTGTTTAAATACGCCAGCCTGAGTAATGGTAATATCACTAATTTTGGGACATGTTGGAGGGTCAAGGTCGGGAACGACACCATCGTCCATAGTGAAAACACTCTCAAAATACTTGTTCAATGCCTCTGCCTTGTCCTTATCTGAAATAAACATTGAGTTCCCTTGGCGCAAGGTGGGAATACCACGACTCTCTGTCCTAGAGTGCTTGACATGGCTCCAAAACTTTTTAGGATTTGACCCCAGGCTTCCACCAATCACTGTATTCAAGTAGTGGTTATGGGCTGCCTTGAGTAATTTCACTACATGGTTTCTCTGGTGACGATAATTGCGCCAAGCATGGGAGTTTTTGTTGTTACTTTTCAATGCTTTAGATAGAAGGCGGTCACGCTTTCGTATTTGACGTTTGACTGACTGTGTTATCCAAGGCAGAGATGTTTTAGATTTTGTGAACCTGTATGGGATATGCGATTCCACTGCAGATTTCAACCGGTCTTCAAAGAAGGACCAATTTTCCTCCAAAGATCTTTCCTCGCAACAAAGAGTGAAATCTTCTGACAATTTAGCCACATCGCGCTTAAGGGCCGCAAGGTCCATCTTGTTATAGAGGTACACTTTATGTGGGGGGGTCTTTATCCGCCTTTAACCAATGTATATTAACCTTCTGTCAATATGAATAATAAAGCAATACCTGATTGACGGGTCCTAGGTCCAGGTTTGCTCTGATTGTATATTCTTGGCAGGGTACACTGCCAACAGGTGAAGTGACATGTTCATTAGCAGTGACGAAGGCCTTTGAAAACTTCAGCACTAGGAACTATAGTGGCGAAGAAAAGTTGTTAATTTGTCATTGATTTTAGATTTGCCATTAAAACATAGAGGTAATCTTACCAGGTCGCCAAGGCTGCTTGTTGGTGGAGGAGCAGTCCAATTATGCTTGCAATTGCTCCACTTCAGCCTTCAGGTCTTCGTTTTCCTTTCTGAGGCTGATTACCTCGTCTAGGAGGGAATTATCGACTGGCTTTTCTTCACTGTGAAGCATCTGACGAAAGCCACCACAACCGTGAAGGCTCTGCACAGCATTCACAACTGCACTCTCGGTTTCAGCATTGTATCGAGGAGTGAGCTTCTGCAAAAGCCAAATTTCCCTGCGAATTCAGCAGTTGGTGTCATAGTTAGCCCAAGTTGGAAGGTCAATTACCTGTGAAGTGTTGTATCTTCTTTGCGCTCTCAGCGCTCCGGATTTTATTATCCCCAAAATTTTATTTCAGATTCTAGGCAAGTAAGTGACTGTCTTTTCAGGAAAAATGACCATTTTTGATAGAGCGATGTACCAGATGCGACTTTTAAGGCCTCAATTTGTCGGTTTGACGATCGTGCAAAATGATGGATGCGAGGCTATATTTGAGAAAATATGTCAAATATTCTATTTTAACTGGATTAAGCCGAGATTAAAATAATATTGAGAGCACATATCCTGGTTGCCTCCTGTGTTGTTGTTGTGTTTCTGCGCTGTTTATTTTTCCACTGCAGGTAGCGATACTTGGTTCAAATTTTGTAGTGTTTTTCTGGGTCAAGCTGAGAAAAATAAGGAAAAATCCATAAAATATTTAATATTCGTTCGATTTCAAAAAGAAACACATTTTTGTAATCAGGAGACAAATTTAAGTCTATAGACAAATTATTGAAAAATCATTTTTTTGAGTATTGCATTTCATCTTGAATGGATCCTGGTTGCCTCCTGTGTTGTTGTTGTGTTTCTGCGCTGTTTATTTTTCCACTGCAGGTAGCGATACTTGGTTCAAATTTTGTAGTGTTTTTCTGGGTCAAGCCGAGAAAAATAAGGAAAAATCCATAAAATATTTAATATTCGTTCGATTTCAAAAAGAAACACATTTTTGTAATCAGGAGACAAATATAAGTCTAAAGACAAATTATTGAAAAATCATTTTTTTGAGTTTTGCATTTCATCTTGAATGGATTAGCGGAGCGCTTCTTAATATTCAAACTACCCCCAAAATTTATCACTGTTAGTAGTGCAATGTGATAGGCCAATATTTGAACATTTTTTCAAGCAACAGAAAAGGCTATGTGAATTGATACTGGAGAAGATACCTTTGGATTCAAATATAAAACGACGATAAAGTCTTATCAATATTGTCAAGCTATGCTTTAAAATTTCAAAAACTCGTTTGATAATGTATGTATCAATGTAAAGCCGGGGGGTGGGGGAACGGGCAGAGGTGGGGCATTTTGTTAAAGTTTTCGTCCGTATTATCTTTTAGCCAAGTTTTAGTTAATGCAATTATTGAAAATTCGTGATTCAGCATATTTAGATGCTAATGTGATTGAATGACATATGACCTTGCTTTGATTTTCATCAATTGTGCAGCAGGTATTGCAAAATGTAATGTTATTTATACGTCTTTATTCACTTAAAAAAATGGTAACGGTAACAACGACCATATATACTGTATAAAGAATGAATTTAGAAGTTTCGAACTCCATTGTTGTGATTCACGATTTATTTCGGGAAGTATCTTTGGCCATTGATGAAGAGATTGCCTAAAACCATATGGACTTTGTGGCCATCCTTCTTTGCTTGTTTCATAATTGGGTAGAGAACTTTCCTTTCATTAGTGATCTCCTTTGGGGATTGCTCGGCGATTCCAATTTTAGTTTGTTTAAGGGCATGTGTTCTTGAAAATTCCCTCTTGGAAGCAACCAATGGCCTTGATGAAGTCGGGTTCTTTTTGCCGATTCTGTGAACTCTTTCAAGTTCAATGGAGTCAACATTTTGCAGCTTCATATTGACCTTCATCATATTGATAAGGACTTCATGAGGATTTTCACCATCTTGTTCAGGGATATAAAAGAACAAGAGGTTATTGCGCATGCTACGCGTGCGTAGGTGGAGCAGGTCAGCGTGATCGCTTTCGCTTCTTGCCTCGAGTTCTTTCATCTTCTCTATAATGTGTGCGCCTTGTTCCTTCATATCTTGCTCCAGGTCTTTAACGGTTTCGTGGGTGAGATAATAGGGTGTTTCAAACGTTTATTATTTCTCTGAAAAAGCTTCAAATTGGGACAAAGTTAGAGTCTCCTTCAAGAAGTAAGTTTTTTTTTGCAAAACAGTCCTTTCAGCAAATACGATTGCGATTTACCTGCTCGCTGCCTGGTATGCAATAGTGTACAATATGATGGCGCAAATGGGAAATCTAAAAGAAATTGAAAAGGGTTGAAGTGTATAGACGTTTCCTTACAAGGTAGACAACCCAAAAGGCCATGACAGGACATGGCATACTACAATAAAGCACGTAGCAGAGGCATCACAATCACAGATAGCCGGAAAAGCAAACTACGTTAAAAAAGAATCAAGGTTTTCAGCTGGCTTTCAGTCCTATAACCATTATATCATCCGTGGAATTGATTACATGAACGGAGTAATATTGGGAGTGCAGAAATTGTTACTTAAGTTATGGTTCGACCACAGTCTATCCAAGGAAATCTTTAGCATATGCAAACTTGTCAATGTGATATATCAACGATCGCAACTAAAAACACCTACTCTAGAGATCAAAAGGCTTCCAAGGTCAATCTCAAAGCACGTTAAGCACTGGAAGGCCAACAAGCTACGTTCATTTTTTCTCTATCATGGCCTTCCAGTCCTGCGTGGATTTCTACCAGATTATTCTCATCATTTTTTGTTTTGCTCGAGCATTATTTCTACTTTTAAAAGATAGCATCTCGGCTGTCGACCTGGAGACGGCGGAAAAGCTTCTACAAAGCTTTTGTTCAAGATTTGCAAACCTATATGGCGAACGATATAGTTAACTGAAACTTTTCAGTACATGCATTCTCTCCTCTTGCCACCCTCTTAGTTATAAGAAGGGTTTGTGTCTAGGGAGATGGCCTACATCCGTTGAGAACAAATTCCACACTTGCCAGCTTCTAAGCCGAAACAACAATTTATTCTAGATACGGTTACGCGATTTCACAACATACATAACGGCGAGTGTTGAATTCACGGAAAGGCAAAATGCGTTTCGAGGCAAACATGGCATCTAATAAACGAATCTAAACATTTTGTCATGAGGTTCCACCCGGCTAAACAGAATCTTCTAAAGATTCTTATAAAAAACTGGCAACTTATCACGGATCTCAGCCTCATACGGCTAGAATCTTTAATGAACCTATAGTCTCTTATAGAAAGGAGAAACCGCTTATAGACTTTTAAGATAGAGCCACAATCTCCCATAAAGAACTAGGTATCAAAGCAGATTTATTTACAATTGTGGCGGGTGTGGCTGTTGGCAATATTACACAACTCTCTAGCCCACAATAACACAAATCTGTTTTATCATAAACTGCTTTGTGTGTATGAGCAAGGCTAATGTCCTTACTCTGGGAGCCAAACTAATTAGATATAACATAATGCATATATATATTCAATGATTATATAGCTTCTTATTTAAAATATGTTTACCATAATAATTTGTAAACATACACAATATTCTGACTTGAGACTTAAATTTTTTGGTTAGCTAGCAAGTTTTATTCAACATTTTAGCCAATAGAGAGGCGTGCCTTGTATTTTTTATCATTCACACTGCTGTGGATTAGTGACATGATTCCATCACTGCAAAAGCAACAACTGTTGTCTGTAGGAACTGCATTCTCTAAGCCACAGTAGCAGTAACTGGCACCTATGACAGGAATGTACACTTCCTTACTCGCACTATTGCTGGTTGGCTCAAGGAGCCAAACAAGCATGACAAATTCATGTCCAAATATGTCTTGCCATCTTGTCCTATATGATGTGTTTTGGCTCAACCTGTACAAGGCTTCCATTGTAACAGTCAACATACCCTGATTATAAAGCCTATACACTGACTTGGCATGCATTGGAAGGATATTCCCTAAGGTCAACACCGTAGGGCTTATTGTGTATGGAAGAAACATTTTATCTGCATGACAGAACTCCATTGCATCTTTCTCTAGTTTCAATAGATCTGCCTCTGTTACTTCAAATCTATTGAAAATATAGCAGCAATCCCTTAACCATATCCCTATGTATACTAGGGACAGAACTGTCTGCCTTTGTTTAGGGGTGTCTTCCTCCCTATTTAAATGTTTAGTAAGTCTCATGAAATGATGGCAGAAAATCTTGACTCTTTGCCTGTGAATATGCGCTGGAGATCTTGTTTTTTTGCTCTGTGTTTTATCAAACCATTTTTTTTTTTTTACATTTTTTGCCAGGCGCTTGGCTTTAACTTCAAATTGCAGGGCATTGACTACTCTAACAAAACAAACGTCTTCAGGGATTTCTAAAAATGACTTAATGGATGGCAGTATTACTGATTTACCTAGTGATTTCTTTAACACATTTTTAAAATAATACTGCCATGCATTGTTTTTAAGATGTAGAGGCTCATCATAAGCTATGTCAATGTACTTTCCAATTAGTGGAGGGAATTTTTGCCTGCTTTTCTCCTTGGCAATAAATTCAGTCACCTTTGTACGTTTTGTTTTGCTAGCTAGTGGCTTCCAAGATTCCAGTGGAATTTTTAGGGTTTCTACTTTTTTAGCTACAGCTACTCGGTGGTCATATTCCCAGGGGTGCCATTTACAGATTTCATCATTGCCTAAGGTCACCGCAGTCAGAGGAACTTGCATTAGCAAAGGTAGAAAAATAAGTAGCTGCATTTGACAGTTCACCACCAAGCATAGCTAAAAAAATCATGTCATTTGGAAACTCTGGAAATTGGAAAGAGACATGGAAACCTTCTATTTCATATACCTTACCCTTCCAGGTCAGATATCTGTTTCTGGGCAGCTTGGATGTAGTTTCTTAACTCCACGGATGTCTCTTCACAATTTCCTCCAAAGACTAAAAAATTATCATTGCTTGAAGCAACTCTCTTCCCTGTATTAAAAAACTTACAAGAAATGAACATGCAGCCTCATTTTTTTCCAAAAGGGCATCCATCTCCACCAAATGCTACTTGAAATGTTCCCTCAGTTTCCCCAAACCATTTTAGGGCACTGCTACGGGATTTTGATTTCAAGTAGTATCTGGCTAATCTGGGCAGAAATTCACGCAAGTCTCTGTACAACCACAAATAATCTCATCTATATCTGATGAGAATGACTCATCAACTGAATGAATATACACTAACGCTTTCTTGAGTAGTTCCTTTGTTGACGGACTTCCAACTACAACTATAATTATAAGAAGAAATTCTTTGTTGCCTGTTATGAAGAAAGCTGTGGTACCAATTGACTAAGTACGGATTAAGTGATAATTGTTTCAGCTTATGCGACAAAAGATCATGCTTAACACAGTCAAAAGCTTTGCTAAAGTCCATCGTAAAGATCCTAACAGCTTTGCAATCAGAATTATCCATGTATTTGCACACTTGATGTTGGATGGATATCAGAGCATTTGTGCAGTTCCCTCCTTTTCTGTAAGCGAACTGGGAGGGGCTAAGGTTAGCCTCGACGGGTTCCCTGGCGAAGTTTTCGTATACGACCTTTTCAAACGCCCTTGCGATGACAGGTGTGATGTTAATCCCTCTATAATCCTTGTCTTCCTTAGGGATGTCCATCTTCGGTAGAGGGTTTATGTTCGCTCTCTTCCATCACAGGGGCCATTCCTGTGTAGATAGAGAGATTCCAGATTTTGTGTATTACTTGTACGAAAATTTCTGAAAAGTCTCTCCATATCCAGTGAGGTATCTCGAAAGGTCCCGTTGCAGTTTTCTTCAAATTTTCAAGGGTTCTCCATACCAACCTCTCAGATATTACTGGCACCTCCACATCCTCTGCAATCTCTAAGTCAACCGGCTTCGTATAGTTGTCACGGCAGAGTCGCCCGAAATACTCGTTAAGGCCGTCTAAAGATGTCTTATCCAGTGCGACCGTAGAATTGGAAACGCGACGTTGAGATTTGGAATCGACACTCGCCCACAAATCGCGACTGCCTAATATGTCAGAGGGATTCTTCCGGTTCTGGCTAATTATCTCCGAAATCCTGTGATTGATGACCTTCAAGCGCTTTTCGTTATTTGGAGTAGGAGCTATTCTCGACTTTGCCCAAAACAGAGATTTGACTAGCGGCATCATCCATGCAGGGTCTTGTGTTGACATTTGTACTGATCTTAGTGGCATGTGCTTGTCCATTAGTGTGCGAATTCTTTGTTCCAATCCTCCCACTGCTACGTTTACATTTGTTGCCTTAGTAACATCTCCCCAGTCCGTCTCAGCAAACTCCATGTACAGCGCCTGTTTCCGGTGTTCCCTGCAATCGTGCACTTGCACTTTCCTGCGTATGGGCTTCAATTTACGGCCTGCTGGCAGCGCAAACCCATTGTGGTCTGTTTTGATAAGCATGTGAACTGGATATGCTTTTCCAAAGAGAATCGGGCGGTTGGTCAAGCAATTGTCAAGAATAGCATCGCCCCTCGTGGGGAAATCAACCAGAACGTCCCAACCAGACAAAGCCTTTAGTTCTTGTAGGTCCAGTCTATTGAGATCACCGCCACATACCACAACAGTGTCAGGGTGTTTGTCCAACACAGAATCCACAAAGCTAATTAAATAGCTCATTAGATCCTCGTCACGGTAGTCATGCTTTGGAGGATTGTAAAAGCCACAAATTAGCATGCGATACCCTGAAGGCAAATATAGAGTTAAAAGATAAAGTCAATACTTCGGATTTCCTTCACAAGGTTGTTAGAAATAAGAAGCTTTGGTATTGGACAATTTGCCATATACTTCATTGCTGTTTTCCCTCCCCTTTTTTCTAAGAAGGCATCATTGATGAAGCAAGCTTTGCAGCCTGGTATGACCTCTTGCCCATCACACCTGCACTATAATACACTGCTATGCTTCTTATTATATAAATGGGACTTCTCAAAATTACCTACTTCTCTTTTTTGCTCTCTGTTTATAATGCAATTTGTTACTTTTCTATTCCAAAGTAAATAGTCGGCCAACTCACTTGTCTTCCAAGCCTTCTGAGCGTGTCATAAAGCCCATCTAGTGTAGGGCGTTTGTTGTTTTTTGTGCCTCCATGGATTTTAGCAGCCATTTTCAAAGTCTCGCCTCGGGTCAACTAGATTATCTAGTGATGTTAGATACCTTGTGCGAGTACATGGCTAAAGTAGATTAAATTGTTACAAAGTGGAATAAGACTCTATTAAGTCAGGAGCCAATAATGACAACAAGTAACAAAAAGGTTTCTGTATAAATTCACCCTGTGTGCTTTTAGGTGTTCCCACTGGTATTACACTTGAGAACTCTTCAGATTCTTGTCGACATAACAATGGTTGTTGACATGAACCCTATTGTTGTTGAGCAGTGCGCGGTGTTGCATGGTGTTAAAGTTCTTGCTTGAATCTCTACCAGTGACTGATATGCATGTGCAGTTATTCTTTCTGGGATGTTTCTATTGTTTAGGCTTTCAATGCAAATAAGATTCTCTACATTATACCCGAAAAAACAATTTCGCACATCTTTCCTTAGTCTTCTTGCACTAATCCTTACAAAGATTTGGCGGCAAGGTTTTGACAAACAAATGTTATCAGAATACCGGTTTATTATGCGAAGGTTGTTAGACGCTTCGCATTTCCCAAACTCTTTAGGTGACTTGCAGAGTATTTTTCTCGAGTGAAGTTTCATGGCCGTCCATATCAGGGTGGAATATTCTGAGAGAGAAATGGCAAACATTTCCAGATGCAGTTGGGTGTATCGATGGGACACCACATGAAATTTATCGACGTCAGGTCGTGCCACAGGTTAATTTAACAGTGGTAATCTACATTATCCCCTGATGAACACACAGCTTGTTGTAGATAACTGTGGCAATATTTTTTTTCTCCAAGCTGGATTCCTAGGGTCAATGAACGACGCGGTAAACTTTCTAATGATTAACAGAATTGAACCCGGTTCCCATTTTGGTATGCCTGTGGGAGTGGTTCTCCTCGCAGATAGAGGTTATGGAGACCTTATCTCTTTTCCTACTCCTTTTTTGCGCAGCGCAGATTCGTAGGATGTCAAGACACGAACAACGACATGCTCATTATCAAAATGCCATGTGATTTTTACTCTGGGTACCAGAGGCTCGAGCTTCACTGTACACTAGCACGTGCTAGGTTTTTCGGGCCGATTGTCTGGTTGGTTATAATGGTTTGTGATTTGTCAATTCATAACACGTGATCTTGAAACTCGCAAAACCGGGTTTTCTGAATTTTTTCACAACAAAGAAAATTAACTAAAATTAAATAATACATAAATAGAATACATCAAGTAAAAATAAATAATAAAGGAACTAAAAGAATTAAAAAATAAGCTTATGATACTTTTTCTTAAAATTTAAATATGTATCTGCATCTTTGGCCCCTTTTGCCCAGTCATAAGCAAGTTTTTGGCAAAAGGTGGTCTTGCCCACCCCAGATTCCCCCTCGAGGAGAACACTTTGTACCGTCTTGGATGGTTCACTAGCAGTAAAGATGTCATACATCGGCACCTTGATATCGGTGTCTTTTTTGATGATCTCCAGCTCTGTGAACATGTTCTCCAGCGTAAAGTTGCCGTCCCCATGTCTTCAAGCGGCTCTATCGATATATCTTCACCTGTGGTGTACCTCTGATGAAGATACTTTATAAAGTCTTGAATCACTAAACAAACAAAGATGCCATCAATTAGACACACAGATTTAAAGCAGATCTAAATAGAAACCTCTCATCAAATGAGCTGCAAATGATCGTATTGTCATCCTTAAACCATTGGCCCCAGGCTATTTTTAGCAGAATAGTACCATTAAAAATAGACAGAAGAATTGAAATCTGAGAGAAAAGACATTGCAAATGACATGTAAGTCTGACAGGCTCATTGTTTTTTTATCCAAAATTAATTTTTAATTATTTGTTCTCTTTACCCAGTTATTGTATAATCCACTACAGCCTTAAACAAACCCTCCGTATCTCTGTTGCCAACGTTTTACCTTTTGCATCACTAAAATATCATGACTGAGAATAACCTGGAGACGGCAAGGCTTTGAGGTCTTTGCAGTAGTGACTATTTTAGGATAATTAACATAACGCATGAAGCTTGCTTTTTCAATATTGTATAAAGAATTGCAATTTTAAGAATAAAATTGGGAATCTTTATCATCTGAGTCTGACGAACTGGATCTGAACAGACCAATACAAGTCAGGTAATGTACTGGCGGTCGTACCTTGCAAACTAAAACAGCTGACCCAGCACAGGGTACCCATCATAACAAAACTACTAGGGTACTGAACTAGAGTACAATGATATCATAACAATATACATTTAAAACTAGCACACAAACAAACAAGGTTATCACTGTTTTGTAACATCACATGCAACATCACTTCATTTGTTTGGAGAAAGAAATATCAGAAATTCACCTAAATACACAGATGGTAATGGAATGACAAATTCACACAGAAGTATAGACGTCTGCTTGATGCCCTTTCGGAACATTAAATGGCAATTTTCAATAAAAGAATCTAGAGCTTTCAATCCATGTGCTCTAGAAATCCCTAGAAATTTCTGGATAAATTTTCATTTCAATTATATCCCTTTTGCATATTTCACATAAAAATAAATTGGATTTACCTTTACAAATGCAACCTTGTCTTCCTCAGTTATAGTGGCCATATCTTTGCTGTCTATCTTCCAACCTGAAAAAAAAACCTTGCTGTTAATACACTAATAGGGACAGTGACTATACAATGAATTCTACATCTATGATAAATATGTGAGCAGAAAAAGGGAGGAACTCTGTTACACTTACTTGGTGATTCAACTTGTTGTGAGGCTATTGCAGACAAGATCTTTATTGTACTTTCTTTCAAATCACCTTTAACTTCAGACACGATCTTTTCTGTATTCTCTTTTAATTCAGTTTTCACTTCACTAACGTAAGACACAGTCTTTTCTGTATTTGAATCACTTTTACGCGTGACTTTAGCTGACAGCTCAGATATGTGCTGTTGAATATCCCCAGTAGCTTTTTCGGTAGTAGATGATAATTCAGACATTTTACCAGTCATCTCTTCCACCTTTTGGGACACACCCTCATCAGCATCCTTATTCATCTTCCGATCTGGAACAACGACAACTTTCTGTGAAAACATTGACTGGGCCAGGACACTTCTCAATACAATTAGCCTGCAGTCGGCAAAAGAGAGAGGGGGGAGGGACAGGCAGACACTGGTACAGTCCTGTATAGATAAATTAATGTATACAGAAACACTTTGGTTTTAGTTCTAATGAATCGTTCACTAACCGACGCACATTTGCTTTTGGCATTATTTCTTTCTGGAATTGCTGTAGCGCGAAAATATTTGAATATTTACAATTTTTTAATATTTTGGGCTCAAAATTCTGGGTACGGCTTTAATGCGGGTGCGTCTTATACGCGGGTAAATACGGTAATAGGTTTACAAGGGTGCTTACCCTTGTGTTTATAACAACAACACGATTTTTGAGTTATGTAGAGAAGAAAAGGGTGACACTAAAAAGAATGAGATTGACTGTGGCAGGACACTTCAATACATTTAGTCAGCAGTCATAGAAAATAAAAAAAAAATGAATATAGGAGAAAATAGGAGAAAATAGGAGAAAATACATAGGGGGAGGGAAAGACAGACTACTACTTGTACAGTAGTAGATTTACAGTGGTTGCTTATCCCTCCCTCTCCTCTTCCTCCCCACTCCTCCCTCCCTACAAACAATGAGATAAAAAATAGCAATTTCTGACATTTCCAAGCTTCCAGGGGTAGCATGCCCACAAACCCCCCCTAAGAGTGCAGATTTCACAGTTCCCAACTTCACCATATTTAAACCTTTCTTTATTCCAAGGATACAAAAGAGAGTTTTATATTCTACTCAAAGTGTACCAAACTACTGTATTACCTGACAAAAATATGTGTCTGGGCTGCTTTTTATATATTGCATTGTGTTTGCTTGCAGTTTGGTTACAAGAGTTCAAAATCATGATAAAATTGGTATTGAGTCCCCACCCATCTCTTTAGCAATTCTTTAGGAAAAGCCAAGATCAACCCCTGGATATCACAATTGTGGCCAAATTTGGAAATCCTTGAGAAAGATTGCTGTGTAACAAGATATTCAATGACAATTCAATGTCAACCATTGGCATAATTATAATTCTATCAATAATACCAATCAATTTTTCAATGGTGCAAACCTAAGTTCAAAATACACCTTTAAAAAATAATAATTTTGTTGAACATAATTTATGCTTTGTGTTCTTAGTATCTTGATAAGGTTAGACCTAGTTTCCTTTCCAGACAGCCCCTTCCCCTTGCACTAGACCTACTTACCCATTTTCTGCACTTTTTCGGATCCCATTTTCAGCTCTTGTAAGTCACAGTGAATCCATCTTTGAAGAGTTCCATGATAATCCTTGGTTCCCTTGGGCCTTGTTTTCGTATCATCTATCTCAGCCTTATCCTCCCCAAGGGAAACCATCTGAGAAAAGATCTGAGATCTTATTCCAACAGGCCTCATCAAGTCAGAATCATCGATAATCACTATCGTGGTGCGATGGCCAAATTCATTTCTCAACATCCGTATCCTCACTAAATTAGCCTTATCTGAGTAGTCTGTGTCAGGTGGATAAGTACTCCAGAATGGATCAGTAGGAGTCGGAGTCAGGATTCCACAGATATTTCTTAGTAACATGGTAAGCAGGGTTATATCAAATAGCTTACAGTCAGGATTTCCACTTGGAGGATAAAGCAATGGCCATTGCAGTCGTACCCCCTCTATCAGCAGTTGCACAAGGCGCAGGAAGTTCTCGCGGTGGGAGTCAGAGGCCATATTTTCTAACAGTAAGAAATTATTTATTGTTCAAGTCTGTATAACCTTTTACTGAAAGAAATCTAGAAAATAAAGCATTACAGTGGTGTGGGTAAAGAGAAATGCATTAAGTTACGAATACGAGTACGTGGGAGACGAGGGGTACCACAATGACCAATTTATTTCTGTGGGAGGGGAGGGTGTGTGACAAAAGTTCACATTACCTATACGGATAGATAGATAGATGCCTTTTTAATGAGGGATTCACTTAATATCACAATGATAATGTACGCATGGCCCTCAACAGAAACAAAATAAATAAAAGCTATTTACAAATACTGTTTACAGCAAAATCTTTGACGAAAATATTAACAATAACAATCCTTTGCTAATTTATAAACTTATTTACAATGTTGTTATATATTCTCTTAGTTTTGCGGAGAAGGCGGCGATTGACTTGGCTTCTTTGATTTTTAGTGGCAATGCGTTCCACCTTTTAGCTGCTACAAACTTAAAGATTTTGCTAATGTAGTTATGATTTGCTGAATTTTTAGTGTTCTTTTCCTGCTCCTTTCCTGCCAATTTGCGCAACTTTGGCTTGCTACAGAAAAACATCGATTCGGTTTTGCTTTGGTTCAAAACCATTTTGTTTTCATTCGCCCATTCACCTTTTTTAGCTCTTCAGTAAGACTCAACCTCACTAACGCTACTTCCACTTGCGACTTGTGTTGTATCATCTGCATTCATCTCGAGTGCGCTGTTGGAGACTTCAAGTGGTAAGTCATTAATAAACAGAATAAACATTAAGGGACCTAAAATCGAGCTCTGGGGAATGCCTGCAGTAAAGGGCTGCGAATCTGATAGCTGACCACTTATTGTGACTTTCTGTTTTCGGTCTTCTAGATAAGACTTAAACCAATTTAGTGACTTTCCAGAGACGCTATATATGGAGAGCTTTTTAATAAGCGTGTCATGATTTACTAAATCAAACACCTTTCGGTAGTCTATGAGGTTCAAGCTAGATATTAGTTCCTGATCCATATTTCCAATGAGATAGTCAATCATCTTTACTAGGGCAGTATCGCACGAGTGATAGGGACGTAAACCTGACTGGTTACTACTTAATAGCTTGTGGCTTTTAAGGTATTTATATAAGCAATACTGATGGGCCGGTAGTTATCAACACTCAGGCGGTCTCCAGCTTTATATATTGGACAGACTCGCCTCTTTCCAGCGCGCAGGGAATCGTCCAGTTTTTATACTTTGGTTGATGATCTTAGTCAACGATGGAGCTATGGCTGGGGCTGCAGCCCTTAAAAGGCGAGCACTTATACCGTTCAAACCTGTGGCTTTACACGTTTGTAGTTGAAGGTAACCTTGCACAAATTCTTGCATGACTTTGGGTATTTCAAATTCAGTGCCACTCGGGATTTTGCTGTCACAGACGCCGTGGTCGCCATCTTGGGAAGCTTATAAAAGATCACGTGGTTTAACCCGTTGTCACTTGCCATTGGTAAAACCACGTGACTAGCTGGGTTCATCCGATAACAATAAACCTGCCCGGGATCCCGAGGTACTTTCAGTTTTTAACCTTGGTTAGCCTAAATATCGGCCGTTTTCCGCGAAGGCCTTCTCTCGCTCTTGTTATATTTAAAAAGAAAACACACAATCGTCAGGTTTGAGGCAGTTGTGGCTTTACGACGGTTCGTATTGCAAATGTTGAAGTATGGTTTATATATCATTAATTGTTGCGGTATTTCAGTATGCAAGCACGCAAGTTCTTGGGTAGGAAAAAATATCTGTTGTGAATGCATGTCAAAACTGTCACTTTGAAATACACGCAGGCTCGAGTCATGAACATGCCTGCCCATTTATAATGACGGGCAAATGCGATGTAAAGTTTCGTCAAACGTTATTTCGAACTGATTTAAAAGTTTCCCACGCATCTGAGTCACTATTACACTATTGCTCTCTCTAGCAACCTGTCGCTGTCTCTTATGGCTGCGTAGAGTTCAAGCACAAATCTAACTAATTTATTAATACGCTTCTTGTAAGATGACATTAATTTTTTAAATGGCAGACAAGGGACTTTTACCTGCTAACTAGACAAGGTGCATGCTAAGGTTTATAGGGATGGTGGTGGTGGGGGGGGGGGGGGGGGTGTAAAAATCCCTCATCTGGAGTCTGCCATTTTGGATATGATGTCATCATGTGAAATCCTCTGTATAAACCAATAGGCATATTGGTTTCCACAGAGGATTTCACATGACTGTCTATCACATTACCTTACTCTTTGATTGGTTCAATGTTAGATTACAGCTTGCATTACTATTAAACAACCACCCTCTATTATATATTTAAATGTCACTAAGATACTGTTTGTTCTTGTGAACCTCAAAAACAGCACTTTTCACAACTATAATTGAGATCATTAGAATTCAGGTTTCATGTCTAATATTAGCAGTGAAGTTTACGGGGGAGAGGGCAAACAACTAGGACTCTTTGGATGGGTATAAAACTTGCTCCCCCATCCATCTCATACACTGTTCTACACCAAATCTCAGCAGGTTAGCCAATCCTGTGACGCAAATGATGATGCTGAAACCATCTTACAGAAGCCACGACGCATGTGATCACTGAGTCATTGACTTCTATATTCTGTCTTAAGAAGAAGTCTACAACTCCTGGTCTCAAATCTGAACCACTACAATCTACTCGCCCATCGTTTTTCACGTGAATCAGAGGACCCAAAACGTTCGCCAGCCACCTCTACTGAGGCATAACGGTCAAAAAATCTGGTAACAGATTCAGGGTTCAGCCCTGGAAAAATACATGAATAAGAATTTTGCAGATGTTCTAGCTGCTCTACTACAATGCAGCCTTTTGAATGTGGAGTGAAGCATTCATACAAGCCACCAGGCTCCTTAATAAGCCAGAATTCACTTGAGCGAACAGGTCCGATAGCAAGGATGCTTGTTTCTATCAATTCTTTGCTTGTTATTGGTCCCACTTGCAGTGACATTAAAGTCCCAGACTGTTTGCTTGTTAGTCTCTCAAGAAGGGGTAGGAACAGATCTTTAAATTCTGTGGGAAGGGGGATGTCCTTTATGGATAGATAGGATAGATAGTTTATTGGGCAATATTAAAAATATCAGCCAAAGGCTGAATTGCATAATATTTTACAATTAATAAGAGATAAAAATGAATAAATATATATTAAATGAAGGACACGCTCATTGTCATCAGATATATATTTTGGAAGAGCGTTGTGGTAGACATTTGAACAGCCCTTTTAAGAAGGATTAAGAAATACAATCTCTTTTCGCTTTCTTAATACACTCAGTTACGTGATTGTCCCAAGTGAGATCATCAGATAGTCATCCCTAAGATTTTAGCAGATTTGACTACAGGCAGTTCCTTCGGTCACCGGCCCGAAAACATGTTTGGTTTTCTTAAAATCAATCGTCATGACCTTACACTTGTCAGCATTCAGTTCCATATTCTGTTGGTTCGACCAAGCTACTACTCGAACTGCGGATTGCACATCACCCAGCACGCCTCGCGGCACGACGTTGGCAACGGTTGTATCGTCGACGTACTTCCAGGTCTTAGCTCCAGGAACCCTTAGGTCATTTATCATAAGGATAAATAACCAGGGGCCTAATTTGGTCCCTTGTTGAACTCCAGCGGGGACAGGACCCCACTCAATCAGGCAGTCTGATGACATCTTGACGCGTTGTTGTCTATCTGTTAAGAAATCCACCACCCAGAGTGCAACAGCCCGTGGGGTGTCCAGCTCAAAGATCTTGCCTACAAGTAGATTGTGGTCGATAAGGTCCGCTAGTCGTAAAGCACTACTCTCACAGCGGCACCGGTGCCGTCAGTGGCTTGGGCCCAATGGTGGATCATGGAGGTGAGAGCGTCAAGGGTTGACGACTTTGGAATACCACCATATTGGTCGGGGTCTATTTTAACCAAAACGGCTGGAGCGATGTGGTGACTGACAATGAAACCTTCAGCAAGTTTGGACAGCCTAGGTGTCAAAGAGATGGGGCGAAAATGTTTAGCGACGCATGTTACGGGTTTCTCCTTGGGGACGGGAACTACGTCAGCCATTTTCCACGTTGGGGGAAGACCTTGCTCGGCGAAACTGCTGTTGAGGACAGAGGTGACGGGACTAGCGAGTATATCAGCGTAGTCTTTAAGGAGCCAATTCGGCACACCATCAGGTCCGGTGCCTTCCCGGATAAAGCGGTGAGCACAGCAGGCTCAGAAACAGTCATCGAGACAGTGACTTTGTCTGGGATTGGAAGAGACTCAAGCCTTTTGAAGGGGAGCATTGGTTCCAGGAAGGCACTGTTTATCTTGTTAGCAATGTCACTTTCCGAAAGGCGGTCAAAGCCTTCAACTTGTAAGGTGGAGATGAGGTCCCCAGAGCCAGAAGCGGGATTTATACCTGCGATACGCTTGACATTACTCCACAACTGGCTTGGTTTGGAATCTTTCAGGGGCTCACTTTAGACGCGTAGAACTTGGCTCTAAGCGCTTTCCGTTCGCGGTTAACTGCGTTTCTGTAATGTCGGAAGCGCACAGTGTCGCCCTTGGTGAACGCTGATTGGCGAAGATGGACGAGTTTCTTGAACTGTGGGGTTGCTTAAGGGGTATCGTTGACATGGAGCTTGGATTTCTTTATAGGCATGATGATATTGAAACCGGTCATAATGGAGTCAGTTAGTAGCTGGAGTTTTTGCGAGCAACCAACTGCCGACTCAACAGGTGACCAATCAACGGCAGCGAGATAACGGCCGAGTTCGAGTTTCCTGCTTGGGCGTGTGTCGCGGCGTGATATGGATTTGCGGCTTGGTCAATTGCGAGGAGGTCTTAGTCTTGGGCGCAGGACGACAACTTTTTGATCCGACAAGCCGAATGGTGGCAGGATTTCAATTTAGTTCGAATCGTAAAACTGCGGCATATTGGTCAACACTAGATCTAGTATACGTTCACCTCTTGTTGGTTTGTTGACAAGTTGCTTTAACTTGGACTGGGCTTGGATGCGTTTAGTGTTTAACCGATTAAAATCACCGCAAAGGAGAAACCTACAGCCAGGATATTGCCCTTCCGCCGCAGTCAAGGTCGTCACTAGGTGGTCAATCATTCCTTGGTCCTTAACCGTTTGCCCCGGATGCTAGATGGTGCCAGCTAGACTTCCATAGGGTTTCTATCTGGATCGTGTAGATGAAACAGAGTTTTGAACTTGATGGTCGATTTAACGTTGAGACCAATGCCGCCATGGATGCCTGTAGTACGTTTTCTCGCAGTAAAATTGTATCCTGGGATGTCCAAGAGGTTGCGACTAATAGTATCCCTCAGCCAAGTTTCGGTAAAAAAAAACAAATCAGGGTTTTTGTCAGACATGACCAGCCGTACTTCGTCAATTTTCGGAGCAATGGACATGGTGTTAGCTAGAAGAACACTTACACCAGGTGCTGCCCGCACTGCCTTTTTATGAGGTGGATTAGCTAAACTCGACAGGTTCTGCCGGCGCACACCAGATGAGCGTGTGCGCGGGTTGTTTCGCGACGTGATCACTGGAATGGAACCGTTGTTTTCACCAGCCGGCTGCAAGGTGTCAATCTGAATATTTAATGTAGAAGGAAGAGAGTTATGTAAATTACTCTCGTCTTGAAGGTTTCCTTGCACGACTTTGCAGGAATCGGCTCAAATGCAGTCGTAGTAGATTTGCTGGTCTTGGACACCTGGATTCGGAGCCGGTGCTGGTCGCTGAAAGGCTAGCCGCCACGGAGACCTCGACGTGTTGGCTTGACTCTAGATAGACCAAACGAAGTCAAGCGTTGCTATAAGTCCGAAGCGAAATGGTTTTTAGATTGAAATGAGTATGACATAGACCTCAGGAAAGACCTCGTATAAGCAACTGCCATATCAGAGGAATGTGGCGTGGAAACGAAAGGCCTCCTGATGAGAATAGTTGAAAAACTTCGAAGTTAGTACGGAGCAAGATTTCTGGCGTGCTGCCTGGTCGGCGCTCAGTCATCACAAGTCCGTATGTATAGATCAGACGAAAACTTCCTCATTAGCTGTGCCTCTACAGATCTTTGATTTGTCTTGAACTCTCCCATGATACCAGAAGGAGTAGACTGGTCCATAGTCTAAAATGCACTCCATGATGTGTGTTGCCAAGTGCATATTTGGTGTAACTCTGTCTTTTACATTAAAGCTTTCCACTTTCTTGCCAAAATTAATGATATAAGTATGAGCAAGCTCAGCTCTTGTTTGTGTAATAAGAGTGCAAAATAAAGCCTGCCACAATTCGAGATCATCGGGAGGCAAAATATCCCATAGGCAAAACATAGAAAATACTGTTTTCCAAGTTCTCCAATGGTCCGCAGTGAAACCACCATAACAGTTCTCAATCTTCCTTGGCATTCTCCCAATGCTAGATGGGACTTTGACATCATCAAGTCTAGACTGGATGTGTGTCAAATTCCTCTTAGTCACTAATGGTCTGTCCACATCAAGCCAAATGTTCTGCATTACATATTTGGACACGCCTTGAAATAAGCAGTGCATAGGATCTATGACATGAAATTTCACGCAACTGAAGTATGGAAGCAGAAGCAGCTCATTGAATCTTACCCCATATTGCTTTTCTTCGTCTGCCTGATCCGTAGCAGATTTCTGATTCAAAATGTCCTGTACTTGTCTACGGTGAGTTGAATTGTCTCATGGGGGATGGGTCTCAAATAGAGAGAAATTCATCCCTTCAGTTATATTGCCTGTAAAGACCTTTGTGCATTTAGAGCATCCATTTCAAGATGTAGCAGCTGTGAAACCACACACTTTTCTTGTAGCTGGGACATCACAAGCAACACAAAGAAGGGCACCATGAACTGTGGTTATGTGGTTATATTGCTTGTGCCAGGTGCTAAAAATGGTCTAGTGTCCACATACTGCCATTCATGCCATATACGTCCATCAAAGATATCCGCAAGAAAACCAGTTGGTGTTTGCCTTTGTCTCCACATCTCACACTAGGCAGCAAAACCAGGGCGTTTCAGGGAATCTTTTAGGGTCTGTATTACACTTTTGTGACAAAACACCTTGAATGGGTACAGCCTTGTGCGCCCATTTTTAAGGTGACTTCTTTGAACAGTGGTTCATTACAAGCTACACTTCGAAAGGCTTGTCGGTGATGGGGAAATGCAACATATGGACAACCCTTTATTACTAGTTTTCCATTCCAATAGGTGAAGCATTCATCAAAGGAGTAAATATATGAAAAAAGAGAGGTGCTACCAAAATACAGTAACCCAATTGGATCCTCTGTCAGTAGCGGATCTAGGGGGAGTGTTTAGGGGGCTTACCACCCCCCCCCCCCCCTTCCTTTGGGCTGCCAGAAAGCCATGTATAACAAAACAAAGTACCCCCTCCCCCCTTTTTCACTGAGCCAACCCCCCCCCCCTTTAGCGAAAAGCTTGATCCGCCCATGTCTGTATAGAATCCATTTCATGAAAAACTGGTTCCTTTCTATTTATCACACTTGGATGAAATAAACAGGAAGGTTCTATGCTGTTTTATTACACACTAGCTCATATTTTATCAGTACACACGTGCAAGTTCCCCTTTAAAAACACAGATTTTTTTTCGCACTGATTCAAACCCGGTCTCGGGTAACTCGAATTCCCTGCTTACTTGACTTAAAAATCTGTATCTTTGACCTCTCTAACGAACTCGAGCTCGCGCTAACGAAATGATTTTAGTTACTCTTCGGAGTTTGAATAAGCGAGGTTCTAATGTATTATTTTACATTGTTTTCTAAAGCTCCATATTAACTGTTTTTCCGTTATATTAAAGCATGTCGGCAAAAAAGACAACGTGAAAGATCATAAACAATGTCTACTGACATTTTAAGTGGCCGTCAAGTTCCGACTTCCTTTTCAGCTGCCGACACAATACACAAATCAATTCAATCAATCAGTTAAGTTGTGGTGCTCTGGATGTTTTACTGTAATATGGACTCACTCGGGGCATACTGCAAATGCTATAACAGAATCCTTAGCTACTGGTATTTGTTACTTACCATTGATATCATAATTCGAATCGTCATTAGGCTCGGGTTCAGGTTCAGAAACTTGCGGCGAGTCCGGCGAATCTAGGCCGCATTATCTTCGGAATCGAGCATCATAAAAGAAAATGGCGGCCATAAAAAAAGTTACGTCTCTCTCTTATGTATCCATACGAGTAAGACAGACAATTCCTGCCTTTGTTGTATGCTGAATGAAATTTTCCAACCATTTTCATTTAAATTTTCTGATAATGTATCTAATATATAACTTTGAACCATGACAGGTGGCGGGTGCTTTTACTTTTTTTTCTTTGTTCTTTTTTACTAAAGTTATTAGCGTAAGGTTGAGTACTTTTTTTTACTTACTTTAATGGGTACCTCTTATCATATGAAGTTATATTCACTATGCAACATGTCTTTGATACCTGCTTTTCTATATCAATTAATTTTGAGGGTTTATATGGATATACATGGATATATACTCGTCATCATAAGTAACTTATTATAAGTACTTTTAAAATTTTCAATTAAAACTCACAGAAGAGTCTACAGAAATTACATCATGAATTGGCTTTTTTTTTCAGATAGGTATTGTATGATACATATGGCTGCGCAACCCCTCCACTCCCCCCTCAGCTAATCCTGTGTACGCGCCTGCTAAACGTTTACGTTCTTGTTATGATTACCAGAGATAAAACGCAAAACAACGATCCCGCGCGTGTTCCTAAGTCGAGATTAGGAAACTAATTGGCTGACTCACTCGTCCGTTCTTGCTCATTTAATTTTTTAATCTGCCTGACTACATATAAATTAATTAACACTAACTAAATTGAGTAGACTTAGACTAGATATTTATATGGTCTGTCACCACACACAAAAGTCGGATCGCCATCTTGGATTTCTCCGACAATCTCGCACATACCGGAGATGGTGGTCGGAAAATTCCGACTGTGAGGTTGGGTATGACCGCTGGGAGTCCGCGGACTCGACCACAATCTACGTCCGTGGGAAATTGCTTCCCTTCACGGCTTCTTGTCTAAAACGTTCAGCGCTTTGTACTGCTTTGAACTTTCAAGGCAGTTCAACATCTCAAAAACTAAAAAGTCCAAGTGAGTCACGCGTCAGTGGTAAAGGAACTTTTGACAAGTGGGCGGTAAAGATGTTTTACTGTCAAAATGTTGAAGTTTGATAGGCCGACAGAAATGTAAACGTCTGCCACGTGTGCGATAGGGTAGCTGCAATCTACAGTATCTTCGTCCGTTCATATCCATGTGCTTCGTTTTTCTGATCTTACCCGTACTTTTTGCTTACTTGTTTTTCAAAGCTTTAGCATGAATCATCGGTCTAAAAAGAGTTCGAATGGGCGAAGACAGAGAAATCATAGACAGAGATGAAACAACGCCAAGCGGGGCGCCGCGACAACTCGAGTCGCCGTTGAATCGTTCCCCTTCTATCGACGAACTTCAGCCACCGAGATTGCAGTCTACTCCAATTGTAAGAGAACGTCCGAGTGTATCTCCGCCTTGCTCCTCGTCCCGCAGTAGTCTGGACGAAAATACGACGCCGGTCGCGTCTGATCACAGTGATCAGGAGTCAAATCAGCGACTGTTTGATACGTCCAATCTTGTCCAGCAAAACCAAAGGAGATCCAATGTGCTTGCTCCCCTTCGCCTTAATTTATCTCCAAATCTAGATAATGTTCCAGCAGAACCCGTCGTGCTACTAGCTCAAGGTTTAGATAACGGATTGGCTGAAGAATTGCGCACTTTTATGCCCAGCAGGCCGAAATCCAAAACCAGCTTATGCAAACAATCAGAGAAAAAGAGCGGGAAAACGCAGAGGTCAGATCGAGATGCAGGAACAAAAGGCTGCCAAGGGCTCTTACGGTGAGAAGTTATTCGTATACACAGCCGATCGTTCCTTTTCACGAAAATAAGTGAAGGTTATTACGTTGTTTAGCGATTTGCTGCTATTTTAAAACATTTGTCGTGTCGCAGCCTAGGGTGCTATAAAAATCGCCCTCTAAAATCGGAGCTCGTGTCGCACCACAAAAATTGCTAGTGTGAACTTGCCTTTAGAGGGGGGGCTTATATTTGGAGATGGCTAATATTTTTTCTCTCAAAAGCTTTGTCCAAATGCTGTGTCAAAAAGGCGTTCATTTACAGGTTTTTTTTTCGTAAAACAAATAACAAGCACCTGAGCGTCTGACATATGGGGACGTTGCGAATACGAGTCCGTGGGAGACAAGGGGGAACAAACTGATCATTTTATCTTTTTATAGGAGGGGAGGGTGGGAAACAAAAGTTCACATGACCTATACGGACGCTCATAACAAGCAACTGAGCCTTCACATGAGGGGACGTTACGAATACGAGTCCGTGGGAGAAAAGTGGGACCACATTAAACCAAGTTGAAATGAAATTACGGGGTAAGAAGCAAAAACGGTAACTCCGGACCGACATTTGGTTTTCTAGTAATTATAATACCGGATGAATACGTTCGTTAAGAGAAACTAACTCTCCCCGAGGTTTGGTTTACTAGTACTAAGTAATTATACAATACAAGGAATATCCCCCACATCATCAAACAGCACGTCAGGAGAAAATGCCGTTTTGCCGTTTAGCAAGAAATGGCGAGAATATACGATTTTCTCAAGACTCTCCTTAAAAATTGCTCATTTCACTAAATATGAATCTCCCGTCCTTTTACGTTAAGAAGTCAATCGATAATTTTACGATTCGTGGCACAAATGATGGAATGTCTAAAACATCCATTTCTTGTCATTTATTGTATTTATAAAGAAGCGAAATAGAAATTACCTCGAATGACGTGTTTCATAAAAGAAAGCAATTAGTGTTTTAGCTATAACCGATAAAAATGTCCATGTTAACCGTAAGATATGTCAAAATCATTTATCTGTCAGTATCTGTTACATTTAAAAAGGAGCGAAACAACAATTGTTGAATGTACAAATTTATACCGTCCCGGAGTTCAAAAAGGAATGTATAAATTTATACAGTCCCGGAACTTAAAAAGGAATGTATAAATTTATACAGTCCCGGAGTTCAAAAAGGAATGTATAAATTTATACCGTCCCGGAGTTCAAAAAGGAATGTATAAATTTATACAGTCCCGGAGCTTAAAAAGGAATGTATAAATTTATACAGTCCCCGAGTTCAAAAAGGAATGTATAAAATTATACAGTCCCGGAGTTCAAATAAGAATGTATAAATTTATACAGTCCCGGAGTTCAAAAAGGAATGTATAAATTTATACAGTCCCCGAAGTTCAAAAAGGTATGTATAAATTTATACAGTCCCGAAGTTCAAAAAGGTATGTATAAATTTATACAGTCCCCGGAGTTAAAAAAGGAATGTATAAATTTATACAGTCCCCGAGTTCAAAAAAGAATGTATAAATTTATACAGTCCCGGAGTTCAAAAAGGAATGTATAAATTTATACAGTCCCCGAGTTTAAAAAGGAATGTATAAATTTATACAGTCCCGGAGTTCAAAAAGGAATGTATAAATTTATACAGTCCCGGAGTTCAAAAAGGAATGTATAAATTTATACAGTCCCGGAGTTCAAAAAGGAATGTATAAATTTATACAGTCCCCGAGTTCAAAAAGGAATGTATAAATTTATACAGTCCCCGAGTTCAAAAAGTGTTTCGGTACATATTTACTGTACTAGCAGGGTTTGGAACTTGTCTTTATTCGGCCATTGCAAGTCGAGTGTTCGCTCTGTACAAGTCCGCTGACTCCTAGCGGGCGCTACCACAGGGAGACCGATCATATCGTAACATCTCCCCTTTCTTACAAAAAAATAACAAAACATGATTATAAATGTAGCTAACGATGACAAGTGTAAAGTTCCAAATTATAACATTGCCTGGAGTCTCTTTGGCTAAACTGTTTTTTTTTTTTTTTAAATAAGTATTTAACGTCCTGGACAGCGTCCATATTCTACAAGTCTAGCCTGACTGGAGGCTTAATGATCCTTCCGCTCCTTGTCGTTCTCAACGGAGGCTGCGCCACTTCAGGGTTGACTTCTGGTGGTATTGGCAGATGATTTTCATCCGTGCTTCCAGTATCTAGTTCCACAGACACTGGTTGTGGGTGCTGCATCGGCAGGCTCTCCCTTACTAACTCCTCTGCATGATCCTTAGTATTGCGTATAAACTTCCTGTTCCTACGATATATAGAGCCATCAATGTCGACTAGGTATGATCTGGGGGCCACTTTGCCAATGCAAACCCCTTTCTTCCATTTCTTGGTTTCTTTTGGGAGGCTGGTCATTCTGACAGGTTCTCCGGTGTTTAGCTCCGGTAGTTCCTTTGAGCCCCTGTCAAAATGTTTCTTCGCCTTTTTGCGTTCCAGCGTTAGCTTTTCTGTTACATCTTGTTGAAGCTCCGGTTCGAGTAGATGTTGTGCTAGCGGTAGAGTTGTTTTCGTTCTCTTTGACATCAATCTTTGGACTGGGCTGCTGTCCATACCTTCGGTTTGCGTATTCCTATGGTCCAGAAAACTCATCCATACGTCTCGCCCCGATTTATTCGCCTTCTTCTGCAGATTTTTTTGCGGATTTCACAGCTGCTTCTATCAGCCCGTTGGACTGGCTGTGGTACGGTGACGATGTCTGGTGTTCGAACTTCCAACTGGAGGCAAACGTGGTGTACTCTGCATTAGCAAACTGTGGACCATTATCGCTGTAGACCCTGTCTGGTATTCCGTAATGCGCGAAGTGCTGTTTAGTCTTGTTTATGACGTTGGCAGCTGTAGCTTGGGTTAGTTCATCAACTTCCCAGAATCCACTGTAAGCATCCACTGTTATTAGGAAATCTTTCCCGTTGAGAGTGTAGAGGTCTTGCGCAACGATACTCCAGGGGCGTTTGGGAAGCTCTGGTGTCATCAATGGTTCCTTGGCTTGAGCTGGCGCGTGATCTGCGCAGAGGCTACAGCTGCTTACGAGATCTCTGATCTGTTGGCTCATCTCAGGCAAAAACAAAGCATCCCTCGCTCTTCGGAGACATGCTTGCTCCCCTTGATGACTTGCATGGACGCGAGACATGAGTGTTTTCCGTAGGGAAGACGGGACAATAACTCTCTCTCCCTTGTACAGCACTCCATTATAGACGCTTATTTCATCACGGTATGTCCAATATTTAGCAACTCTCGGATCTGCTTCTTGTTTTGTCTCAGGCCAGCCTTGTAGCACTGTTTCTTTTAGACGTTGCAACTTCTCATCACACTCGGTCTCCTTCTGAATCCTCTTGAGACCGTCGTCTGATACTCTGAGAAATTCGGTTGGATTAACTTGCTCTATGTCTAGCCGGCAGACGTCTTCGTGTTCTGGTCTTAGACTGTTCTTGGCTGGACCGACCTCCGGCAATGGTGCTCTAGATTGTGTGTCTGCTAGGTACATCTCTACACCTTTCTTATAACGTACATCTAAGTTGAACTTCTGCAGACGCAGCAGCATGCCCTGTAAACGCTTTGGAGCTGAAGTTAACGGCTTGGGGAAGATTGCTTCCAGAGGCTTGTGGTCACTCTGTACATGCACCGATTCTCTTCCATAGATGTACTGGTTAAACCTTTCACACGCGAAAACTATCGCCAAGCACTCTTTTTCTATCTGAGCATAGCCGCGCTCTGTTGGGGTCAGTGTTCTTGATGCGAATGCCACCTGCTGATCATCCTGCAGTAAGGCGGCTCCAAGACCAGTTTCGCTGCTGTCACACTGAATAGTGACTGGCTTGCTGACGTCGTAATATCGTAGGACCGGATGATTTGCTACTAGATTCTTGATCCTGTCAAATGCGTCTTGGTGGTGTTGTTCCCACGCCCACTCTGCTTCTTTGTCTGTGAGACGTCTTAGTTGCTCACTCTCATCTGCGAGATGCGGTACAAACTTTGCTAAGTAGTTTACAAACCCGAGGAACCGTTGGACAGCCTTTATTTTCTCAGCTTTGCTTTTCCCATCTGGACGCGGCATTTCCTGTACTGCACGGACCTTTTCGGGATCTCGTTTTACGCCTCCCGGGGTGAGGAGATGACCTGTGTAGGGGACCTCTGGCAGTCTGAGTTTCAGCTTCTTTGGGTTAAGCTTCAGGTTTACTTGTCTTGCCCTCTCCAGTAATGCAACTAGATTACTGTCGTGATCTCGAAGTGCTTCTTCTTCTGTCTCTCCTTGTCCTGTGATGAGGATGTCATCTGCGACAACATAGATGCCCTGGAGACCTTCAAGTACTTCGGGTTGGCGCCTCTGGTATTCTTCCGGTGCTGTGGCGATTCCAAATGGCATTCTCAACCATCTGTATCTCCCGAACGGTGTCCAGAAGGTCGTCAAGAAGCTGCTGTCTTCGTCCAGCTTTACTTGCCAAAAACCATTCTTAGCATCTGCAACACTGAAAACTTTTGCCTTCGCTAATTCAGGTAAGATATCTTCAATGGTCGGCATCGGGTAGTGTGAGCGCTTCAAAGCTTTGTTTAAGTCCTTGGGATCAATACAAAGTGGAAGCTTTGAACCCTTCCGTACGACAACTTGACTGCTTATCCAATCCGTTGGTTCTGTGACTTCCATCTTCTCGAGATCTGCAATGTGTGCTTTCAGCTCTGCTTTCAAGGGTATTGCGACTCGTCGTGGCGTATGCTTTACAGGCTGGACATCTTTATCAACCTCGAGATGGTATTCGCCTGGCAGACATCCAAGGCCTTGGAAAACATCTTGATATTCAGTGAATATGTCTTGTGGCGCCGTTTTCTGAGGTGTGCAGATGTTATTCACTACATGGACTGTGATCAGCTGCATGTTGGTGCATGTCCCTCCAGACAGTAGAGGATTCTGCGTTCCCCTTACAATCTTGAAATTCAGCTTGTGTTCCTCTCCATTGTAACAGCATACCAAGTCGCATTCTCCAAGTGTTGGCACAATACTGTCATCATACAGTTTAAGCTTGGTACTTGTTGGCTGCATGGCTGGTTTTCAGGGCAAGACAAGTAAACCTGAAGCTTAACCCAAAGAAGCTGAAACTCAGACTGCCAGAGGTCCCCTACATAGGTCATCTCCTCGCCCCGGGACTAACCTGTCTCTAACCATTTCATCTTCTAGCGTGCCAAAAAGGCACGGTTCTGCTAGCTGTCTTAGCTTAATCAGGAATTGGTCAATACTCTCATGGGCAATTGCTCGGTGTTGTGAAATATGTTTCTTTCGTATAAGATATTCCTGACAGGGACAAAGTGTTCTTCCAATTTTCTGAGAATGACTCCTGGGTCCTCCATCTCCGCCACCGACAGCTGGAGTCGCTTCAAGATCTTTTTACATTCCGTCCCCATCCAGCTCTTCAGGGTTGCTACTTGCAATCGCTTTGCTTTTTCGTCAAGACCTGTCGCTATAAGATAGTCCTCGTATGCTTCTCTGAATATTTTCCAATTACTAGAGACGTCTCCATTGCAATTCATTCCTTCGGGAGCAGGTATCTGATACGTTGCCATGTTGTGATCGATCCCCAGTGTTTTCGGCGATTTCTAAAATCCAAGATGGCGGACTCACGGGACAACTAAACTTCGAAATATCTGTACTTTCAGCGTTCGTGTTGCAGCAGAATTTCTCAGCGGAAATCCCCACGGCTTTAACTGAAAGCAGCCACTTCTGACACCATGTTTCGGGACATATTTACTGTACTAGCTGGGTTTGGAACATGTCTTTATTCGGCCATTGCAAGTCGAGTGTTCGCTCTGTACAAGTCCGCTGACTCCTAGCGGGCGCTACCACAGGGAGACCGATCATATCGTAACATATATATTTATACAGTCCCCGAGTTCAAAAAGGAATGTATAAATTTATACAGTCCCGGAGTTCAAAAAGGAATGTATAAATTTATACAGTCCCCGAGTTCAAATAGGAATGTATAAATTTATACAGTCCCCGAGTTCAAAAAGGAATGTATAAATTTATACAGTCCCCGAGTTCAAATAGGAATTTATAAATTTATACAGTCCCCGAGTTCAAAAAGGAATGTATAAATTTATACAGTCCCGGAGTTCAAAAAGGAATGTATAAATTTATACAGTCCCGGAGTTCAAAAAGGAATGTATACATTTATACAGACCCAGAGTTTAAAAAAAACAAGGTATAGATTAATCCCGTCCCTGAGTTCCAAAAGGAAGGTATAATCCTGCCATTGACGTTGGTAAAAAAGAAAACGGGAACTGCCAAACCGGAATGCCATTCTTGGAAAAGCTGTGTGTGCGACTGGTGTAAATGAGAAAGGCAAATCATGCACTGTTAGAAAATTCTTTATTGGCACTTGTAATCTACAGCGATATTTCCCTTTTTATAAATAATAAAATTTAAGCCTTTTATATCTAGCTACGTTGCGTCATCTAACCTGTAACGCGCGAACGGTACCCAACGCACTACCAACGCGTAGAAATGGCGCTAAGAATGGAGGCAGTAGCACGCATGCGCGTGGCCCAGGAGGCGGCACGGTGCTAGACTATGCTAAGGCGGCAAGAGAAAAACATGGCTCGCATTCGGCACCTCAGTTCTCCCCACAAGGGTAGTCATTGTCCAGGCCTTATACATTCACATATCTGCTAAGCATCTGTCGTCGTCGTCATCACAATCGACACAGCACTCCATCAGGTCTGGCTCTTTGGTGAGAGCATTGACTTTTCTGACCACATTGTCAGGATCCATGGCAAGCACAAATGCGTTTCGTTTTGTTCTTAGACATTCCACGATGGTATATTCTGGAGAGAGAAATAGAATCTTAACCTCTACAGGCATCCTTACGAAGACCACTACCCAGGTGGTATTTTTCATAAACCTCGGATCCCCCCCCCCCCCACTGGTTATGCAGGCCTGCTACTGCGTTAGACAAACCAAACCACTTGCACGCATACAGTCAGCCACGTACAGAATGACATGTTCACCCCTACGGTCTAAATAAAATTGAATGCGTTTCTGTGGTTGCGGCCGTGTATGCGCATATTCCGTCACATGAAAGACATTTTAACTGAATTTAAATAAAACAGCTAAAATATGTATAATAATTATTCCCAGAAACCATATAAACTTAATTTGTGAGGCTAGCTCACTGTGTCGCTGTATCTAGGGGAAACATATGCAACAGCGTAGAACAGTGGTGAGTATTTACCCATTCCTGCTCCATTATCAAGGACAGTGTCCCCTGATGTAGTGAAATGCTCTACAAGAAATCCTATCAACTGCCTGGGGGCCCGGCTAGTTCCATCTTTGGGAAAGACAAATACATTGGATGCATCTTCAGTCATCCCGTAATTGATGTTCTCCCCTGTGATGATGTTGCTGATATTCCAGTGTCCTACAACTACTGGCTCGATAGCGTTCTGTAGTCTTACACCTGTGTATTGATAAAAAAAAGTACATGCTATTAGGCTGGGACTGGTCCTGAAGGGCTGTGGGTAGGGTTTGTACCGTTATCATACCGATTCCCGTTCCTGTTAGCTAAAATTCTGTTACACTAAACCCATTCCCTGCTTGCCAGGCCAAAAGTGAAATCCAGCACCCCATTTTACACTTTCATGACCCAGATTGAGTTGGCAGTGTCTCAATTACCTAATCAGGGGGCACGTGTATTACCAATCCGGAAATGAGAAAGAAAATGGGCCGGAGCAAACATTTGTTTCTGTCGAGTACCCTTAGATTAGCACAACTATTCCCCCCTGGAGGATTTACTCTAAAAAATAAGGTAGGAAGGAGGTATAATTTTTTCCAAATGATCCCGATGCTAGGGCTAAAAATGCTTTCTGGTTCAATTTTTGATGTTATAAACCTGATCCCAAAAAATCTTGTGATTCCGTACATTTGTGGGCAAAGATTCCTGATTCCGAGAATTGTCTTGATCCCAACATTTTGAAAACGATCCCGATCCTACCAAGATAATTTTGAACCCTGATCCCAAAAATAAAGCTGATCCCTGTCACTATTAAATTTGTTAATACCCTGAGAAATGGCTCCCACCAATAAAGACGTACCATCGATTCTTTTAAATGATGTGTCTATGTGCCAGGCCTCTTGTACCGCCGTTAGCTTTTGACCAAATATATTCTATAATTCTCGCCGACTCAATAACATCGGAGCACACTGCGATGATATTGAAGGCTTGTAGATGGTCTGCATTTATAGCCATAACTCTTACAAGGAAGCGCCTGATCTCATCGTCATTGAGGTTCTAAGGAAAATGAGGAGAATTCCAGACTTAGCACAAACTTTTGTCATGTAAAAGCCGAATAAATCAATCTACCAATCGCCGTAATTTAATTACCCTCACGCAAACGTGCCAAGCTGTCACGCTATTGATGTCAAGAATTTGAAGCGGTAGGGCACTAGGTTCCTTAAATCTCTTAGAGTGCAAACACTAAAACCGTGCAACATATCTAAACCAAACAAGGAAATAACTCACTCTTTCACTCGAGTTATTCTTTATTTGCCATGTTTTTATTTATTAAAAGCGCTCCCAAATCTACGAAAATAATTACGAGTTTCACATTATAATGGATAATTCAAGAGATTTCTATCTCTGTTTGTGACCGCCCCAGCATTCAAAACGACACGCCCCCCACTAAAATTAACACCTCCAAAACACAAGAAGTCGCGGATGAGTAGTTTTTGCTATTTAATCTACTGTCAAATAAAAACAATTAGTTACTATTAGTCCCAAGACTCTGCACGCGTTAAGTGCGGGCACTGTATGTTACATTCTAAATAACTTCGGTGTGGCAAGCTTAGAATCCTTGTGATTGAGAGATGCTTTAATTTTGCCATCAAGGAAGTTAACGTACCTCGGTTTGACTAAGAATAGCCAGATTGATCCCTTCAAATGTTGGTATCACCTGTAGTAAATCCTCAGTGATAGCCAACAGCTCTGTCCTTTTCGCCACAGCGGTAACACCTCCTTCTGATTTGACAAACAAACCCTCCTCTGCTTCAAGGGGCTTATTTTTTTTGCTCTTTTCCCAAGCAACCGCTTTGCGGAAAAAAATTGCGGCTTCCTGTTGGGAAAAGGAAAGCGAGTTATATGGCTGTTGGGTTGCATCATTTTTCTTATAACTAGTACAATAACACAGCCAGGAAAAGGACGGAACACGCAAATACCTCGGGGGTCCTTTTTCCCCTTTTCCATTCCAGAGAGCTGAGAACGGCGACTTTCCCCTCTGTCGCGTGGTGGGGGAACCGTAGGGCAACTTCCTCCCAACTCTCTGCGCCTATAAACTTTACAAACGCCTCCTGTACGCTCCTCTTCTTTTTATTTCGGCCACCGTTTCCGCAAACTCGCTTAAGCTCAGTTGGTTTGAAAGCACTCGGTCCAATAACTCTAGCCTTGTCTGGTCGCTCTTTACGCCTTGGAGTGGCATTCCAATCTGTAAGAAAATCGATATAGATTTAGTTTCTAATTTAAAAGCGACGTGTCACCCTCTCCCCCTTCCGTCGTATGTTTTATATATTGGTGCTTTAAGGTGCTTTATGGTTTAGGAAATCACCTGATTTTGAGAGGTTGGTTTCTCTTACTTTCCTTTATTATTTTGGCCTTTCAGCTTGCCGTTGTCGTATTGCTGCACCACCTGTGATAATTTTTTAAACACTTCGGTAGAAAGGCTGGCCGCCTGAAGAGTTGGCTCCAGGGTATTCCTTCTGGAATCCTAGAATGGAAGAGAATATAAAAAAACTAAGGTAAATAAAAAAAGAGGAAACAAAATTGAGGTAGATAACATAAGACAATTCTCCTTTTTTTAAGAAACACTAAGTAAAAATTTCCTTTTTTCTCCTATTTAAGTGCAACATGGCCGCGCAACAATGTAGCACTAAAGTATTACGCAGCGACTAATGAGAAGAGTTACATGTACAATAACAACAACGAACTGATATTGCAATTTCCCAATTTTCTTTCTACAGCCTTGCGCGTAATCTCTCTTCGTTCTGATTGGTTTAGAGACTAAGGGCGGAAAAGCTTGATTCAAGTTCGCGAAATTTGTTACTCAACCCTTTTCTGGAAAATGTATTTCCATCTTACAAAAGTACACTAATAGTAACGAAGCCTGTAGGGTTTTGAAGCTAACATTTTCAATTTCACCCTCCTAGCGACCTTAGCGCGCGATAGTTTATGTGTTTATGGGATGCGTGTAGAAAAAAAGTATGTCAGCGGTACTTACCTCGACTGCACCTATATACACGTCTTTGCACCTGATTTTCCACTCTTTCGTGCTTTGGGGCGTCGGGTCCTTGCTGTCTGCTCCGGCGAGCTCGTACAGCATGCTTCTGCATGTCTTCACACGCTCGAACCACGTTGTCTGCCTGCTGCCTACGTTGTTTGTGTTGTGTGTGTGAGCAAGCCGGCGAACTTGGTCATCCTCTAATGTATTATCGTAGACGATAACATCGGCCTTTCTTAAGAAATGAGAGCACTTGTTGTTGATTTGTGATGCCTGCAAGATGAATGTCGTTTTATCAAAATTGTGAAAAATATAAATTAGAAGAACTCGCATTCACGGGATAGTTCTGTGATTGTGAGAATATGTCGTCGTAGCCGGTGCCTGTATTGTCCATCGTAGGGGTAGACGTCGGGGTTATAATAGATATTAGCAACACTTGCTGATGTATCTCCCTTTTTTCTTTTTGCCATTAAGCCAAAATGAAAAGCTCTGACTTTAAAAACCTACCACCGTTGTTTAGAACCGTCAAACGATGGCTTCGAGCTTGAAAAAATTCGCAAAAGGCGACATGCGAGTGCTCGGCACATAATGAACGATGCATGCCGAGCATTTGCGGGCCGCTTGTTGCATAGCTTTTTAAGGTTAAAAATCGTCGCTTGGCTGTTCTAAATAATCGTGGAAGTGTTTTAAAGCCAGAAACTTGTTATTTAGGCTAAAAATCGAGAAAACTGGAGACAGCCGTGTGGCTAGTTCCTCCTTTACCGGAAGCCGTGCAAGTAGACACAGCGTTTTATTTTTCACTATACTTTCATTTACCTTGATGTAAGCCGCCCTTCTGTGTCTCCCACCTATGATCGTCACTAACGCCTTTTATGTCGTCCTTGTGTTAAAAGTCCCGTTTTGCTATGTCTGCAATGCCGATCCATGGCTGGTCTGTAGACATGCAGACGGGATCGTCAGCAAGAGCAGTCGCCATGGCATCAACGGTCGACATGTCTAGGGCTCTATCAATCCACTTTGGTGGCGCGTCTTGTAGGTCATTCACACGGAAGCAAAACCGACCTGTGTTGAAAAATAGAAAACAGTTACGTGAATGTCTAGTGCATGGCTACCAGTTGGTTTAGGCATCAAAAGAGGAACCACAGTATGCTACTATTTAATTTGGCCGATGTAAACTAACCAAGACAGTTCTTACCAAGAACGTGGCTGTAAATTTCTTCGTCGTGTGTTTTCGTGACTTTTGGGGCTGGGCCCGGTAAATCGGGGACATCAGGCAGAACGTTCTCTCTTTTCTTGCCTCTGGCTGAAGCTTTAGCCACTTCATCGGTGGTGGATATGGGGATAAGACGGGGCGAAGTATTACAGTCTTTTTCTTGAAGGGTCTTAAGGTGTCCGTTAACCTTAGATACGAAAGCTCTGTTGGCTTTCCCTCTAGCCCTGACACCAAACTTGCCTCACAAAAATCAAACTTTGTCATCTCAAATTTGAGGACTGTTGATCTTGATGGGGCGAGGTTGTTTTTGAAGGTTATCTGCAAGCATGCAATAAAATGGAAATAAAATTGAAGTCAATGCAGCCCCCCCCCCCCCCCTGCGCGTGCTCATTCATCTTTAAGGTTTTAAGCCGCATTGTCACCAGTTTACTTCCGGAGAGCCGACGGAAACCTCAACCGTTAAAAGACAAGAGAATCTATTAGAATCCGCCCTGTCAAACAGGGCATCCGCTCTAAATTATCAGTCATATCTTCGAAGAAACTTCCAATAGACAAACTACTTTTACAATTTTGAAATATTTTTGGCGTTTTCCTTTAAAAGTCATCGGAGATTGTTACGTAATCGACCAGAAGTAAACCGGTGACAATGCGGCTTAAAAAAGTTGTTTCCGAGCTGCAGTGTTTAGAAGTTTAGTTTGTACGTGTCTTTTGTCTGCTGTTAGAAGCCTGGCACTCTAGGTCATTTAGCAAGTTTAACGATTTTGTAAGAACATTTTTTATAAGAATGTCCAGCCTGAGATTTTACCAAATTTTAAGAACATGCTAACAACATGCCGAGGCTCAGATAGTAAAAAAAAATATATTTTTTAGTCCCGATACATTCTAAAATGCAGAATCAAATTGTGCAACAACCTTATTATTGCTATTGATCATAAGTGTAATTCTCTTCCTAATAATTCATTGGGTATTCTTATATACACTAAAATTTAAGAACATCGTTAAGAACATATTCAGCCTTAAAATGTCTAAAAAATAAGAACGTCCCAGCCTCAACTGAAGATTAGACGTTCTTATAAAAAAAAGGGTATGAAGAAACAAGGCCACAAAAAAATTCCTTTTTACTTTTTTTTTCGAAGAAGGCAAAATTACAACCTTGCATTTTTCTGGGATTTACAGAAAAATGCCGAAAAAAAAAATTAAAAGAAAATTAAAAAAAAGTTATATTGCATGCGGCCAAATGTCTGGAGGCGAGCGGGAGCTTGCTAGCTGGCTCTCTATCCAGTGGGTTAATTCGGAAATTCCTGTTTTGGAGATTTCGGGATTTCTGTGGCGACTAAAAAAGCAAGAAAGAAAGGAGAGCCGGAAAAACGGGTCTCGAGTTTCTCATGAATGCCATTCTCTGGGGAATAAAATGGAGATTACTGATTGACTAGCTGCGATGCACTGTCATCACCTTGTCAGAAATGTAAATACAGCAGACAAAAAAAAATTTGGCCGTCAAATACTCAAACGATGCGATAACAGTCAAACATGGCCTTGAAACGCTGTTTACATACACTCTTTTTTATAAGAACCTTTTTTATAAGAACGTCCAGCCTGAGATTTCACCAAGTCTTTAGTCTTTTTTAATCTTCAAATTACATAATTGCGATGATCTAAGGCTAGTGTTAGTGGCCAGCTAAAGGGCTGCTTAGGCCTGATGCGTTCTAAAATACAGAATCAAATTATGCTCATAATAGCAACCTTATTATTGCTATTGATCATTAGTACAATTCTCTTCCTATAATTCATTGGGTATTGTATTCTTATATACACTAAAATTTAAGAACATAGTTAAGAACATATTCAGCCAAACCTTTATTTTTATAAAGCCGCACGACTGTCATTTTATGTATATATGTTCTGTGTCTGTTATTGGCTAGATTTGACAGCTATTGTCGAAGTAAATTTACTCAAGTTGTCCAACCATTCAATATTTCTCGTAAAGATTGGTATGGTTTTCCCCTACTCCGTTGACAATAATTTCAAATACTCACCAGAACTGTATCATAATAATAAAAAGTACGAATTATTTCAAAAGGCAGTATACGTGTATTCAATTACAAACCTTTTCTGCTTTCAATCGGTAATCCTTTGCTGGTTGGGGTTTCTGGACAGCCGTTCTTGGTTTTATCTGCTCCTTCATCTATGGAAAGGAATATGTTATAATCGGAATTATCAATGCTTAGGTTTGCCACACCTCCCTCCAGAATTTTGTTTTCAAGTAAATAATCCCCCTTCCCACCCCCCCCCCCCCACCAAAGTAAAAATGGGCATTTCCCTCACCCGTGCCCCTCCCCCTTCTACAGCTGCCAACGGTCCTGCAATAAACTTTCGATTAAACGATTGGTGAACAGGAGTTAAATCGATCATACCTGAAGATTCGTCATTATTCGAAGATTCTCCAAGTTATTTTCTATGACAAGAATTTGAGAATACATCTCGATACTTGAATCAAGATCTTTTACCCCATGAGACGAATTGCATGGTCGTGCCGGCAAGTATTCGAACGGAGAGGACGTGTAAGCTTCTCCATCCAAAGAAATTGAGTCGGAACTCTCCGAAAAAGTCCGCTTTCTTTTCCTCTCATTCGATATTTCACCTGGTTTAATATCCGAACGAAATAAATGAATCAATCCTTCTTCTTATGAACGACAGGTTAAGAGTACCAAAACAAAAATTATAATATCTAAACGGCTCTATCTGAACGTCTACAGGAGCTATCGGAGTTGCAAAGGTAAGCTGATTTTTCATAAATGTCTATTTGCTTGCTACCGATTGTTAGCGATCGAGAGACGACTTTATGTTTCTCTGGCATTCATATTATTTGTGCAATATTATTTCATTTTACTGGATTTGCCCAGGGGTACTCAAGGGACACAGTATAAACAAATAATTATAATAAAATAACAGCTTATAAACTGATTGTAGGTTTATACTGGCCCATACAGAAGACCATCTACGGTGAAGCAAGTGATCGGCTACGAACACCTCAAGCAAGGGGACTTCGTAGCTGTGAACCTTGCTAACTATCGACCACCCAATATAGGAAAGGTGGCCGAGCTGCGAGGTGAGGAGTTCCTTATCGAATGGTGGAAAGGATCCTGGTTGAGGTCGTGGCGGATCTGGGAGGGATGCGAAAAAGAAGTCCTCCCAGTAAAGTGCATCCTCCTCTACGCCTTCGAGCTCGACGCAGATAGAAAGCTGGTGAAGGACACTAAGCAAAACTTGAGGGCAGCGTACAAAAATGTTTAAGTATTACTAGTAGAATATCCTGCCATTTTAACTATTTGATTCATAACAAGGAAGATGCTTTATCACATAAACATATGAGCGGCCAGTTTCAAGGGCGGTAGGAACAGTGTTTGTTAGGCTAAATTCTGAAAATTTCCCTCTAATTTGGCTAAAATGTGCCTTGTTTGTTAGGCTAGATTCTGATAATAAACCACGTATTTCCCTCTAATTTGGCTGTGCCTTATTTGCGACGCCCTCTCGAAGTTTGATTACAAAAAAACATTCAAGTTACGTTGGGTAACGTTTTTAGTCGAGCACGTTTCGGCTAGCGCGTCGGGGACAGTTTTCGCGCTACGGGGTAGTAGATCGGGTTACCCAACGTAATTTGACCGGGTTTTAAAAAATCAAACAAGGAGAGCGCGTCGCAAATAAGGCACAGCCAAATTAGAGGGAAATTCGTGGTTTATTATCAAGATTTAGCCTAACAAACACTGTTCCTACCTAGTTTCACACATTTCACTGGCATTTTTTTTCTGTAGGCTATCTGTAGGGTTTGATAGTTTTTCCCGCACAAAAACCCCGAGTTCGCATATCACTCTCCTTGCGCAGCGCTAAATCCAAGATGGCGGCCGTGATATGCAAACTGTGTTTTCGGGGTTTCGTGCCG
This sequence comes from Nematostella vectensis, assembly GCF_932526225.1. Taxonomy (NCBI): domain Eukaryota; kingdom Metazoa; phylum Cnidaria; class Anthozoa; order Actiniaria; family Edwardsiidae; genus Nematostella; species Nematostella vectensis. Next base: position 13,134,257 of record NC_064043.1, on the reverse strand, counting down.
GAAAAACTATAAAAGCCTACAGATAGGCTATTTTGCAAACTCGCCAACACCCTTCTTAGGATTTTGAAATTTGTTTGTTATGGAGGTTACTCCAGGGAAAATGGAAAAAAGAACGATTATCCGTACAAAATTTTTCAAGGCCCGCAAGAGGAACAGAAGAAGAGAGAAGAAGAAAGCCAAATACCCGATCAGGTTATACAGGCGTGATTTTTTTCGTAGTTGCGGCAGAGGAACCGCTATACAGAGTTTGCGCTAGGTTTCAATCTTAATTCAAAATCACAAGAGTTTTGTAATAATTGGACTACGGTAAATATTCTTTTGCCAGATGTTCAGTGTTAGTCGCAAGTGTGAATATCCAGGAGCAACCCTGAAATAGAGTGTAAAGTACAAATCTAGAACAAGTGACTGACAGTTTGGAAAGTGCACTAGTCTCAATTACCCGGTCGATGAAAAAGTACCAATAAGGAAATGTAGATTACTATTTGCAGAATAAAGAAGTTTTAAACGGCAAATGATTAGCCTTTTGATCTACAAATAGAGATCTTTCGAATTAACTGTTTCATATACTTTTGCCGTCATGCTTAGACATCCGCTTATAAACAGATAAAGTTATTTTACTGTCTCCTTCGACCGCCGGGATGGTATAAATTTATATCTTCCTTTTTGAACTCCGGGACGGTATAAATTCGGGAACTGTATAAATTTATACATTCCTTTTTTAACTCGGGGACTGTATAAATTTATACATCCCTTTTTGAACTCCGGGACTGTATAAATTTATACATTCCTTTTTGAACTCGGGGACTGTATAAATTTATACATTCCTTTTTGAACTCCGGGACTGTATAAATTTATACATTCCTTTTTGAACTCCGGGACTGTATAAATTTATACATTCCTTTTTGAACTCGGGGACTGTATAAATTTATACATTCCTTTTTGAACTCCGGGACTGTATAAATTTATACATTCCTTTTTGAACTCGGGGACTGTATAAATTTATACATTCCTTTTTGAACTCCGGGACTGTATAAATTTATACATTCCTTTTTGAACTCGGGGACTGTATAAATTTATACTTTCCTATTAGAACTCCGGGACTGTTTGGGACTGTATAAATTTATACCTTCCCTGGAACTAAAGGGTATTTTTACTCTTTTATAGACAATTGTTGTTTCGCCCAAAAAATCCAAAGTCTCCTCAAAATTGAGGACTCCCGCCAAGAAAAGCCTTAGGAACACAAAATGTGTAAAGTGTCCTTAAAATGTGGGAGTTTCTTTACTTAATCGTGCTTTAGTGTTATTTTTACTGTATCTTTAGGAAATGAATCGTTGAAGGATCGAGTATGGCCATTTTGTTATGAATGGTAAGGGTCGTATATCAAATTTTTGTGAAAGTAGAGGAAATTGAAATAACTGAAGGGCTCTCAAAGGAGTAAGTTACGGATATGTGAAAAAGTAACGAAATATATTATGTTGAAAAGGATCCGACGCTCAAATTGTGTAATATCTGTACGTCTGCACAAAGGCTGTGATTGCAGAAATTGTCTAATATTGTAAATTTTAAATTCGTTACTTAAAGTATAACAGAAAAATCCCTTGATTTCTGCTAAAATAGAGTTAATGTCACTCCATTTTCGCCAATTTTAACTAAAATACCCCAAACGGCAAAACGGCATTTTCTCCTGACGTGGTGTTTCATCGATTAGGATCGAAGGCCACGAAAACTTGAAAAGCGCTTCTTCACTTTTTTCCTCTGACTTCTTCTATTTCTAATTAAGTTTGATGAAAGAGAAATTCACCATCATCTTGAAACATCGGATCCTCTCTGTCCCAGAATTTATGATTTTCAGTCATACATAGACAAGCGTCCGCTTTGCATGCACTGCAATGTCTTGCTTGATTTTTGTTTGAAAAAAATGCGCTGTCCTTCCAGTACTAGCATTTACTTCACCCACGATTTTCTTTTTGCTTTCGTTGGCATTTTAAAAGCGTTGTTGCGCTATATATTGCTATATTTGAAGCAAAGTTTTGCCATTAGCAAGTGTTTACTCAAGTCGTTTGCAGTGTCCTCGGAGTTGGAGTGTTTGAAAGAGATGACGCGCGCGCTCTCGGAGATTTCGCGCTCAAAACACAGGCATCCCATCTAAGTTGAGTTTTGCAGGATGATAAAAAGTAGTAAATACTTAAAAATAATCAAAATAACTCAGCCTGTGGTCAAATGCTATTTTTTGTAACATCCTGCCGGGGTATCGAAATATTTGTTTCATGTAACCCCTGTAAATAAAAAAGTGTAGACTAATCGCAAGTAGGGCTTGGGTAGCCTGTGCTCATACCATGTGCTCGTTTTCGATGTACGTTTGCTCATTCACGCGCTAAAGTATGTACCATGCCAGGGTGAGAGGAAGGCTCTATGAGCTCTTCTTTTCACAGGGTTTTCCTTAGCCTCTTTATTCCAATAACATAATAATAATAATAATAATTTATCAATTTATATTGCGTTTTTTTCATATAATGATCAAAAGCGCATTACAATATAACTAAATGTTGAACTAATATATACAATAAAATTTACAATTTTAATCGAAAATAATATGAAATAATAGATTCATAGGAAAAATATTGAATAAAAAATATAATAATAAAAATATCTTTATATTGATGATTATGTGATATCAAGTGTTAAAAGCTAATTTAAAAAGATGAATCTTAAGTTGCGGTTTAAAATTAAAGATACTGCAATTGATGGTGCGAAGATTTGCAGGGAGAGCGTTCCATAATGTAGGTGCAGCAACACTAAACGATCTGTCACCGAAAGACTTCATCATTTTTCCTGGGAGATGCATTAAATAACTGTGTTCATATCAATATTTGGGTGACCTTAAAACTCGCTCGGCCAATCTCTTGGAGGCCTGGGTCTAAGGACTTTTCAAGACTTGTGTGATAAAGATTTGACCAAGCCATAAAGTTTTTTTTGACACATTTTTGCCTCGAGTCTCAAATTGACAGGAATCAGCATTTTTCACCATGTTTACTGGAGATCAGGTAGCGGGAAAACTTCTAAGCTCTTCTAAATATGGGCGTCAATGCCCATATAAGGCAATGCATACGAAGGACACTATCCGTGGGGAATATGTTTGATATGCAAAGACTTCTTAGTGTGGCAAATAAGTACCATTTGGCGTTTGTTAGACAGGATTTCGATCAAGTGGAAATTTTTGCCGCTTTTTTTCATTCAAGAACACTTTAAAGTGTTGAGGATCGTCGTGCGAAACGTGCGAGGACATTTAAGGTGTGTTTACATGACGCCAGATCGACTTTTGATCCGGGGTGAACTCACCGATTTTTTCAGTCCCCCTCATGTACACCTGTATTTTGTAACTCCGCGTTTACATGATTCCGCGACAAAACTGAAGTCGTTCCGGATCGAAGTCGCACCGGTTCTCGCTCCGGATCGAAATTTCGTTCTGGTGCGAGAATTTACTCACATTTACTCGCGGTATCTTGTAAACGCGGATCGAAAGCTCAATCCGGGGCGAGATTGCCGGCCGAGCTGCCTGGAACGAGTAGCGCACACGCTTTGATCTCCAAATATCCAAGATGGCGGAATCGAGTAAAGGGAAGAAGCGAGTGTTGTCCTGAAGCAATGCAGGCTCGCCGTCAGGCATTACGTAAACGTGGAACGAAACTCGATCCGGTATCATGTAAACAGCCCCTTATTTCAGTACAGTTCTTTTCTTTTATCAGGCTTCTACTACTTGAATAACTCTGCGTGGTGTCGCTCAAGCGACAAATGAATACCTGGCGGCTGTTGAACAGGATTCTGATCGCTGAGTGGAAAATGTTTTTGACCAAGAAAACTTTTGATGGACATGGTTCTCAAATTCAACGAGCACGTTTGCCCCTGGTCGCACTGCTAAACTGAAAAGGAATCGAGGCTATCTCTAAAACGGGGAATCGGGGAAAGGGAATACTAAAACGGGGAATCTCTAAACGGGGAATACTAGAACTAGTCGGGGAGCAATGACCGAAAAAAAATCGCAACGTAGCACATGTAGTACATAAGCAATCTGTTATCATAGAATTATTGCCACACGTCTAAGGAACAATTCTAGGCACTTATCGAACGTTGGGACATCATACTGCTAGGGCCTGAAACGCGGCACCCATATGGTCCCCCTCTTTTTACTTGGCTAAGCCCCTTAAAAACGAATCCAATCATAGCGTGCCGTAGCACAAAGTAATTTAGTGAAAACTTGGCCAAGGAATAGTTGTTACTAATCCCATTCAAGATATGATGAATGTGTGTGTGCATGTATCTCCATAGCGACCGTTGCTATGGAGATACAATTTACCCCCAAAGTACCCCAAAATTACACGGTTTATACTCGAAAAGTCGCATATATTGTTGTTATTCATTTGTTTTTATATACGATTTGATCTATATTGGGTCTACCGATGCCTTATATACAAACTTCAAGGAAAATAAAGAGGTTGTATGGCGTTTTAAATATTTTCTTGTAAACCTGCATTTGCAAGTAGCACAGCCTGCAAACTAAGGTGACGCTAAGTATCTATGTAATTAACATACATTATCAGCGAACGGCTTTCTTCACGTTACCAAAACATTTCTTAACGTAACAACCGCTGCCATGGTAACATTTCATACCGATTATGCTAGGCTAAATTATGCAAGTGCCACCTTAATGTGTATTTCTATTGAAATACGCACTTCACTGAGAGAATTATGTAAGAAATTACTGTCACGCCTCGTCATCTGTATCCTCATCACTGTCGGTTGCAGTCTCAGTTCCTTTGTGAGGGTTCTCACAGATGTCGTCACTCATGCAAAGACATGCCTCCGTGCAAGGTATACCGTTTGCTTTGCATGAGCACAGATCCTCCCTTCGACAGGCGGTTTTGACGCATCTGCAGGTTGTGAGCTCTAAAAGGCTCTTGGGGGCAGTGGCTCTAGTCTTCCATTTGTGATCTTCCAGCCATTTCCATCAGGAGAAGAAAGAGGGACCATTGGCTGCAGGCAGTTCTTTCAGATGAAGTCCTGCGATGGCTGCGCACACTTTTGGTCCGAGCGTTCTTGCTGCATCGTGTATAGGAATGAAGCGGACCCTGTCCTTGTATCCCGTCTTAAACCCAAACTCGCGGCAGCCTTTGCGTTCAAACACGTGTATTGCCAGAATAGTGACATCAGTGTCGGGGGACTGGATGACGACTCTTGTCATTTCCTGTGAGGCGTGTGCAGCGTGCAGTAAGATTCTTGTATCTGCTTCTTCGTGGCTGCTGTAGAGCTGGTGCAGCGTTTCTGTCTCTCCCTCTCTTACTGCCACTGCAGCTGTCGGGTCATGATCACGATTTCATCCTCACCCTTCTGCTCCCGCTTTCCCTTTTCGCAAAGCTGTTCGCCAAGAAAGGCTGCAAGATTGGTCTTATTTTTCTTGCAGTTGATGTACTTATTCCATTGAATTGACTGAGAAAGTCATTGGTTCCGGGCGTGGCCCGAACTGCTTTCTTTGAAAAAGAACAATAGTAGTGGCGTGTGTCGTTTTTCGACCATCCAATGTCTCTTTGTTCAAATAATTGTTGTCTGCCGCAACCTGAATGAATGACCCGGGATATATATTTGAGGGTATCACAACGCCTCGACTCTTTTAACACAAAACAATATCACTCTTCCAAACATGACTTATCAAAATATTATTTTGGAATCTGGCACTTGCATAATTTAGCCTAGCATAATCGGTATGAAATGTTACCATGGCAGCGGTTGTTACGTTAAGAAATGTTTTGGTAACGTGAAGAAAGCCGTTCGCTGATAATGTATGTTAATTACATAGATACTTAGCGTCACCTTAGTTTGCAGGCTGTGCTACTTGCAAATGCAGGTTTACAAGAAAATATTTAAAACGCCATACAACCTCTTTATTTTCCTTGAAGTTTGTATATATCACCAAGTGATGTCCTGGTGCTTATTTTCAAACTTTTTGTATATAAAGTGAGACAAAACCCTTGTCTTTTGAATCTACAGCAGCTTTTAGTACGAATTAAAGAATACGAACGATTGGGAAGAATATGCGCGATTAAAAATGATTCCCTTTCCTACCACAAACGAAAATGGGACAAAATAAATAAATTATAAGCAAGAAGGCTAAAGACCATCTTGGGCGAATCTTTATTGCATCCGCAGGCACAGGTACCATTTGAATATTTAAAATTTATACTTTTTTTCTTTTCTGTTTTTAGTTGTTTTTGCGTCCCTCTGCTTTTCCTTTTGCTCACACTAGGGATGATGGGTTGGGCGGGGTGGGGTGGGTAGGGGTAGGCTTGGGAGGGATGGTAAGGCTTGTGAGGGGGAGAATACCAAAATAATAGTGAACAATGTACTTATTTAATTTAATACATTTCTGTAATCATGTAAAAAAAAACATTAGTCTTGTAAAATACTCACCTCACTTGAGAATCAATAAACAATTATCATAATAATAAAAAAAGACCAATGCTATTAAAAAAAAAGCCTCGACTCTTCGACTGTTCCTCTTGCGCTAAGCTTGTATCTGCGACTTCCACGTCATCGTAAGAGCAGCAATGGCCGAATCTGTGAAGCATTCTAATCAGCTGTTTTGAGCCGGTCAAATGACGCACAGACATTGTAAGACCTATGTGCTTTGGGGGCTTTATCCGAGCATGAGTGGTGGAATACACGAGTTCTTGTGCGATAGCTAAGACCCGTCTTTCGTCGGTGGAGCTGATAGCTGTTGGGTTTGAGATGTCCAGATTATTGGGACTTGTTATCAGAAAGCACAAAAAAATCATATAGATCACTTGGAACAACACGCGACTTTACGCTACTGGCACTGAGGTCTCTGCATGTACGGGTTGGATGGAAATGGCTTGAATTTCATTCAGGATGCTCTTTTTCAGATGGTGCGCAGCATGATAAAGAAGTCGTGTTTTATCGCTCTCGCGCTCTGGAGAGATGAAGGGGATACCTCGGAATGACTGCTCTTTGCTGCGGCGTTGAAGATATCTTTTAAGGAGATTGATCTCGAGTAAAGCAATTCTAGCTTTGTTGGATCCGCTTGCGCGTGAAAGACAACCTCACATGTATACGTCTGTTGTATCCTCCGCTTCAACCTTTCTGTTCTGTAGATTCTTGCTGTGTCGCAACCTAGGCCTTCCAGCTCATCTTGGTATGATAGTAACACGATTTTCATATCAACAGCACAGTCCGATTGTATCTCAGGAAGGATCTTATCCATAAGGTTTGTAAAAGCAATGGTATACATATCCGCTCCATCCACTGCGAAGGACAGATTTCTTTTTGCAACATAGGTCGACCGGCATCCGCGGTGGGACTTTACTTTCGCTGCAATCAAGTCTATACCGTTGATGTTTAGTAGCAGGTCCTCGTCGTTTCTGACACGTGCAGCCTCCCTGATGGTGTTACTCGAATCCGTGGACGACCCGTTTGACAAAGTGACGGAACCCTTGTGTTTTTTTCCTCTGGCAGAAGAGGCACATTCACCAGTCTATTGGCCTAGTTCCTGACCTCACTCGCGGTCGTCTGTGTTCTGGCTCGTCGTTCTCTGCTTGGGTTGTGGGGAAGGGCCGTTTCACAAAACTAAGGTTGCGTTTACTTGTATAAGACTGATTACACCGGCCATGCCACCTTATTTTAACATTGGCCAAACTCTCTGCCCGAATATGTTCTTGAACTTAATCTTTACGCACCTCGACTGCCTCTAAAAATGATTTCAGCCCAATTTCGGAAATGCATCTAAGCTTTTCTTCTGAGCTTGCCTAGCATATGATGCATTTTAAAAAGTCAACACTTTTTCGATTCTTGATTCGCAGAGGTGGCACAAGCCTTATTTCTTCCATGAACAGACAAAACCAAGTGGAAAGAGTGCTATAATGAAAAATAAATAAATTATTGTCACCATTATCTTCATAATCTATCGTTAAGTTATTATTATTATTATTATTATTATTATTATTATTATTATTATTATTATTATTATTAAATTATTATTATCATCATCATCATCATGATCATCATTATTATTAATTCTACTTATTCTGTTTATTTATTAATTTCTTTATTTATTCATTTATTCAGTCTATGTATGTATTATGTATTTATTTATTAATTCATTTAGCGTGTTCGACCTACTATAAAAATATATGGGAAATGGGAAACCATTGCTATGTTGTATTGTTTTCTTTACTGTGACGTCATAGCCCAAATTTTGGCAGTTCATCAATCTAAGCGAGTAGAGAGCTCAACAGCGAAATCTTCTCAACCGTGTGCTCAATCGCTTTGGAAATACCGAGCTATAAGCACTGCCTGTTCTTTATTGGAATGAACTTAATCACCGACTAAATGTGCAGGCTACAGTACTCTACGGCTTCATGTGAACAAATTGTATGATTCAAAGGATAAAAGATGAGAGACCTTGCCAGCAAAACACCGTGAATACGAGTCTCCTACTTCGACGTGAAGATGTCTTGTACAGACTGGTTTTATTTATTCAAGATATTCGATTTCTATACGTTCAGTTCATATCATCTGATATTCACAAAGCAGCAATCATGAAAGACACTTGCAAGAATTTCGAACGACGGACAGAACTGCACGCCACGTGCTAAAAAGAAATTGTTCGAAGCAGCTGAATTTGTAAACCAACTTTTATAGGCAAAAAATTTGTGATGGAAAAGAACAGCTCTAGGATATCAGAAGAGATGAAACTTAAGTTGGTCAACTGAGCAGTCTCCCGTTTGTACAAAATGATATCCAGTTAACTAAAACAAGGCATGCGAGGCGGCAGGTAAGAAAGAAACATACTTAACTTAGCTTACATATAAGTAATTATATACTTACTTATATAGCCCTCATTGCATTTTTCTAGAACCAGAAGCAAAAGCGGAACGACATCTGGGGTAGTGAAAAGTAGTGTTTAATCTCATATATTAGCGTTTACGGAGATACGTTCATCTTTACTTAAAAGCTAAACGTCAATTTCCCCTTCTTGTTTTTGTCTTTTGAGAACTTGATTGAGTATTAACAGTATAGCAAAACTATATTTGTCGACTAGAAAATAACAAAGCAATTTACAAGTTTAAGTGATATAGATTTATTTATTTCTATTCTATTCATTTTATTTTTTGTTTTAGGTTTTTTTGATAAAAATGCTGTGTGTTTGCAAAGAATAGTGAAATGCTTTTCGGAAATAGGTATGAATGAAACTGTTGAAATGTAGTAATATCCATCAAAATAATCAATGGCCATTTATTACTAATACCAAAAGTTTCAAGTTCATGTTAGCTAGAATATACTACAGTTTATTGTAACGAAATAAAAAGGTTGGGTTGCTTTGTCCTGCCAATGACTGTTTGGTAGCGGTGAGCGGCTGCACGGGCGCCAGTACTAGATTTACATACAATTTCTGCATGGAGTTATCAAAACATGCTTTTACTGAATCAACAAAAGACAGGAAAAGTAATTAAACATATGAGAGCAATTTTTTGTTGAGACGCAATTCCAAAATTAACTTAATATAAAAAAAGAAAAACATAAAAAAAGGACGCAAACTGCAAACCGTGCACCGGCATTACCGGCACTACATTACATAATCTTGTATTATGATGCAATAATTATTAAAGTTGTCTTTACCATAAATCCTCGCTCATTTTAACAAATTGATAATTTTTTATTACCATAATTCACCTCAAATATCGATGACCTTTGACTGTGAGTGTCCCTCTATTTTTGTCTTGAATCTCCCGCGTAAATTCGCACTGAAGCGAGGCTTTCATATTCAGATTTTCTCGCGAACCTTTAAAGGTAATGATAATTTAACGCTTTTGGATAGCAACAACATTCACATCAATTATATTCGGGATGCTCTCCATCTTTTACATCACCTAGATGTAGATTTACAACAGATAGTATAGTTTGTATAGACATAAGTAGAGTACTGATCAAAGTTTCAATTTTTACTCCAGTTTTTAATCCAATTAAAAAAACAGTTTTCTAATGCGTTGAGTTTGACCTAAAGCAAAACCAGTTGATTAATAAAAAATAATGTTCTTTAACCAATTCTGGGTCATAAGAATTCCACTAGACATGTTTTTGGTAACCTAAAGAACGCCGTTCGCTGATAATGGATGCTAGTTACATAGATACTTAGCGTCACCTCAGTTTTCAGGCTGTGCTACTTGCAAATGCAGGTTTACAAGAAAATATTTAAAACGCCATACAACCTCTTTATTTTCCTTGAAGTTTGTATATAAGGCATCGGTAGACCCAATATAGATCAAATCTTACATAAAAACAAATGGATAACAACAATATACATATCAATATTTGGGTGACCTTAAAACTCGCTAGGCCAATCTCTTGGAGGCCTGGGTCTAAGGGCTTTTCAAGGCTTGTGTGATAAAGATTTGACCAAGCGATAAAGTTTTTTTTTGACACATTTTTTCCTCGAGTCTCAAATTGACAGGAATCAGCATTTTTCACCATGTTTTCTGGAGATCAGGGAGCGAAAAAACTTTAGCTCTTCTAAATATGGGCATCAATGCCCATATAAGGCAATGCATACGAAGGACACTATCCGTGGGGAATATGTTTGATATGTGCGACTTTTTGAGTATAAACGGTGTAATTTTGGGGTACTTTGGGGGTAAATTTTATCTCCATAGCAACGGTCGCTATAAAAAAATCGTACACTCACACATTCATCATATCTTGAATGGGATTAGTTACAACTATTCCTTGACCAAGTTTTCACTAAATTGCTTTGTGCTACGGCACGCTATGATTGGACTCGTTTTTAAGGGGCTTAGCCAAGTAAAAAGAAGGGGACCATATGGGTGCCGCGTTTCAGGCCCTAGCAGTATGATGTCCCAACGTTCGATTAGTACATCGTGCCTAAAATTGTTCTTTAGACATGTGGCAATAATTCTATGATAACAGATTGCTTATGTACTAAATGTGCTACGTTTTCCATTTTCTAGGCTAGTTCTGGAAATTTGCTCCCCGACTAAACGGGGAATACTAAAACGGGAACAGGGTTAGGAATCATGTTTTCCTGGTATGTATTCGCTGACAATAATAAATCAATAAAAGTTTTACTATATGGCTTTTAAAATTTAAAATGACGAGATCAAATCAACGAATACCGATTAGTTTATCGATCGATTTTAAAAAGGCGGGAAACAAGAAACACTTGCGCACGGTCAACTAAAAAAAGTAAGAGTGAAAACATTTAACTAAGACGAAGACCATATATACCAAATAGACCTTGGAGTGAGAGATGTTGGTGTTAATAGCCCTTCAGACGTAAAAAGAATAATGATCCACGGGCCCAAATGAATGGAAAGCAAAGCAAAAAGGTTTACTTGGTTTATTTACCGTTCGGCGTTGTTCTTATCGTTGTGAGAAACACTGTAATATAATTAAACGACTTTTCGGGCTATTTTAAAGACAGGGCGACGATTCAAACTAGCGGGGGCAGTTTTTTTAAGAGGGCGACAAACTTTGAACTAGCGGGGGCAGTTTTTATGAGAGGGCGACAAACTTTGAACTAGCGGGGGAAGTTTTATATAAGAGGGCGACGAACTCCGAACTAGCGGGGGAAGTTTTTATAAGAGGGCGACGAACTTTATTGTAGCGGGGGCAGTTTTTATAAGCGGGCGACAAACTTTCAAAGAGCGGGGGAAGTTTTTATGAGGGCGACCAACTTTGAACTAGCGGGGGCAGTTTTTTATCTCATGTAACTTTGAAACAAACGGCGCGCCATAGGCGAATACATCCAGTCAACGTAGGAATATGTGCTTTATTCAACACTAACACGACATTAGACTTCATTTCAGAGTCAGATTATCCTATATTTATTTTTTTTTTATTTTTATTAGATTATCGGAGCCCGTGCTCCGAGCAATGAAGGTCTCAGCGGTTGTCATGGCATTGCATTCTTCTTATTGTGTCCAGGCTACGACCGCGCTCAGGAAACCGACCGTTTGTCAGGACCCTAGCTAGAAGAACGATAAATTTCGACTTTGCAGCGACAAATTGCAGGAAAATTCTGGCCTTTTGAATTATTTTCTACGAAAGATGTGTTAGAAATTATTCTTCTATGGCATATAGGATTTTGAAAGCTGTGCGTTTTCTGTCGGAAAAGTTGCCTCGAAGAGTAGTGGAAGTTGTGATTGCCGTGGACCTTCCTACCCTGTTGTATTTTATTACGAGTGGGGAGGAGGTGAACAGAGATGAAGGAGGAAAATCGCGTAAATTGTTATGAATCACGGCTATAACAGAACCAGCTCAATCTACGACAACAACTTCAATAAATTGGCTTTATTACAGATATATTCATTACTCAAATTAAAGATAATATTCGATACACGAACATTTCGTCTGGTCTGCCCGTGGATATATTTGGTGGAGCGGCTAATCACCCCCCCCCCCCCCCTCCTTATCACAACATGATTGTCATTAAAATTAGCTGGAACAATCTGATTTAATACTCTTAGACACTAAGAGATTTGTAAAAAAAAAAAGTACATGGCAAAACAAATGTTTTGTTCTTAGCATGTTCTTCGAATTTGGTTAAATCTCAGGCTGGACGGTCATATATAAAAAAGAGTGTAACATTTTCTAAAACCGGCGTCTGGGTTGGCTATGCTTGTGCTAACTCTAAACTACTAAAAAAAACTACTATTAGTGACTAAATAGATCACTTATGTACTTCATGCATCGCTGAGCAGCGCGTTAAAACAAGCACACATGTGAATAAACCGTTACGAGTGTGGCGCCTCTTATATCATACGGAGGTTGAGTGTCGTTACAAGCGCGTCTTCTCAAGCGTCTCCTCAGCATTCTCGGAGTAAGCATGAGAACCATATTCGTGTTGCTGTGTCTTCTCTCTTTAAGTACCATCGTCGTCGAATCGCAAGGTATTTTATCTAGGCCTTACCCCTTAACCCGTGATTTGAATATAACCGCGCGTTTGTAAAATAGATGTTTTGTTATACCTATTTTGTTATACCCATCCTCGCACAGTTATTGTCTCAGTAGTTGAAGTGCTCGATGTTTTTTTTTAGAATATCTTAACAAACAAAACTCTAAAATGTCAATTTGAATAACAGGAAACGTCACGCCACACATAACGCTACTGTTATCTTTACCAAGGGCAGGAGGAATGTGTTTGCGATGCCCACCTCTATCATAACAACGCGATCCTATCTAGAGTCGCTGAAATGTGCTTTTCTCTGCTGCGCATTCTACTATCCCGTTGCACACGAACCGACGGCAACGCGCAAAATAGCCGCGAAATATGGCCGGCTAATATTTTGTTTATTTTATTTGTTTTAGTTCAATTATAACCTTTTTATTTAAAATAAATCAGCATATCAATAGAACGCATATCCCGTATATGCGTAGGGTTTTACAGACACGCGGGGGATGTTGGCGGAATTGATAAACAATTTGAAAGTGAGAGGCGACCAACATTCCCCGCTGTCTAAAGCCTGTCTGTACTGTTTCTTTTGTTTGTTTGTTTTTTTACAGACACACTCATTTGAAGCACTTGACGTGTTATTTTATATATTTTTTGTTATTTAATTGCTATAATTGCACCAGTTCCCACCAGTTCTCGGCGTCTGAGCTGGGTTGGCTATGCTTGTGCTGTAATGATAATCCTATTTGTCGTTAACTCAATTGCGTGACTGAATAAATCACTTATGTACTTCATGCATCGCACACGTGTGAATAAACCGTTACGAGTTTGGCGCCTCTTATCATACGGAGGTTGAGCGTCGTTACAAGCGCGTCTTCTCAAGCGTCTCAGCATTCTCGGAGTAAGCATGAGAACCATATTCGTGTTGCTGTGTCTTCTCCCTTTATGTACCATCGTCGTCGAATCGCAAGGTATTTTATCTAGGCCTGACCCCTGAACTCGTTATTTTTAAAAATATAACCGCGCGCTTGTAAAATAAATGTATCGACAAACCTTTTGTTATACCCATCCTCGCACAGTTATTTTCTCAGTAGCTGTAGTGCTTCATGTTTTTTTTAAATATCTTGGTCTTTTTATAACCTATTCACTCTTTCCGTTCTTATTTTTGGAGCATTTTTAAGCTGGAAATGTATTTAATCTTTTAAATTTTAGTGTATATAAACATATGGGTTATTTGGAAGAGAATTGCACAAATGATCAATAGCAACAACATTTAAGGCTGTTTATGTTGTGAACACAACTTTCTTCTGCATTTTCTCAGCCTAGGCAAGTTATCAACATGTTCTTAAAATTTGGTGAAATCTCAGGCTTTTGAAGTTCTTGTTAAAAGGGTTCTGATGAAAATAAAAGAGTATATACGCTCAATTCAGCATTCAGTGTGCAAAAAGGCTTATTAGTGTTGTTTGAAAATTTGCAGTATTTTATATTTTAAATATGTCAGTTACAAAAACAAACAAAACTCTTAAATGTCAATGTTGAATAACAGGAAATGTCACGCCACACATAACGCTACAGGTCACGCCACACATAACGCTACTGTTATCTTTACCAAGGGCAGGAGGAATGTGTTTGCGATGCCCACCTCTAATATAACAACGCGATCCTATCTTGATTCGCTTAAATATGCTTTTCTCTACTGCGCATTCTACTATCCCGTTGCACACGAACCGATGGCAACGCGCAAAATAGCCGCGAAATATGGCCGGCTAATATTTTGTTTATTTTATTTGTTTTAGTTCAATTATAACCTTTTTATTTAAAATAAAACAGCATATCAATAAAACGCATATCCCGTATATGCGTAGGTTTTTACAGACACGCGGAGGATGTTGGCGGGATTGATAAACAATTTGAAAGTGAGAGGCGACCAACATTTCCCGCTGTCAAAAGCCTGTCAGTACTGTTTCTTTTGTTTGTTTGTTTTTTTACAGACACGCTCATTTGAAGCTCTCGACCAATCAGCGCGCAAGATACACTGGTGTTATTTTTTTTGTTATTAAACTGAAATCATTGCACCAGTTCCCATGATCAATTGGCGTTATGCCAATTGTGTGTGTGTGTGTGTGTGGGGGGGGGGGGGGGGGGGGGGCTTGACTGTATACTCTGAAAACCGTACTAAATCTTCGTTTATTGTGAAGATTGTAGAGATAAGGATCGGCGCTGCCCAATCGTGGCCAAGAAGGGCTTCTGTAACAAGTTCAAGCTCTTGAACCTCTGCTACAGTTCCTGTGGAATGTGTTGCCAAGACTATGACGCACAGAGGTAACCATGGAGACAGGCGGTCTATAGTAGCAATTTTATCCTAAAGTTGGTGCCTTGAATGGGATTCCTGTTGCACCTTCCCTTTTGAGTTAACTTCCGTTTTGCATGTCTTTGTTTCATCTTGTTTCTGATTTTTTCAAGAATGTTGAAATTAAATGATGTCGAAAAAAATGTTTTTCATTGGGGGGAGGGGTGCTCAAGAATAATGCTGGAATTTTGTTTTGATTATATCTTTTTTATGTTGGTGGACAATGTGCAACCTTTAGGCCAAAACTTTTCGAACATTGAAGAGTCTCAGCAAATACTTTTTTTTGAGAAATGAATATATGAGGAAGTTTTGACTTCTGATCCTTTGGACGGTCTCAAACAATGTCTTAAACATTGTCATTTTATTGTACGAATTTGAATTCGTATTTCTATTATCGAGTGTACTCCCGCACCTTCCTGCTGGGTACCAGGGAAGCTAGCCGTATTTAGTTTTAAAAATGTTTGCGATTTGAGCGCATCGATGTGTATTTTTTATGTTCACGTTGCAAGATGTGATCAGATAAGGAGGCGGGGCACCTGCGCAGCCGAGTCGAAGTTTGCAGACAATAAATGCCTCAAGAGCTGCAACAAGTGCAAGTCAGATGTAAGTGAGACGGATATCTTTCTCTGTCCCCCCTCCCTCCCCCCCTGTATCAGTTTTCTTACCTCGGCTCCTCTTTACCGATCTTCCTAATGCTAGTCTCCTTTATCATTCTCCTTATCTCTGCCCCCCTTTTTCAATCCTTTTCTTTCTGACTCCCTTATCAATATCCTTATTTCTCTTCTACTTAATCTGTTTCATTACCTCTGCCCCCTTTACCAATCTCGCTTTATCTCTGCACCCCTTTACCTATCTCCCCATCTTTGCTTACAGTGTCGACCTTGCACAGACGCGCAGTACAGTCTTCATTACAAGATAGAGGGTTTCCGAGTCCGCGCAGAGGTTGGTACGTTCCACCGCTGGCCGAAACTCGCGGTCGCTCTCAAAGAGGATCTCGGGAAGCTGAAGAAGGTTGTTCCCCGTCCTGCGGCGTTGAGGCTTCAGCATCTGTCAGGGATATACGTGAGCAAGCTCAAGGTTTGCAATACGTACCCAACATGCAATGACCCCACTGTGGCCGACTCGTATCACGTGTCACGCAGGTGGCTAGCGATGAACCACGATGCACCAGAGAAAGCTGGTATGTCTGAGAGGAAGCTAGATTCCTAACATGAATTGAAAGCCATGGGTAATTTAATTTTTGCTTCGCGTCAAATATTTTTTTAATGTATTATTTAGTTGGCATGCTTAGTTTTATCCGTCTGTCAGGTTTTTGTTGACATGATGAACACATGTTTGTAAGTTGGCGTGAATTAGCTTGGTCCCTTTGTTAGGTTTTTGTTGACAGTATAAACGTGTGTAAGATAGCTTGAATTAGGTCCGTATTTCAGGTTTTGTCGACATGATGAACCCAGGAGAATACCTTGTCAGACGAAGCAATGTAGAAAAGTACAACCTGCTTCATGAGTTTTTCCACGCGTGGTTTGATATCAGAAGACGTGCGGCGATCGCAGGAGACAAAGCAAGTGACCTCAAGGTGGGTGATGTGGATTAAGATGACGATGTTTATGATAGTGGTGTTTAAAATCGTGCTTGTTGTGTTGGACGGTGATTGGAGTGGTGGTGATGGTAGGGTGAAGATGGTGATTGTGATGGTAGGGTTGTGGATGGTGGTGGTGGTGGTGGTTGTGGATGGTGATGGTGGTGGTGGTTTGGATGGTGGTGGTGATGATGGTGGTGACGGACAGACAGACAGGTTTTTTTAGGAACCGTATACTTAAAAGTACATAGGTATGCGTCCAGAATAACATAAAGGTAAAGAAAATAAATTAGATTTCATAACAATTTTTATTCTTTTCATGTTTTTATCAGGGTTAATGATTTGGAAAAAAATTTGTTCCTATTTCATTATAAAGTTGTTTGCGCTTTTCAGTATAAAGTTGACAATTCAAAACAAAATGCCTTTCATCTTCTATGTGCTGACAGCAGGGGGAAACTCTTTGTTCTGGGCTGACATAAATTTTCTTGTATCGCCCTCTTTCGACTTAACAAAACCGAGAGTGAGCGATAATTTTTGAGAAAGCTCTTCGATGGTCTAGATTATCGACTTTTGTTAGGTAACTCTCAAATTTATAATCATACTTAAATTCTCAAAATGTACTTATTTTTCCCGCATTGTCTACCGTCATCAAAAAGGCTTGAGTACATGCTTTGTCGTTCAATTTCTTCTAGTCTTTGCTTTACTTTGGCATGAAACACTTTTCTTTCAGATCGATTTGCCGAGTCTCCCACACATAGTCGAAACCAGATTGGAAAAAAATTGTTCAATGTGTATTGCCCAATTTTTTCTTCTTTCGCATGAGATCATTTCTGAGAAAGCAATCTTAGCTAGCCTTTCATCAGGGAGGAATATGTCCAAAAAGTTATAGCGATTGATTTTACTTCAACCAAGTCATCTGCATAAAGAAGACAGCCCAGTTTTTGCCCGTTCAAAACTGGTACATCGCTGTTATTGTAAATGATATTTGGAAGATCACTCATATATACATTTATAAGGGTTGGGGATAACATACACCCCTGTTTTAATCCAATTGTACAGGGGAATTCTTCTGAAAAACATCCGTCAAATTTATTGCATGCCGAATCCTTTTTATACATGTCCCGTATAATTTCAATAACTTATAATAACATAATAATAATAAACAATAAGTAAACAATTGAAGAAAAGCAGACCTCATCACAAAATCTCAAATGAAGAGAAATTTTTTTGTGAAAAGATGAAATAAAAAACATTGCTGCAATAAAACTACAGTATTTTTACTCTTCGTTCATTAATAAGTACACGTATCTCACACTATGCAGTGCAGCTGCCTTTTACCATAATTTTTTTTATTGTTTACGGCGCTTCATTTAGCGAAAATCATTCTCCTGACCGGTTTGGTGATGGTTGATGGAGGTGGTGATGGTAGATGGTGATTGTGGATGGTGGTGGTGATGGTGGGTGGTGGATATTTTTGGTGATGGTTGATGGAGGTAGTGGATGGTGATGGTTGATGGATGTGGTGATTGTGGATGGTGGTGGTGATGGTGGGTGGTGGATATTTTTGGTGATGGTTGATGGAGGTAGTGGATGGTGATGGTTGATGGATGTGGTGATGGTGGATGGTGATGGTGATGGTGATGGTGATGGTGATGGTGATGGTGATGGTGATGGTGATGGTGATGGTGATGGTGATGGTGATGGTGATGGTGATGGTGATGGTTGATGGAGGTAGTGGATGGTGATGGTTGATGGATGTGGTGATGGTGGATGGTGGTGGTGATGGTGATGGTGATGGTGATGGTTGATGGATGTGGTGATGGTGGATGGTGGTGGTGATGGTGATGGTGATGGTGATGGTGATGGTTGATGGAGGTAGTGGATGGTGATGGTTGATGGATGTGGTGATGGTGGATGGTGGTGGTGATGGTGATGGTGATGGTGATGGTGATGGTTGATGGAGGTAGTGGATGGTGATGGTTGATGGATGTGGTGATGGTGGATGGTGGTGGGGTGGTGACTGACATCGCCTTCCATCCGCTAATGTATATCCTCTGTCAAATAAACTATTTGGATTTCTGTCAAGGTTGAAGAAGTCAAAGCGGCATGGAGGGCAGCAAGAATGAATCCAAGATATCAAAGGGTGAGTTACGCAGCTGGTGGTCACCGCGTGGCGTATGCCCTCACGTCTGAATGGGAATACATGGGAGAGCTGAGCGAAGCGTTCTTTGCCGAAGGCAAGGACCGCAATGATTACTATCCCTACAACCGAAAGGACCTGAAGGAATTTGACCCACAAGGTTACAGAGCTATCCATGGGATCTGGGGTCCACCTTATCCCAGCAAAGTGGCGACAGCCGGGACTGGCGCCTGAGACACCCAACAACACATCACCTAATTTGTTAGACATAGATATTCTGAGACACCCAACAACACATCACCTATTTGTTAGACACAGATATACATTTGATCTCTATTTGATTTGCCTGTGACAACTAGTGCAAAAAGCATTTCAAAATTTCTCGTGAAATTGTTAATTTTTGGAGAAAGTTAGATAACAGATTTTGTTCAACCCGTGCCCTAAATCCATAGAGCACTCTCAGCCATTGTCTAACCATTATTTTATTTTGCCCTTATTTCTATTACAAACAAAACTCGCCGATAGAAGCCCCTGTCAGACCTGTGCTCCCGGGGGGACTTCGTGAAAAACAGACGGGGGTGCTCGACAGCAAAATGAATTTTAAATCTGAGGGATAGCAATAAGGGCGTGGTCAACAACAATTCCACACCTACATTGGGTGTGGTCGAAGGAGTTTTTAACCCTAAGAGATAGCATTAAAAAACAAAGATTAGTTTCAGATACCTAGATGCTGTGATTTCTCCTGTTAACTGTCAAGCAATTTGTTTGACTTTTCCTATTTAGCACGCTCGAACAATTGCCGTTTTAATTTGCTGACTGATCCTGTATTTTTGTGTTGCCGACAATAAAGCCGTTAAATTTTTGTGGTTTATTGTAAAATACGTTTCTAGCGGTTGGCCACCATTTAGCGTGAGACACCCTAAAAGATAGAATCTTGAATACCATTATGAAATGGCACTATTCCTACTTCTTCGAAAAGTCCCTCCTGGGGGGGGGGGGGTTATATCTTGAATACCATTATGAAATGGCACTATTTCTACTTCTTCGAAAAGTCCCTCTGGGGTGGGGGGGGGGGGGGGGCGTTATATCTTGAATACCATAATAAAATGGCACTATTTCTACTTCTTCGAAAAGTCCCTCTGGGGGGGGGGGGGCGTTATATCTTGAAACCCATAATAAAATGGCACTGTTTCTACTTTTTCGAAAAGTCCCTCTGAGGGGGGGGGGGGGGGCGTTATATCTTGAAACCCATAATAAAATGGCACTATTTCTACTTCTTCGAAAAGTCCCTCTGAGGGGGGGGGGGGGGGGCGTTATATCTTGAAACCCATAATAAAATGGCACTGTTTCTACTTTTTCGAAAAGTCCCTCTGAGGGGGGGGGGGCGTTATATCTTGAATACCATAATGAAATGGCACTATTTCCCGCTGATGAGTGGTCCCAACGCACGTCTTTAAATATTCGAGGAACTCGATAATGAAACTGTTGTTTTCGGCTAGCAATGGAAGGGCATCGATAAATAAAAAAAATAACAATTGACCGAGAATTGATCTCTGAGGTACGCCGGATGTGATTAGCAGTGACTTTGAAAGTCTTCCTCCTATAGATGCCAACTGCTATCGTCCTGTCAGGTTCATTGGAACCAGTCGATTGGGTGTGGGGGTAGTTTATAGCGTGTTAACTTCTTCAGCAGGATCCCTTGGTCCACCAGATCAAACGCCTTAACGGTAGTCTATAAGCCAGAGCCCTGATGTCAACCCATTGTCCATGTTAGAGAGAAGAGAATCTATAAGGCCGATTAGAGCAGTCTCACATGAATGTAGTGTTCTGAATCCTTAAAAGTATTCGCTAGGTAATGATGTTCCTGAAGTAAACAATTAAGAGTAATGTGTATGTGACGTCTGAGGATTTTGGAGAGTATTGGCAAATCGGGCGGTAGTTGTCCACCTTCAAATGGTGTAAAAAACCCGGGGTGACCTTGGCAGTGGCAGGCGCAGCAGTTCTTAGTAATCTTGCATTGATGTCGTCTGGTCCGGTTGCCATGGATACTTAAAGGCCATTCAGGTATTTAAACACAAATTCCGGTGATATTTTTGCAATGTTTAATGATTTATCCGATGGAACTCTTAAACTTACATATCTTTTCAGATGTTCTAAGCATGAGGTGGGGACGGCATTTAAGTCGCTGGTTCTATAGGCAGATGCCACTGAGAACTGGTAAAAGCATCTGCAATTTTAGTCTAATCTTGTTCAATGTTATCGCCAATTCTGATTTTCGACGCTGCATTTTTTTTAGCTCCTCATGGCGTTCATCACATGTTTCCAATATTCTTTGGGGATTTTGCTGTTTTCAAGAGCAACCACGAAATAGCCAGTCTTAATAATGAGTGTGAGTAAAATAAACTGAAACAGTACATTATCATGGAAATTACGTTTTTGTGATTGGGTGGAAAGTGCATTCTTGTGTAAACGGGATCGTTTACCAGGTGGCTTCTGTTTCCTCACCAACAACTTTATTATAAAAGCAAGCACACTTAGCGAGCAGGGAGGTATTCGAGCTCGTTCTAGGAGGTAACGATCAGACGATTCTCAGAAGGTGTGGCTGATAGAAGGGAATCCTTACTAGGCCTCTTCCTTGATTAGGTATTGTCTTAACGAAGTCAACAGAACTTACTCGATAACCTCCGCAGCAAGCTGTTATTGTTACAAGTACAATGTGTTTTACAGTGAACTTCCGTTTATATTGACTAATTAACAATTCAGCTAAAAACTGGTTTGACTGCTCTAAGGAAGGTGATGCAAAAATTGCAAATTAATGTTGATCTAGGGAAGAGGTACAATTTTAGAAATGATGATTACTAAAGCGATAGTCCTTCGATGTTAGAATAACAGTTAATTGACTCAAAACAATAATCATATAAGATACTATAGAGTAATAGGCTGAGGAATACGTTTGGCTTGTTGGACATATCTGGAAATTAGATGTTGAGTAAACGCTAAACTGGTTCTGGAGTAAGTAACACTGCGCATGACCTGTATGACTAGCCTCTGACTAACAGGTGCATACTTAGTATTCAGAATGAAAGGTGAAAAGGTGATAAAAAGTCAATATTGAAAACAGGTGCGAACCATCGTAGAACTTTCTAGAACATACATTTATGAGATATTGGCAAATAGTCTCATAACAATTGTTTCAATCTCGTTCCCAGAGCCCCCATGACCTTTGTGCCAGTGGCAGTTCAATACGGGACTTGTGCTAAGAGATCACGTGACTTTTGGGGTGGCAAACTGGAACAAAAAGCCTAGGAAGAACATGCGCCACTGTGTATCTCATTTTTAGTGTACCCATTGCGAGCTTACATAACCATTTATCTTACAAGAAGTACCTAGCCTACCGTTCTACGTCATCGCAATGCCTAGTTACCAGAATACCTTCTGCATAATTTAAAACTGTGTCATGGCCGCCATCTTGAATGTTAAGATTCCAGCTCTCAGACCCATGTTATTTGTGGAGTCGAAGGCCCGGTTTGCGATCAAATAACTGCAAATTTTACCATAGCCTCAATTTCTACAAAGTTATTGTGGAAAATCATCTCAGCTTGGATTGATTTCGCTGTATTTACTTGTGTTAATACATTTGCGCCCCAAAAAGACCGGAGACACTTAGATCGGACACTTGACCGGCTACCCATAAGATGAATTTTGTTTTCTTGTTCTCTCTCATTGAATGACATATCATTTTTACCTGTCGATTTCAATAAAGCACAGCATATGTGTAACTTAAATCTTGTACTAGAAAAGTTAAAAACCTGCTGCTATCTGTTTAGAGGTAACCTGTCAGTAGTCATGTGTAGTGTAAGATGTTTAAATCATGAAAATTATTTTGGTACTTTGGTGCTTATTTTTTTTGGTAGTTTGGTAAGCACCAAAATACCAAAAATTAGATGAGTTTTGTTATTTCCCAAAATTGAATGTCATTGAATGTAATTTTATTTTTCGCTGTGTCTACGTTCGCGGCTTCCGGTAAAGGAGAAAAAAAAAACTAGCTGCACGGCTTTCTCCCATTTTCTCGATTTTTAGCTTAAATAACAAGTTTCTTGCTTTGAAACACTTCCACGATTATTAAGAACAGCCAAGAGATGTTTTTAAAGGCTCGGCACAGTATGAACCGTGGGCTTGGTGGCTAGGATAATAAACAACAAAAATAAATGTGTTCTTTTAAAAAAAAGGAGACTTTGTCTTCGAGGTGTTTTTGAGAATATTATTTTTAAGTTAAACGCAAAACGACACGCTACGAGTTATCCCTTTATCTAACGGTAAAATTTGGGTTAATTTGCGAATGGTATTCAATTCCAATGACCATTCAATTCCGACGGCCATTCAGTTCCAACGGTCATTTAGTTCCGACGGCTATTCAATTCCAACGGCTATTCAGTTCCGACGGCCAATTCAGCCGGTGCGACGGCTATTCATTTCCGACGGCTATTCTGTTCCGACGGCCGTCGTATCAGTTGCGACGGCCAATTCAGCCGAAACGACGGTAGAATTCGGACGGCAATGGTCACCTAAACCTACCTATAATACTACTCCCGTATAGATGATCTCCCAGTTATTAATAATTTTACCTTATTTATGGCAAGGGCCCAATTTATTGTCGAACTGGTTTATTATGTCTCGGGAGTAGCAGAAATGTCGCTTAGTTCGCATCTAGCACACAGTTATTCAAATTTCACATTAAAAAAAGTTTGACACTAAAGATTTATCGCTTAGCAGCGGATAAGAAGAAAGCTCTGAACAAAGCTGTGTTATATAATACATCCACAAGTAAACGCAACCATCCTACCACCAGAAAATACCATAGGTGTTTTTCTTTCAAATCTATTGTTTATTGTGCTATCAGCTGCATAACAAAAACTATATGCATTGTTAATAATGTTTATCCCAAATTCAAAATATTGTTACGGTTTAATTATTGATATAGCGTAAACGGTTTCTTATTTTTATTGTATTTGTACACATCCTAATATTTCCCGAAATATTATATAGCATTCTCGCCAATATAAAACATTCCTCGCCATTTTTTAAAAACTATTATAAAACACTTTCATAATGATACATTTTCTTTTATCCTTACAATATATTTTCTTACTACAAATGTTCCATTAAAGCGGAATCAAATTAAAATCAAATTCACAATCAAATGGTTGGAAATATATTTGAAAAATCCATAACCTGATAACGTCCCGTTTTGTTGCTGTTTTAGCAATGCTGTATATAAGCATTACACTGGCTTGTTCGCTCTGCTTGCCTACTCCACTTTAAATACCACAGCGGAATCAAAGTCGTGGTGAAAATTGGCAAGAACGCGCATACCAATCCGATCAGATTAGGCACCTCCTCTACAGAAGTAAAGAAACTCTCCAAAACATAGGGAAACCAAGTGAGAAGAAAAAGCCCCACTGCAAACTGTAATCTGCGGTGAGACTCCGCTTCACTCTCAGAAAGCCCTCCATCTTGTTTCTCCTCTTCAATTATTTTCACCTTGTCTCCGACCGCATCAGCGCTGGATTGACCATTGAACATGTTGTAGACGAGTAGCGAGACGGGGACGAGAAACACGCAAGACGCGACCACCGTGTAGCTCAGCCCTGATGGCGGCCAGTCGACTTGACAGAAAGCCTTCCTGCTGATAAACACGTACTTGCTCCAGAGTAAGGACAGCGAATAGGACATTGTGGTGTGCGCGATGATATACCCCAGTAAGACGGAGCGATTCGCGCCTCCTTGTGCGGGGTTCTGCTTGCCCGTCTCCGTGATTTTCAGGTATTGTTCTGTGGTGATCGTCACAAGGGTAGAGATGGACACGATGATGTAAATCACGTTAGTGAGTCCATAAGACCGGCACCAATGCTCCTCGAAATACCATCGTCCTGTCATACTAACAGTCAGCAGCAACGGGAGGTCTTTGATAGATACGAGAATATCCACAACTGCAAGGTTTGCGACGATGAGAGCAGTGCAAGAGGAACGCAGACTTCGGCGACGGTAAATCTGGTAGCACACCACACAGTTCATGAGAATTGTTACTACGCAAAACCCGGCAACTACAGACGCGAGAGGAGACGATGACGTTATTTCCATGTTAAATTTGAGCTCTTTCGAATCCATGGCGAACGCACTTTCTTGAACTTCCTGGCGAGTCTTCCTTTGAATAATTAGTTGGTTGTCCTTTTAAAGTCGTCAACGACGACTGGGTTTCGCCTCTGAAATCAAACCCTCGGGAAATCTTCACAAGTTTTTAAAAAAGAGCAGTTGAGTCCTGTGGAATCCGAAACTGTAGGAGCACTCTGTTTAAAGATTTTGTGAGGAGCGTGGTTCTTCCCGCAGACTATGTACGAAGAATCAATGAAGCTCATGAATAGAGCTCGGATTTTGTAAACAAGATTACAAAAGAATTCTTTATCATAGCAAAGACGACAGCACTCACGGCTGATGTTAAATTCATAAAGATTAAATGATCCCTTTCTTCCACCCGTTGTTGAGCTGAAAGCCGCCACCTGATTGGTCGACAGGTCTTTGCTTAAATACGCGCTCTTTATTGGTTGCTGGGGGTTATTCGCGATAATTGATTCGCCAGGCTAAAAATTTTTCTGCGGGTTAAACCTGTTTCTTTGCAACTGTGTGCAACTGGAAAGCTAAACAAACCAAGACGTTTAAAGCTCTCTAAAACCCGTTGCGAGCGGGTGACCACATACAACACACTCAAACATGGCCCACTCGATACGACTCAAGGACCTTTTCTTTGTTTTGAACTGTTCTTTTAGTCTCACAAATTTTGAATGAAACGATTGTAATAGCTCTTTTCTTTTAGCATCGAGGAGTAACAACTGAGCAGCGACGAAACCCTACATGCAATTTTGCAGTACAAAAGCGCATCTCAAAGAACAGACATGTGTGCGTGAAGCGACCACGTGTTGATCCGGCTACTTACCGATTCATAACCTAATTAACATGCTTTTTGTTCAACTCTTTATTCTACAACGGAGAACAATTGTTGCCCAGAGGTTTTAAATATCCGTAAAAATTACAGCTCCATAGGACATCTAGTCGAGCCTTTGATATTTTGGGTATTTCATGGGTTTAAATTGTCAGCGTTGGTTTACAACATATTGCAAAGCGCCTTTAATCACGCGAATGACACCGCATTATTTCTATCAACGGTTGTAGTACATTAGTAGGTGATATACCTTTTTAATGGTCTATGTGCCGTGCGTTTGTAGGGTATTTAATTAAGTTTTCTACTATCAGCAGCCTTACTAAAATACCATGTAAATTTGAAAATGGGCATCAAGATTTGTGCAAATAATTGTCGGATAAAAAAGAAGTCAAACAAACAAAAAAGTCATGTCATAGGTACCTGTGCATATGAAAAAGCCCTCTTTGAAAGGCTTATAAATGTGTTTTACTTTCTATGCAGAATTTATTTCGTGACAACAACGAAAACTGTTTACTTTCTTGTTTGCAGATTGCGGGCATTAAATTTTGAGAGTTATTGTTAATAGCAATATCTTATTCTTGAAAAGACCTATTATTATTAATTATTATTATAAGGATCAAGAATGGCGGAATTAAGGGATATTATTAACGGACAATAATACAGTAACTCCAAGGGAACAAAACGGATCTGTTCCGCAAAATATCTGTTCCGCAGCCCGTTTTTTGCTGGTTGGGAAGATGACAAAAGATGAAGACAAAATCAGACTTTCTACGAAAACAACGCGAAGCGCTTGAAAACACTCCTACACGACTGCCTCAAATAGTAATAGCCCCCCCCTCCCCCCCTGCCCTCCCTCTCGTCCGCCATTGTTTGTCGAATTTAGACTACAAACAAATCTTTAAATCCATCGTGAAATATTCCAAATACAGTATCAATAGAGTATTGAAGAACGTGTGTAGGAATCACGAAATCTTAAAAAAGAGAAAAACAAAATGACTGATCATAGATATACAAAAAAGTTTTAAAAACAATTATATCTAGCCTAATTATCAGACGCTCGGAGATCGATGTTATTTCTCCCTTTTTAAAGCGCACGTGGTTTTGTTTATTGCTAAATTTATTCTCGATGTAGGGCTGAGCCCACGATACCAGGTTACCATGGCTACGTTAGCATTTACCTTCGCCTCCGGGTAAGCCATATTGGTCACGAACAAGTCCAGAAATCTAGGTGAAATATCAGGATGAGCGGTCTCCCAAGAGAAATACTTAAGTGGATCCAAAGCTTAGACCTTTCTCATCCAGTCAAGAATACTAAAAGGTATTTTGGATCATAATTTCACCGTCAAGCAGGCATTAAACATCAGATATTTAAGCTTTATGATGATCGCTGAAATATTGTTGTAATAGACCTTATATTTCTTTTAGGGATTTTTCTAATGGCTGTTTGGTAGCTGAGATATTCTCGTGGTATTATCCGCAAGAGATTCAAATGCACTCGTACGACAATGGCGCTTCTTTAGCCACCAAAATGGGCAACTGGTCACAGCTTCAAACGGTATGAAGAACTTCATTGAAATGTCCTTTCTTTTATCTGTGTCGATGAATTTTTAATTTTTTTTAAAAATAAACCAGTTATCATCACTTTCTTATGATCTTTTGTTCGATTCCGTTTTAAAAATCGTAAGTCTACAAAAATAAATTGCGTCCTTTCTTAAAAGGAGTAGCCCCCTAAGAAGTACTGTTGTTTTACCTTTTGGTTGCTTATTCTGTTGCTTTTGAAGTTCTTTCAGCGTCAAGGTTTTGGAATTCCTAAGGAGGTTATAGATGGTACAATCCACTGCAAACCAGGAGCAGCTGCCCTACTAGTGGAGAAAATATATACCTTATTGACAAACAGAGTGTGAGTACAAGTCTGTTCCATACATAGTGTGAGTACCAGTCTATACCAAACAAACCGTGTGAGTACCAGTCTATACCAAACAAACCGTGTGAGTACCAGTCTATACCAAACAAACCGTGTGAGTACCAGTCTATACCAAACAAACCATGTGAGTACCAGTCTATACCAAACAAACCGTGTGAGTACCAGTCTATACCAAACAAACCGTGTGAGTACCAGTCTATACCAAACAAACCGTGTGAGTACCAGTCTATACCAAACAAACCGTGTGAGTACCAGTCTATACCAAACAAACCGTGTGAGTACCAGTCTATACCAAACAAACCGTGTGAGTACCAGTCTATACCAAACAAACCGTGTGAGTACCAGTCTATACCAAACAAACCGTGTGAGTACCAGTCTATACCAAACAAACCGTGTGAGTACCAGGCTATACCAAAAAAAAAACAGAGAGTGAGAATGAGTCTATACGATGCTTACCAGTAAGCAATTCATACCTCTTTCATCGTTAAATAGTGCTTTTGTATCTTCAGGAACAAGGGAAGGAAAGCTTTATTCCCTACCTACCTATTATATTCTGGGCAATAGGACAACTCTTCGAAATTTATTTTAACTCACCATATTTTAAGCGCTTAGCAATCAGATTTGTATTTTAAGCAAGTGATGGGGAACCACAAAATAGTGTTACATTTCCTGAGCATAATAGTCTGTTTATAATGCATTAGAGTTTTTTTAAACATACTGCCAATAAACCAATCAGAGCATGTCTAACAAAAATTCTGATTGACTGATTCAGACAAAGGAATGCATGGCCTGGGTATGCAGTCATTTAGTAAGCTCAAAATGTGACAGAGGTCAGAAAAATTGTGTAGCAGAAGACAGTTTCCATAAAATAGATAAACGATTTAAAGTAGCTGAGCAACAAACAAACAAGTCAAAATGATGAATAATTACAGTCAGTTTTGTTGTTTCAGGGTTAAGAAGGTGCGTACAGATGATGAACTAGATTTTACGGACACAGGTTACCAAGCGCAACTACCAGCACATGCCAGATCAACCGCATCAATGGTGAGTGACAAGATCAGTGTATTAAGGTTAGCTCTTGCCAGGGCCAGATCAAGGGGTGGCCGGAGCGAACCCAGCCCCTATGTTCAGATATTTTACAAGAAATATAAGGAAATCAACACAAGAACAATGAATCCCCCCATCCCCTCATTAAAAACTTGCTTTGGCTCCCCTTTTTTGGGCTCCTGGATCCACCTCTATTGTCATAAACCAAAAAAAATCAGTTTGTTAGTAAATGCCTGCCTTTAGAATAACTCCACTCAGTAAGGAAAACACTCATCAACTTTTGTAAAATAATTCCGAAATGAAACATGCACCTCTAGTAGTCAGATCCAACCTGGAATAGTAACTAAATTATTCACAGAAGTCCTCTTATACAGTTTCTTGAGAGAACAAACCGCATTAAAAATATCCATTTTTTGGTTCCCAATGGGGAGATGTATAAAAACAAAAAAACCAAAATGCACAAACATCATTTGAAAATGATCTGACCTAAAATATATCTACAGTACACCCTTTTAGGTTTATTTGCTGAGATACAAGGCTCTATGCTTGGACCACTCCTCTTTATCATCTTTATAAATGACCTACCTCTGCAAACACATAATAGCTCCGCCATGATGTATGCTGATGATACGACTTAAATAGCTAGTGGGAAATCACTTTTGGATGTTCAAAATACCCTACAAAATGAGCTGGCCTCTATAAACATCTGGGCCAGGGAAAATCAGATGGCGTTGAACAACGAAAAAACAAAAGTTATGATCGTATGCAGTGCCTCCAAATTATGTTAACTACAAAAATCCGGATGCAATCTAGAAGTCCAATTTAACGGTAAGACTCTTGAAACTGTAACATCTACAAAATTACTTGGAGTGCAAATAGAAAACACGCTATCATGGAAGAAGCAGCGAATGTCTCCAAAAAGATCCGGGTACGCCTGGGGCTTCTCCGTAGAACAAAGCACTTCCTGTCAATGACAGCAAGAAAAATGTTCTTCAATGCTCTAATACAGCTTCTAATGGATTACTGTATAACAGTTTGGGGGATAATCTCATAGAGCACGACAATACGATGCTCTTACTTCAAAACAGGCAGCACGAATAATAGCTGACAAGAAATGGTACGATCACTCGATGGCGCTATTTGAAGAGCTCAACATAGAGCCTTTCACTAAATGAGCTAGGAGAATCAAGTGTACGATGGTATTTAAAGCCCTTAATGGAATGGCTCCAGACTACCTCAGGGCTAAAATCAAGAGCTTTTCTGACGTTCACTTAAAGAACACTCGCCAAGCAAAGAACGATCTCGTGTTACAGAGGACAAAACATAATTATGGAAAGAGAACATTGGAGTACAGCGGCGGAACACTCTGGAATTCGCTCCCACGAGAGACAAGGAATGCCGATCCGTTAGCTCCTTTGCTATGGTCCTCCAAAAATTAACATTGTAAATTCATGTATATAGATAATATATGGATCTGACAATTGCTGTCCTCCCCCCCCCTGAGTAGAGTTTTAATTTGATATTTTTTGTCCAACAGGCCATTAAGAACAACATTGCTAATACAGAGCTCTCCACAGATCCAGACAGGATATTATGCCAGCAGAAGGTATTCAAGCATACCCTGGAAAAATTTAAGCTTCCCTTTAAGTAAAATGTCCTCCCCGACTATAAGTATTCACTTTGTTTTTCTTGCTATAGTTATTAATTAGTATTACAAGGATAAACGTGGAATCCTCTGTACAAGGTATAATCAATATTTTTTTATATAGGCTCAATCTATTATAAACAGCCATGTTGAACACAGACGAAAAGAAAGATCTGATGATCCTCGTAAGTACTCACCCTCATTATAAGTACTAGCTAATACATTACTACCTAATAAAATGTGTATTGTCAGCTCAAAGTAATTTCAGGATCTTAACTCCATAGGTGTATCGGATCTTGATGATAAATGATAAATAATAAATGTAAATCCACAGATCGGTTTGGAATAAAGCCCACTCTAGGAGAGTTATGCCCCCGCAGTGCTCCAAGGCCGTCTCACCATCTTAGCCGCAATACTGAAGAAAACTTCCAACAGAAACAAACATCAGAACAAGGTACTACTGTCTGTACTCAAATTCAAGAAAAAAAGTTTGTAAATGTGACATTTGAACCATTTGAAGTACTATAAAGCTATTCTGATGTGCACCTAAGAATATAGCACAGAAACATAGACTGAGTTAACACACAAAAAAACATTTTATTGATAAGCAAGATAAATTTAGTCATTTAATTAAGCTGTTTGTAATCCCATTGAATTTTTAATTTATAGGGGCAGCGTCATGGTACTGTGCATGTCTGGAGTCAGTGTTTATTATAAGCTTTCAATTGTCTACGAACAGTTGAACTTTAAGCTGTCAATGCCTTGTTAAATGCTATGCAATATTTTATTGAAAACAATGTTTATTCACAGTTTGTGGTTATTTCCTTTGAATTTAAGTCTCTCACATGTACCAAAGGCTCATAAGTCAATATTAGAATTTGACTGAAATTTATTGTGTTCGGGGCCAGAAAGCTATTGCAAAGCTCTTACCATGACACTGCCCTTCAACATTCCTGCATACACAATGTGTTTTTCTGATTTTTGCTGTCCATTCTTGTTTAGAGCTTAGCTTCTCTGGCGAGCCGCCAGCTCACTACACCGAGGTGCAAGTCAACCAGCTACCAAACGGAAGTGATAACATTATGCATTCCACACACAGTGGAGCTCTCTACAATATGGTTCACTGAACAAGCAGTTACAGAGAGCAAGGGGACATACCCACATAGAAGCAGTCTTAGCATCTCTTACAATAAGCTCAAAGATAATTGAATATAAAAGTGATATGAGCTGTGTAAATATTAACCTAATAGATCATGTTTGCTTATTGTAAAAAAAAAAAATAATTAAATAGCACTTTAGTCAACCTGTTTCTTTGGTTATTACTGTATATTTATACTCATTGTATAGCCCTGCCTAATATGTCTTGCCAATATTTATTACTCTTCCAAAGTGCTGCTCCGCAGTGTACAAGGCAACATGTCTTTGTTTTCCCTGAAATAAGAACAAGTCTTTTGTTGTTAGCTCATACTATTATCAATTATACCCTTGATCTATCCAATATCCTCACTATGAGCAGTCAAATGGTTCACGCTGTGCCGGTGAAAACATGGAAGTCATTGTTTGATTCAGATGGTTGATTAATTTGCCATTCCTGGACAAGACAGGGATTCGAATTATTTGCAATTGTAGGGAGTACAATTTGGCTATAAAAGATATGCACACATACTGTACATGGTTGGTTACAAGAGACTTTGTTTTGTCTACTTGGCAATTTGTAAAACCTTACCTGAGGTAATCTAGTAGATGTGTAATGCTGGGGAATCTTTTCTTGCTCTTGACCAGATGGGCTTGATTTTCTCCATCAAAGCATATCTTAGACAGTGGCAAAAAAAAAATAGTCTTACAACATCTTTTGTCATAGCAAGGACCCTTATACTTATAACAACTTAAAAGAGCCTGTGTTAGCCACCATTTTGTGATCCTAGCATAGTACCAAAGTATGAAAAAACATCTAGTATTTCTTTTGGCAGATTCGGGAAGCCAATGTGATATTTTCGATTGAATTTGTTAAATAAAAACTGTAAACTTTGTTTTAGATGGTCATTTCTAGATTTTAGCACATTATCTACCTTTTAATATTAAATGCAAATGATGTCAAAGGTGTGGCTTAGAAGGGCTCTCTAACCTCTCTAACATTAGAAGCACAAACACCATAAACAATATAATTTGTCCGACTTGTTTAAAAAAGGAGAAAGCATTTGGAAAATAGTAGCTAGCGGTTCCATTGGCTGCAGTGCCTAAATAAAACCCCTGTATTTGCCCAATTTTCATAGGTGTTAGCATCTTATAAGACAGCAGAATATATCTCACAAGCCTACCCAAGCTACCCCCAACCTTCCTTGATGAAACTACTGTTAGTAACCCACCAAATTCTTTATTGGTTGTTTCAAACATTTAAAAAATTATCTTATTAAAAATACCTTGAAGTTGTAAATTTCTTTATCATTATCCTGTTTTTTACAATACATTGTCAGAACCTGAAAGAAAAAAAAATCATTAAAGTCTAAGCTGTATATAAACTTAAATTTGCATTCAACTCTCCTGCCAACTTTTGTGATTTAAAAAAATCTTCTTGACTTTTACAGTGAAATCTAAAAGATTAAAAATAAATGCAAAGGGGGATCCTTGAAAAAGAGATGAAATTAAAGGCAAATGGGCAAAAAATTCCAGGTTTTAAACAAGAAGAAAGTAGCTAAAAGGAAATTGACTAGGAACCTTTGTAGTTATGTAGGGAGCATTTTGCTAAACAAGAATCATGAGGAGCAAAGCAGGTATATTCAATTCTATACTCGGAGCATTTTCCTATGATACCCAGCCAAACATTTGCACTCACCTTTGAGCCTGGTGAAGTGACGGAGTCTCTCAGGATATACTGCCCATTTCTCTCATTTATGGGGAGGGCCTGGACATGGGCCGACAGGAGCTCCTCATAGTCCTAGCGAAAGCAGGTTTCAGCAGTCTTAGCCAGATACCATAATATTTCTGCACTTGAGGGATTTAACAAACGATTACCACCCTAAAATGCCTTTAAAATCCCTGTCTTCATCTATACTGATTAGACCTCGCAGTTCACACTTTTGAATGACAACACAAAAACCCTGTTAGATACTTACTGCTCTGGATTCAAATCTCTTTCTAGGCTGTGGCAGTGGTTTTGAGTCGTCTGTGGATAATTTCCTTGTTTTTGGAGGGATAAGAGGCATATAAACGCCCTCCTCTGGCTTAGTGGGTATGTTAGTTTGAGAGGAATACCCTTCAGGGTTCAGATCTTCTTTTGGATTATCTTCTAGTAGAAGATCATCTTTTTGAAAGGATTGCTTTGAGCTTTGTGTTGGATCTAAGACTTTCTCTGGAGACTCTGGTACTGGTGGCTCTAGCGTTTGATAGAAAGGCTCGTTTGGTGCTGTGGACTCCTCTTCTGAGGAACATTGTTCACTTTCAGGTTTTGACAGGTTCTTTTCATCACTTGGTTGAGATGATTCATCATTTAGGGATTCCTTATCACAATGAGGCTGCGGCACATCAAAAGGGTCTTCTAAGACATTGTATATAGGTTCCTCTTCAGTAGCCTGTTGTGGGTTTTCCAAGACATTGTATATAGGTTCCTTTTCAGTAGCCTGTTGTGGGTTTTCCAAGACATTGTAAATAGGCTCACCACCTGTTGTCTGTTTTGGTTTTTCCAAGACATTGTAAATAGGCTCACCACCTGTTGTCTGTTTTGGTTTTTCCAAGACATTGTATATAGGCTCACCACCAGTCTGTGGTTGTGGTTGCAACATGGGCTGTCTCTCTTCAGGGTCTTCCAGTTGTGCATAGATGGGGACCTCTGAGGGTAATACATTCTGTTGGTCTTTTGTAAATTTCTTGGCAGGTTTAAAAGAGACATCAGTATTTGCCAGAGGATCAGGAGACATCAGGTTAGAGTCTACATTTGTGGAAAAATCAGTAACTAAATATGGAGTAGGACTTTTACATTCTTTATTCACAGCTCTCTTTTCTGGCCCTCTCTGGGACTGATTTGGAGTAGGGGCACGTGGCCTTGAGGCAACGGCATTCCTGGTGCACAGTGAGGCTTCATCAAAGTTAGGGAACATGCTTGCTTTGCTTGATGCAATACTAGTGCTGTCTTGTTTTGTTAGCGATGGTTCAGCTGAGTTCTCTATAGGGCTATTTGTCCTTGATACTGAAAAGAAAAAAGACAGAAAAAGGTCAAATGGTAAAAAGATGCACGCTTTCAAAATTAAATAAAAGTAACAATGTCTCTGCTGTTAGTGCAACTTCTAGCAACTAATTCTCAAAAAAATATTTTTTAAAGGTCTTGGTTTTGGTGATACAAAGTCTTGTAATGGCACTGGTGAAACTGTCAAGATAAACATTTAAACACTCACACGGAGGCGACTCTGTCCTCTCGCTGTGTTCCACTGCTCCATAATTATATTTGGCTTGCCTGTTGTCCTGTTTCAAAGGCTAGAAAAATAAAATAAATAGCTTAAGGATTTTTTTTATTAAAAAATACCAAACTCTCCTACTGATTGTAACATGAAGATTAAAAAATCATTTATTTACAGTGGTAAATCTATTAGCCACCCTTGGTTCTTTGTTCCCTTTGTCACCAAAGTGTTCCTTATGATATGTGCCCAATGATCCTTATCTAATAAGGGAGTGTGCTTCTCACATGGTCCGAATGATCCTTACCAAATAAGGGAGTGTGCTGCTCACATAGTTTGAATGATCCTTACCTGATAAGGTACACAGTCTGAACCTTACACATTCTGAATTATCCTTACTTAATAAGGTACACTACACAGTCTGAATGATCCTTACCTGATAAGGTACACAGTCTGAATGATCCTTACCTGATAAGGTACACAAACTGAATGATCCTTACCTGATAAGGTACCCAGCATGAATGATCCTTACCTGATAAGGTACACAGTCTGAATGATCCTTACCTGATAAGGTACACAGTCTGAATGATCCTTACCTGATAAGGTACACAAACTGAATGATCCTTACTTGATAAGGTACCCAGCATGAATGATCCTTACCTGATAAGGTACCCAGCATGAATGATCCTTACCTGATAAGGTACCCAGCATGAATGATCCTTACCTGATAAGGTACCCAGCATGAATGATCCTTACCTGATAAGGGAGTGTGCTGCTCATATAGTCTGAATGATCTGAGCTGGTCAATCTCCTCAATCTCTTGTTATTCTTCCGTCTCACAATACAGCAAATAATCAATAACACAGGAGCCATAATAGCCAATAGCCCCAGTAATGCGAAAATGCCATACGCCCAGTCCGTAAAATCACAGAAATACCGATCATCGGACTCGGAATAGCCAGAATATGTCAGAAATTTGGGACAGTCAATCGACGAGTTGGCAGTCATTCCATACATTTTTTTACCAGTTTTTAGATGCATTGCTGGATTATTTTTCCAGGATATTTAGTAATTACTCATCCTTGAGCCTATCCTGTTATCAGGAAGTTATCAGGAAGAAAAGGCACCATTTAGAAGAGGATTTCCGAATTGTTTTCTTTAGTTCCACGCTAGAATATTGTGGATTAGTGCGTAATGACCCAGGAAGTGAGTCTGCGCATGGTCAGCGGTCATATGCATCCCTCCGTATTAATACTTTATGTAGCTATTTATATAGTGTCCCCTTCTTACGGTAACTCGATGAATTTTTCGACTCTAAGACGGGGCTCTTCTTATGCGGAGGCGCTTATTCGAAGGAGGGCTTATTAAAGGTGGAATCATGTTTTTGTTTCTTTTTAATATCAGTCTTTACTACTCCATAGTGTTTCTTTGTCTATATACCATTATCACAACTTGGAGCAGCTTTTGAACTTTCCTTCATTAATACTCATTAAACTTGGGGGGAAAAGGGGGGGAGGGCTCTTATTCGTGTGAGGCGTTTTTTAATAGTTTTGGTTCAACTGGGCGCATTTATATTAGTTGGGGGCATTTATTCGAGTGAGGCACGTATTTGAGTAAATATGGAAAGTTGACACATCCCCTTTTTTCATCCCCAGACAGGTATCGTGTCCAAGCCTATTGCCCTTCCTCGAATTCCCCTTGACTCCCATGTGCTTGCTCTTTGGCATGGGCTCAAGGTTAAAAATTGTTTTTGTCCTTTATAGGAGAATAAAACCCAGGTGGAAATGCAGGTGCTTGCCAAGATGGGTGTAGGGGGTGCAAACGCAACCCCCCACAATGGCCGAAGGTCCACTTTCGGTTATCAATAGAAGTGCTATTTGTATACAAAGTTATAAAGCATAAGCTAGATCACTCTGGTATGTAGCCAAATACGACAATAAAGCAGGCCCGTACCCAAGGGGTGCACGGGGTGCGAACGCACCCCCCCACACAACGGTTGAAGGACCACTTTCGTTTCTCAATTGAAGTGCTATTTGTAGAGAAAGCAGCAGCTAGATCACTCTGGTATGTCACCAATCCATAAGTCAGACATTTTTGTAGCAAAATTAGACAATAAACATGCCTTGAAGATACTGCAAAGGCATAAAAAAGTCCCTTTTTGTTTTTTTTTTCGGGGTGGTCAGGATTTTTACCAGAGAACTCCCTTCATTCACCCCCCCCCCTCGGATTTCGCACCCCCCCCCAATAAAAATCCTGGAAACGGGCCTGAAATGAGTATATCTAATGATATCTATAAGTGCCCTTTCATGTATGGATAAAGTGTAAAATCTGATTTGACCAAGGGCATGAGAAATTGAATTTACCATTTTATGGTATGGGGTACGGGTCAAGTTAGTCACAAGCAAAATTCGACATAACACAAGATCTTCGTGCCTAATGCTGGTGAGTTGACAGCTATGGAATGTAGCCTGGTATTCCTGTCCTGGTCATAGTCCATTGCCCTTAGAAGTATGGGCCTTACTAACAAGTCGGCAAGGGGACACAGGACATGTACATCAGCAGGGAGACCATTGCTCTTATAATGAGCTGTCTAAGAATTTTTAATCGGAAAGGAATATATTTACATTCTTGTATTTGTAAAAAAATGAATTTTTACATGACTAGTGTAGAAAAAAGAAGTTATTTGCGGGATATAGGTAGTGTATATTGTAGAAAACGTTTTGTATGTGACAGAACTTGTGGTGATAGGTGCCAATAAAGATTTGTTAAAATGTCCGTGGTCCGCCATCACCAGCCCGACTTGCCCTCGACCATGTGCTTGGCGACTTCAAGAGGCAACATAACTCCTTTCATCAGAAGCTCGGTCAAACCTTTGAGAGCGTCGATACAAGCTTCAAACGGAGATAAGCACACGTACCAGCCGGCACAGAAGAAACCTATCGGCCACCCGACAAACCATAACACGAGAAACCAGATGATAGCCCAAAGAATATTCATGGCTCAGGATGGACAGGCCTAGGGAATTAATGCTAGTCAGAATAAACAAATCATGTTTATACTAGTGAAAAATCGCGAGCCCCTTGTATGTTGCTCAAGTGTATTGTACATTGTCTGATCGTTATCTGCACGGATTCTAGAAGGTTCTATATTTTGAGTGTCGATAATTCTCATCTAGAATCAATATTTACACATCATACTCGGCAAACATTGCACATAATCATTTTGTACTAAGAATAGATTACTTTCTTTGCAGCTAGGAGAAAGGGTTTTGAATTGGCGCGCGAATTCACGTGCAAGACTGTCCGCGCACGTTTTGTTGATACGGAGCTAACCGAACAGAACTTACTTCGCACAAACACAAAAAAAGGTGGGAATATCACCAAACATTTTAAATGATATGACACAGAAAAGTGTGTCTTGTATTGTGACTGTCTATTTGAGCAGTGATGCGGTTTGAGGGCGGTATATTATCTCCACCATTATAAGAAATCACACAATGATTCCATCGACGTGAAACTAAATCCCGGGGATCGTATGGTCCCGCTTCAATATGAACGATTTCATCTATTCGTTGTTATTCACACATTACCTAAACATTGCATGATGACTTACTTGCTAGATAGGCAAATTGCAAGAAAGAGCTGGCTGCAAGTGTTCAGGGTTTTTGCTTGAAGTCGGTAGAGCTAGACACTCCTAGAGGCGCGACACTTGAATGGGTTATGGTAATCACAATGCATAAAGCCAATCAGGTGTGATATTCAGGGACATTTAGCACATTATGCATACAAATGAAAAATAAATGACATTAAAATATGCAACAACCCCAGTAGAGACATCTCCTTTTATTAAGATTTTGACTGATTTACGAAAAGCGTCTTGATTTGAGTTTTTTAATTTTCGACTTTCACTACTACGAAATGGCTTCCGTTCCATTTTTCCTGTCGACTGTTCCGTTAGTTCGTTTAAAATGTTCATTGCATCACCATGGTAATGTGGGAACCGACCGGGAGCGGTGTTTCCTTCTTTTTCATTTTCAAAGATTCACAATAAAATAGAATAATTTCACTACTACGAAATGGCTTCCGTTCCATTTTTCCTGTCGACTGTTCCATTAGTTCCGTTTATAATGTTCATTTCATCACCATGGTCATGTGGGAACCGACCGGGAGCGGGGTTTCTTTTTCATTTTCAAAGATTCACAATAAAATAGAATAATTTCGTTGGAATTTATCTGTAAATCTATACATTGTTTTTGTAGTACTTTTTTTGGGATTTATCCTGGTTGTCAAGTATTTTTGTGTAATCAATTTAGTATTCATCCATGCTAAAAAAATCTACAAAATTTCATTATTGTAAAGGCAAAACCTTAGACTACACACTATCTTCACAGGTTACAAATAAAGAAACACAATCTAACTTTTTCCCTGTGAGTAGTAGCTGATTTACAAAGATATGAAGTGGGGAATTTGCATTAGAATTGAACCCACAGCTATTCAATAATCTAATCTTGGATCTTCAATATATTTTTCTTCTCTACGTCTTCCATCTCTTTCAGTACATAAGCTACATTGTATCTTAGCTGGTGGAACTTGGTAACTGGAACCTAGAAAAAAAAGGCATTAAATTCTAAAATTCTATTAAACTCTGCATTGTGGCCAGAGTGGGGTTTATCCGCTAGTTGAAGCCTTTTTTATTTGTGTTTGAGCAAGACAAAGAAAGGCCTCTGCTAGCTGGGAAGAATGGTGGTTGGAGGCTAGGATTGAGAATACAAACTAGTATGCAATGAACAAACTTAAAAATCTAAATTTAGTTTTTGCATTACAAACAAAGATGAATAAAACTCTCCAAGCCTCATACATTCTTATGACACAATTATTGCTTCTAATTCCCTTAAGGATATTGTAAATTTTGCTACCCAACCTACCCCCTATCCATTTTTTAATGACCATTTATATATATAAACAGAAATTGCATATAATATTTGCAGCTTTTAATCCTTTTATTAAAAAAATATATTTACAATATTTACTTTTTTTTATTTTCGATATTTCTTTTTCAAAGATAGCCTTGACCCCCTGCCACCCCTTTTGAATTTTTCTTGGCTTCCGTGATGTTTTTAACTTTACAATGTAATGCCTCTGTGTAGACAATGGAAATATTGGGAGTTCTCAAATTGGTACAATTTTAGATAATTCTTTAAAAATGATGTAAGTTGTACTTAGGTATAAGCCACAGAATTTGTGAGTAGGCTAATATCTATATATGTATAGGAAATTTCTAAACAACAATGAAGCCTACTCACTTATTCTGTAAATAAAAATGAGCAATGGCAGAATGCTGTGCATTATATCATGCTTATCTCACCTCAAAAGTATGAGTCTCTCCATTACTTAGTTTGGTCTCCATCATGATGGATGGCTCTAGTGATCTGTTTAATGCACTAGACAGACAACAGAAAACAGTCAGCACAAATCACCCTTTGATTTAAAGTGAGATGAAACCTATACTTGTTACAATAACAGCAATACAATCATTGAAGCGTTTTGCTTTTAAACTTTGTCTTTGAGATTGTAAAATATTGTTAGTAATTAGTTCATAAAAACAGAAATTACATTTCATGACAAACTTTTCTAATTCTAAGGTTCCCAAGGAAAGATAATAAGAAAAGCAAGGTTACTTGACTCATTGGGGGACCAACATTTTGTAAGAAACTAAGAGATAGCTATGTCTTACAATTTTGCAATTTGCTTTGAAGAATCAGACAAAATTGGATTACAAAACAAGCATGTTCATTTAAAAATGGAGAATGAAAGTTGTTACAACACCAGTAAAATCATCAAGTTTATGAGCATGAATTACGGTGAAGGAATCACGGTGAAATTACGGTGAAGCATCACAGACAAGGAATTATTATTTCTCAATTCAATGATTCACAATAAATGAAATAGCAGGGGCGTAGCCAGGGGGGTGGCCTAGGGGGCCCGGGCCCCACCATTTTAGCAGCCAAAAATACAGTAAATGTATGAGGCATTATCTAAAATACAGAAGAAAATGCCTTGAAAGTCCCTTTTGGCCCCCCTCCTGTTAAAAATCCTGGCTACGCTGCTGAAAAGTATGCTCATGGTGGCAGGCTTCTTGCCCTTTTTTAAAATGTCTTTATTATTCTATAAATACTGTATTGTAGGGTAGAGGCCAAACTAATAAATGAAATAAAATTATTACTTTCAAGGGGAGTCCTTGACCAGAAAGGTTATACTACCTTGTTGAAATTGCTACATCCACTCTCCAGCGAAGGGCATCTAGTTTAGGCAATCTACATCTATTCTCAAGAGCTCTTTTCTCTAATTGTTGCCGCCTACAACAAAAGATTGTAAACTCAGTTGGCTGCTTCAAATTCACAGCTCCAAGTCTCTTATTGAAACTATAGAGAATTCTTCCATTTTTCACGAGAAACTACTGTCAATTATTTTTTCATTGTAATGCAGATTTTTTTGCCAGTCAAGCTAAAATAACTAAGAATGATTATACTAATAAGCATGCCCTTAAGGCTCAGGAAAACTTTTACCCTTACTTTTCTCCAAAGACTACACTGGATATATCAGGAATGAATTCTGGTGGTATTCTGAAAGACAAAGCAATGCTTATAGAGTCACATCCTTGACATTTGCTACAATATGCCTCGTGCAAATTGTCTACATACTTAATCTATATAAATTAAATATATTACAAATAACATTAACAAACACCAAATTTACAAATCATTCAAAAGACAAGCAAACAATATAGATTGAAATAATCTACTGCAACACCCTGTAAGCCTCACTCATTAAACTTCCTTTTGTATGTTTGTATGTTTTATGGTTCTCTACATCTTTGTACTTTTTCAAAGTAGGTAAGGGATAACCCATGCATTGGTTTTGTACACACACAAAAATTAAGCAACTCACCAATTTGACCTACCATACCTGCCAACCCCCAGACTTGAAAAACCGGGAGATAATTTCAGGGGGGAGGGGAGAGGGTTTGGTATGGGTGGGGGGATTAGCAAATAACAGAGTTTTGCTCGAAGATGTGAGTGTTCTTTTGTTCTATTATCGCTGTTGGGTACCCTATCGTAAAGCAGAAGAAAAGATGATAGGTAAAATAAGTCTGTTTTTCCAGAAATTCATTCAACTTTGTAACAAATATTCTGAATAATATATTCAAACGATATTACGCTTGTACAATCTCAGTTTATATTTATTTGATAAAATATGATAAAATGGTGAAAACTTTGATCGGAATTTTCGCGATGTCCACTTTCGAAATTACTTGTGTTGCAATTACTTTTTGGTAAAACACCAGATTGACTGGGCTAATGGTTCAATGTCATGAACGTCAATTTCAACTTCTTTTTGAGAGGCCAGAATTTTATTCCATTGTATCCTGACCACAGAGCGCCTAAAAATTCTCTCTGATGAGCCTTGAAGTTCGTGGCCGGCATAATTTACAATGCAAACTTGTGCGAAAATGGCTCCGAAGTGTTAGCCAATTTCTCAACAATTTGCACGAAAATATGGTCAAACTTGATTGGTCGATATATGCAAGCATTTCAGTATTGTGCTAGTAGTCCTGTGGTCTACAAGAAACGCCTGGAAAAGGCTCATTTAAAGTTTCTTGAAAAACCTGAAAACGTCTTAACTTGAATACAAACTATAAGAATTGCATAACTTTGTGGCTAAAATTCAACTTTCACTTCCAAAACAACTCGACTGATTAAAATTTGGTCGTAAACTGGGAGATTTAAGGTCAAACTGGGAGACCGGGAGATTTGATAAAAATCCAAGAGTCTCCCGGTAAAACCGGGAGAGTTGGAAGGTATGACCTACTAAACATTCTCTAAGTATGTTCAAGCTCAATGTATGTCAACTCTTTGCAAAAAGGGGCCTGTAAACACAGTACCTTCCAACTTAAGACTGTCAAAAGATTTTAAGCAACCATAAAATATACCTTATTTCTGTTAGATTTGCTTTGAATTGTTCAGCTTTGAGAGATTTCAATGGAAGTCTTAGCGCACTTGTTAGGAGAGTGTACAACCCAGAGAACACTGCAGAGATTGAATCCTCCGGCAGTTTGCCAGTACTCAGAGATGCAATGATATTCTCTTCTGGTTCTAAGCCTTCAAGGGAAGCAACTATCACTAAAAATAAAACACAGACAAGCATATATTTTTAAAGAGTGTATTACATTTCAGAAAAGATCTTTTTTTGTAAGACATAAATATGTAGCAAATGCAGTACAATAATATTCCAGGTATAGTTTAACAATTAAAAGAGCTGACAAAACAAGAAAAGATCAAACTTACAGTTACACTGAAGAATGTTGTATGCATTTTCCTAAATTTGCAAGGCTTGTAACACTACCCTCAAAGGGATAACACAATCCTCCTAGGGATAACACTACCCTTCTAGGGATAACACTACCTTCCTAGGGATAACACTACCCTCCTAGGGATAACACTACCCTTCTAGGCATTAAATGGGTTCTTTTAATTCGTTGTGTGATATTTCTACGGAGGATGCCATTTCGGATCCAAGCTTATTATCCAGCAGCGAATATACCCTTCACGCATGCACTAGTCACTGTGGGCTCAAATAGTGGCCAGTCAACAATGAATGGAGCATGCGTTCTGGAACTCCCCGTCCACGATTGTGGAAGGCAGTTTGATCAAACAAAGTTTTCAACCCAGGGCAGAGGTCTCTTTTCCTCGCAAACGCCAGCCCAGCGAAATACAGAGAAAAGAGGCCTCTGCTAGCAGGGGAGGAGACCTGGGCTGGGTTCCCAGAAAGCAGGTTAACGCTAACCCAGGGATAAATGCCCTTTTTATCCAATCAAATGTCAAAATAGCCATATTTATCCCTGGGTTAGCGCTAACCTGCTTTCTAGGAACCGACAAGTGCACATTTCAAACACACATGAGCAAACACACATTTCGCTGTGCAGTTTGTAACACGTACAATGCATGTGTTTTGAATTCCTTGCTACGGAGAAGAAAGAGGGCTTTATGAGGTATCAGGTAATGGCTGCTCTTGGTAAACGCTCTTCAAAAAAAATTAAATAATTCCCCATGCAGCACGCCACTCAAGCCTAAAACCAAACAAGCAAAGGCAGAAAACCACGATCCGACAGATATGGAGAAATTAATGATGATGATGGAACAGATGAATAGGAAACTGGACAAATTGGAAGCTATCGAGGCAAGACTCACGCACGTGGACGAAGAGATTCATGAACTGAAAATTTCTGTGGAGTCCGCGCACGAAAAAACTGAGACAGTAGAAAAAACGCAACTGACCCAAGAAAAAGCATTAAACAATCTTGGAACTCAAGTGAATAATACAAGTGCGTTAATAAAG
Source organism: Nematostella vectensis (assembly GCF_932526225.1). Classification (NCBI taxonomy): domain Eukaryota; kingdom Metazoa; phylum Cnidaria; class Anthozoa; order Actiniaria; family Edwardsiidae; genus Nematostella; species Nematostella vectensis. Next base: position 13,089,816 of record NC_064043.1, on the reverse strand, counting down.
GATTTAAAGCATGAGCTTGTTGACCTCAAAGTGCAGTCCATGCGGAACAATCTGATATTTTACAACGTGAATGAATGCGTGGAGGAAGACCCATTTGCTGTTGTACAAAAAGTCCTGGTCACTAACTTTAAATTTAAAGATGAAGAAGTAAAAGCAATTGAAATTGAGCGAGCCCACTGCCTTGGTAGACGAGACCCGAATAAAGACAAGCCAAGGACCCTTATCGCAAGGCTTTTGAGATTTCAAGACAAAGAGTCCATCCTGTGATTGGCCTATCGAATTAAAGGCACCAACATTGCTGTGGCCGAACAATTTCCAAAAGAAATTACCGCTAGACGAAAGGAGCTCTATCCCATAATAAAAACCGCAAAGAATCAAGGTCATAAAGCAATAATGGTAAAAGACCAACTCATTATAAAGGGCCAGGTGTACAGAGGTTAAACGATATATCCATATATATTATTTGATGTCCCTTCTTTAGACACAATGATGGGTGAAATCCTTTTTGTATCGACACAATGATGGGTGAAGATATTTTATGTCACCATTGCAATTATAGTTGTAAGAAAGATACTAGCATTTTGTGTCAATTATGCCATCACAAATTCCATCTTAGACCTGAATGCCTTCAATTACCGAGTCGAGAAATAAGTACCCTAAATGCTTCTCAATTTACATGTAAAGTATGTATTCATGATTGTTTCCCTCTTTCAGATCTTGACTCAAATGATTTCAATATTGCACTTAGTAATCGCTTTACTGAGCGAGATTTAGAAAAACTAGATAATTTGGCTTTAAATCCCTTTTCAGCATTTGATAAAGATAATGATAGACCAGGTGAAAATAGCTTACTCAATCCGGATAAGAACCTTATAACCCCTGACGTTTTTAAAAATGGTAGTAATTATTACACAACTGAGCAGTTTGTCAATATCCAAAAATCATCTGGCATGTGTAAAAAAGATGAGATATCCTTTATACACCTAAACTTAAGATCAATCAAAAATAAGCTTGATTCATTTTTGTTGTACCTAAATAACTTAGACTTTAGTTTCAATGTCATTCAACGTGATTCCTGCCTTGAGGAGATGCTCAAGGACTAGACGTACACGTTCGTCATGAACCTCTTGCGTCGGTTCATGGATCAAGATATCATCCATGTGACATACGATGCCTTCTAAACCTTCCAGTGTCATAGACATGGTACGTTGAAAGACTTCGGGTGTGGAGCTTATCCCGAATGGGAGTCGATTGAAGCAGAACCGACCATAGGGTGTCACAAAGGTGGTGAGGATTAGGCTTAGGTTCGAGGATTAGCTGGATGGGGATAGGATGAGGCTTAGGTTCGAGGATTAGCTGGATGGGGATAGGATGAGGCTTAGATTCGAGGATTAGCTGGATGGGGATAGGATGAGGCTTAGATTCGAGGATTAGCTGGATGGGGATAGGATGAGGCTTAGATTCGAGGATTAGATGGATGGGGATAGGATGAGGCTTAGATTCGAGGATTAGATGGATGGGGATAGGATGAGGCTTAGATTCGAGGATTAGATGGATGGGGATAGGATGAGGCTTAGGTTCGAGGATTAGCTGGATGGGGATAGGATGAGGCTTAGGTTCGAGGATTAGCTGGATGGGGATAGGATGAGGCTTAGATTCGAGGATTAGATGGATGGGGATAGGATGAGGCTTAGATTCGAGGATTAGATGGATGGGGATAGGATGAGGCTTAGGTTCGAGGATTAGATGGATGGGGATAGGATGAGGCTTAGATTCGAGGATTAGATAGATGGGGATAGAATGAGGCTTAAATTCGAGGATTAGCTGGATGGGGATAGGATGAGGCTTAGATTCGAGGATTAGATGGATGGGGATAGGATGAGGCTTAGGTTCGAGGATTAGATGGATGGGGATAGGATGAGGCTTAGATTCGAGGATTAGATAGATGGGGATAGAATGAGGCTTAAATTCGAGGATTAGCTGGATGGGGATAGGATGAGGCTTAGATTCGAGGATTAGCTGGATGGGGATAGGATGAGGCTCAGATTCTAGGATTAGCTGGATGGGGATAGGATGAGGCTTAGATTCGAGGATTAGATGGATGGGGATAGGATGAGGCTTAGATTCGTCGTCGAGTGGAATCCGCCAGGAGCCAGAGTTGGCGTCAAGCTCCGAGAAGATCTGTCTTTCAGCTTAGCGAGATTTTCATCTACACTTGCCATTGGGTGGATCTCCCTCTTCACGGCCCTGTTAAGTGAGGTGAGGTCCACACAGATCCTGACGTCTCCATTCCTCTTTGGGGCATTGACCATCCCGGAGCACCAGTCAGTAGGGGTGGTTACAGGTGATATGACCCCCTGGGCGACCATTCCCTCTAGCTTCTGTTTTACCTTGGGTAACAGTGGATGCGGTATACGACGTGGAGTGTACAGACAGACTGGTACTGCGTCTTCTTTCAGCGGTACCTTGTAGGGCTCTTTCATCATGCCAAGGCCCTTAAAGAGGGGAATTCTTCCCTAAAGTTCGGCACCTTTTCCATGTTATTTACTTCGGGTTCGGACTTGGACAAGAGGTTGTTCCTCTGGTTACTCGTGACGTAGACATTCTCGTGGTGCGCCTTATCGCTGGCTTGAAATGTTGCGTTCGTGATCTGCCCTTTCATGAGGTGAGACAGTTTTACTCCACCGGGACCTCGGAACTCAGTCTTGACTTCCTCGAGCTGCATGCCTTTCATCCAAGGTGTTTGGTCGCTGACGACTGTCACCTTGGACCAGCTGTCCAGCTTGAAGTCACATGCATTCCCATCGACAAGTAATTCCACTGACCAGAAGTTCTCGCTGATAGAGTTTACTTCGCCCATCATGTAGAAAGGTGTCAAAGTTTCTGTCATCATGGTCACCCACTTCATGGACTTGTTTAGCTGATTGGCACACTGTTGCGAAATGAAATCTTCTGACAGTTGTGGCACTGGATATTCTAGGCGGGGCAGTCTTTTCGAAGGTGAACTGCCTGTCTTCCACACCAGCGGCAACGCGGGATATGCTGCAGGCTTTCTGGCGGTTGTGTGAATTTGCCAAAGGCTGAAGGGCCAGAACCTCTATGTGGATCACTGCCTTTGTTGCCTGGGCCTCTGGGAGCACCTCTTTTCTTTGCAGGGTTGTTGCGACCTCGGTCTGTGTGGTGGATAGGTTCAGGTTCTGGTTCCCCACTTATCACTTGCTTGTGAGCTCTTGAAATCTCTGCAGCTCTTAAACTTTCTACTACCCTAGCAAGGTCTGAAACAGGCCTCCTCGCAGTAGCCGCTCCTTTCCGCTTTCATCTGAGGTGCCGATAACGTTGCGGCAACCCCTCAGTAGATCAAATTATGGCAAATTATCCACTAGGAATAAAGTATCCACAATTTGGAATACTATTCCTGATTCATTAAAATGTTGTAATTCCTTTAGGCTATTCAAAAAGCAATACAAAAATTACATTTTAGAGTGTAACAAGTTTTAGATTTTTCTCCAAATAATCAACCTGTTGTAAATATATTATGTTTTTTTTCTTTCTGCTTGATTGGCATATGTCCTGTGATACAAGATAACTAAAACTTATTTGTCATGAAATTATACACTTGTACATGTACCTAATTTGATACCTTTAATGAAAATATGTATGATCCTTTTACAAAAGGTGGACTACTTGTTAAAGCCTGTTAGGGTTTGTTTATTCCTCCTACCAATTGTAATAAGAATATATGTATATGACAACAATCATAATTATGGTAAATAAATAAATGAATAAATAAATAAAATAAAAAATAAAGAGTCTCAAACTAAAATCTATCATGAGATTTGCAAAGTACACATGTCAACAATTACTGTCCACAGTATTTTAATAAAAATGAAGCATGATTTGCCCGTTGTTTTTTTAGAAGAAATCTGCTGTCCGATAATAGGGCTAGGGTGTCCGATAATAGGGCTAGGGTGTCCGATAATAGTGCTTTACAACACGTCTTGACGAACTATTGTTTTCTTCCAAATTTAAATAGATAGATAGATGCCTTTTTTAAGAGGGATTCACTTAATATAACAATGATAATGTACGCATGGCCCTCAACAGAAACAAAATAAATAAAAGCTATTTACAAATACTGTTTACAGCAAAATCATTGACGAAACTATTTACAATAACAATCCTTTGCTAATTTATAAACTTATTTACAGTGTTATGATATATTCTCTTAGTTTTGCGGAGAAGTCGGTGATTGACTTGGCTTCTTTGCTTTCTAGTGGCAATGCATTCCACCTTTTAGCTGCTACAAACTTAAAGCTGTTTTTTGCTAATGTAGTCCGAGTCTTTGGAAGTACTAAGTTATGGTTTGCTGCATTTTTAGTTTTCTTGTTATGTACATCACTACAACGAACATATCTCTGATATGGGGTCATATTGTTCATTGCCTTAAAGAGCAAAACAAGTTGTAGGTAGATTATTCTTTTGTCGAAGGGGACAATATTTAGTTCTTCAAAAAGTGGTTTTGCGGGTGCATCCCATTTCTTATCAATGATTACCCGCGCACATTGTTTCTGGAACTTGACCATATCGTCGATGTGTTGTTTTTTGGTCGAGCCCCAGACGATAGCACCATAGTCTAATATTGGCTGTATGAGCGAATGGTAGAACAGGGTTCTTGCTTTAAGTGACAGGAATTTCTTTGTCCTTTTTAACAAGCCTAGTCGCTTGGAGATCTTATTGTGAATGTACTTGGGGTGGTTGTCCCAGGTTAAGGAGTTGTCTAATCTTATGCCAAGCAGTTTAACTTCATTGACACATTCAAGCTGGCCATTTAACCATCGAAATTTGTTCAATTGGTCGAATTATTATGTTTAATGGTCAGTGATTTCTAGCTATGAAACCTAAGACTCATATGTGTTTTGTACGCGAGGAATCTTAGCGTAAATCTAAAGTGTCCAATAATAGGTACTATTACCTTTATAACATAGAAGTACAGTAACTTGCTTAAATATAAGTGTCATTTACCTTGCAAAACCTTCCTAAATTGCAGCTTTTCCATATGCTTGAGGTGCGGAATCATTCGCTTAACTTCTTCTGGAACTCGAGGCCCGAAGAATAGCGAGTTTTCTACGAATGTGTCGACAACGGCAGAAGTGCTCCTTTCGCGACCCGCCATCTTGAATGTATGCTCGCACTAGTTCCTCGCGGTCATAACTATCACAGGAGGCCCAGAGGCAGGGGCAAATAAAAAAGGAAAAGTCCTGGCTCCGACCGACGCACTCAAGAGAGTATGATCTGTTGTCCTACCAAACGCGCAATGTTTTACAAAGGCGACAAAAGAAGGCAAGCTATGTTCTTTTTAAGGGGTTTTACAGCGACTACAAATAATTGAATAAAGATGTCCCCGATACTACGAGACCGGCTGGGGGACAACACGAAACCAAATAAACACGGCGTTTGGTATAAGGGGCGGCTTGTAATAAGGGACAATCTATCACGATGGAAGACTGAGCTAAAGCAAACCCCCCTTTTCCGTGTCACAGGGCCTTTGCCCTTCCTGGGCCTTCTGCGTGGAACTCGCTACCTAAGTTAATTAGGGACATAAAAGGCCATGAGCCGTTTTTGTAAGAATATGTTTAGTTTTAGCGCATTATAAGTAAATAAACATGTAGCATTGTCAATGGTACATGTACAGAATGGTGTGACGGCGTTTGCAGTAGGCGTATAAACAAAATGAAGGTCGTATAGAGAAAACGTGTGAAAGGGAAGTGCAGGGCAAAGTTTTGTATAGCAGTAAGCCTTAGCCGATAAAACTTCCTCTTGGAACTCTCCCTTCCGCACGGCATGGACTTGTAATTCCAAATAAGCGCTACTTTGCTCTCCCTGGAGAAATCTGGAAAGATCTTTCCAGGGAGAGCAGGCCCGTACCCGTTTGGGGGGGGGGGGGGGGTGCAGGAGGTGAAATCAACCCCCCCCCCCACAACGGCCAAAGGTTCCTTTTCGGTTCCCAATAGACGTGTAGACAAAACTATTAAGCATCAGCTAGATCACTCTGGTATGTAGCCAAATCCGACAATAAACGTCCCGTGGAGATGATACTGCAAAGGCATGGTCAGATTTTTATCAGAGAAATCCCTTCTCACCCCCCCCCCCCCCCCCCCCTCCCACCCCGGAAATATTAGGTCGACTTTTTCGGATTTCGCACCCCCCCCCCCCACCCCCCCCAAGAAAAATCCTTGGTACGGGCCTGGAGAACACTTCAGTTTTATGACTTGTTGCTTTTGCTATTCTTACGAGGTATAGTCTTGCGTTTAAAAGCGTGCTCAATATAATTAATGAGTAGTTGTGATTTCATCATATTCAGTCCGGCCCCGTAATGCGTACCGTCATAACTATAAACCCCTTCAGTCATAGGGAAAACATCAAACACGGGTACACCTTTAGCCTTGAAATATTTCTTCATAGCGGCATTGTAAGTTCTAATTTTCTCTTTCCCTTGCCAAAACCGATAAGCTACGGGTTTGGTGAAACTCGGGCTATGGGTGGTCACCCAAATGAACTTGGGCCAATCGCGATCGCCAATCAAACTCAGCATGGGTTCAATATAGCCCTCTTGGTAAAGCTTTGCGTTAAAACCATCATGAATGCCAACACTGATAAAAAATGCAGTCCGTTTCTTAGCCAGAATGCTTTTATTTACCAGCTCTACGGGGCCTTCCCGAAACTCGTAGCAGTAAGATAAATTGAGCATGTACTGAAAATACGGAACTCCGGGGCAAAACTTTGTCCGTGGTTCCACATCAGCTCTTTCTCTAATAGTTTTTCTGTTGCAACTTGAAGGCCCCCTATCGACAAACTGCCGTTCACCATGGCACATTTCAGATGCATTCTGCACAGCCCCTCTTTCGGGGTCATCAGTAAAGAGCGTGAACAGGGAATTACTAAAATGCCGCATAAGCGAATCGCCGATCAAAACTAGGCTGTCTAGCCGCTCCGATACTACCCTGCAAGCCTCCTCGCTGGTGTAGTTTTTTAATACACATGCCTCATTCCGAGGGACCCAGTTGAACAACTCGGCGGAGATGACTGCGGAAATCAGTACATGATTCACAAGTACAATTTGCCTCCCCTATACCACACGTTCCTGCAGTCTCGTTGCAACAAGGGGCTGGACTGTTTGGCTCACAAACCGCAGGTATCGCCGGGCCGAATACTGGTGAAGTCTTGATGACATTTTCTGGCCCGCAGCGCCCATCATCTCGGGATAACTTGACTGGTGCCCCTCGAAACTCGCGCAGAGCCATGTCTTTTTTGACACGATCTTCATCGTGTTGTAGTGTAACCCACGACTTCTTTTTCCATTTGCCGTGACAAAGGCATTCCAAAATGTCCTTGCAATAGTTAGGTCGCATTTTTGGACTCTTTGGACCCGAGGAATTCTCGTTTTCAGCTTGAAAATAAGTTACTAGGAAGATAATCGCAGAGAAAATGATAAAAACGGCTAGATTTCTATGCCGCAACATTCTTGTTAAAAAGCTTTCGATAGGTCTACGATATTGAACCATATCTCGAATTATTTTCACTGATAGAAAGTGATGAATGAAAGAAAAGAGTACTGCAAATAAAGCAAACTCGGTAATTACCTCTTGGTTAGTTATATATAATAAACAAATAATCTTCGACCTAAACTCGGGGCTTCAACGTGGCAGAAGACATAATTATCTGTTATTATATTTGTATATAAGAAAGTCAACGAGAACCCCCTTTCATTGTTTTCCTGGAGGTTCAAATGGAGGGCGCTGATTGGTCGAGTGGCAGTAATAATTTTCTAATTTAAACATTTGGTGCTTTTATAAAAGCGTCCTATAAAAAAAGCCTTTGCGAAATAACTGAACTAGTCTAGCAGCTCTTGTTTAAGACACACGAAATATTTCAAAGTAAGGGTATAACTTACCGTCTACTTATCATGCGCAAGTATATTTGCATAGAGACAAACAGGCCAAAAAACAATACTTTTCGGTCTAGCTACAAATGTAATAGATAATTCAGCGCATTTTGGATAGTTAAAACATGTCAACAAGTGCTACGAGTGGACGAATTCTTATTCATGGTAAGAACAGACCAAGACTTTTGCTGAAAGAGGGGGGGTTGATCTAATGGTGATGGATAAGAAAAACATTTATTTAATTTTCGATTTTCTCGGCCGTTAAAAGTACCCGACGGCCAAAAAAAATCAAAATAAACATAGATATTTTGGTGCAAGAAAAGTTAAAGTATAAATCAGAAGTATTTTTTAATGTCGAATTTCCATTGGAATACATACAGTTAACTAAAGAAAAGTTTCACATTCCAGTCATCGCATTGAGTTTACTAGAATCTGACAAATCCGCAAAAACATCTATACACACATCCTCAAAATACATTTTGTATATGAATCAATGCATGCATACATATTTACTTCCTAATTAAAAAATGTTCAGACGCTCGTAGCTGTTACCATGGCATTCTTTCAATCTGATTACATTTTCACGATGTTTTCACCGACGTTATTAAAATTGATTTATGGCAATGATGATTATTTGTTTGTCAATAAAGTTAGAACAAAAACCCTTTGTTATATGGTGGTGATACATAATGCAGTGCTTTAAAGAGTTTGTTTGGAGGAAAAAGGAGAGAAGCGTCGTGCTTCGCGGGAAATTAAATAAAATTAGTTTGCCTATGCACGGTTTACTCTTTACTTCCAACGTAAATAAATTGTGTTTAAAGCCGCATTGTCACCAGTTTACTTCCGGTCGATTACGTAACAATATCCGATGATTTTTAACGGAAAACGCGAAAAAATCTTTCAAAATATTGAAAGCAGTGTGTTTATTGGAAGTTTCTTTGAGGATGTGATTGATAATTTAGAGCGGATGGCCTGTTTAATATCTCGGATTTTAATAGATTCTTTTGTCTTTTAACGGTTGAGGTTTTTGTCGGACCTCCGGAAGTAAACTGGTGACAATGCGGCTTTAAAATATTATCTAATCATTTTATTAACCACTTGAATTATGTTGACCAAATAACTGTAAATTTTGGTGGAAAAAAATAAAGAAATTATCAACATAAGTTTTCAGAAGAGGCCATGCTTTTGGTTTTCATTAAAAAAATGATCGAGAAAGGGACCTTTTCAAGAAATCATTCTTTCCGTATTTGTATATGCCTTATTGCCGAGGGTGGCCGCTTAATAGAGGGATTCTTATAAACATCACTTGGCACGGTCCCTAGGGCGGTCGCTTTATAGAGGTACCACTGTATCACTGTATACATCACTTGGCACGGTCCCTAGGGTGGCCGCTTAATAGAGGTACCACTGTATCACTGTATACATCACTTGGTACGGTCCCTAGGGTGGCCGCTAAATAGAGGTACCACTGTATACATCACTTGGCACGGTCCCTAGGGCGGTCGCTTTATAGAGGTACCACTGTATCACTGTATACATCACTTGGTACGGTCCCTAGGGTGGCCGCTTAATAGAGGTACCACTGTATCACTGTATACATCACTTGGTACGGTCCCTAGGGCGGTCGCTTAATAGAGGTACCACTGTATCACTGTATACATCACTTGGTACGGTCCCTAGGGTGGCCGCTAAATAGAGGTACCACTGTATACATCACTTGGCACGGTCACTAGGGTGGCCGCTTAATAGAGGCACCACTGTATCACTGTATACATCACTTGGCACGGTCCCTAGGGCGGTCGCTTTATAGAGGTACCACTGTATCACTGTATACATCACTTGGCACGGTCCCTAGGGCGGTCGCTTTAAATAGGTACCACTGTATCACTGTATACATTACTTGGCCCGGCCCCAAGGGCGGTCGCTTTATAGAGGTGCCACTTTACTGATTTTCACAAAAATAATCTCACTCTGGGTCATTGAGAATCGCGTATATAGCTCCTTATAAGTGACCTAGCAAGTGACCATTTTTCAGGCAGACCTTGGAGTGCGAGGGAATACAGGAGGGTGACCTTCAGCGGAGAAAAAAAGTGCACTTGACGCCTACTAAAACCCAAAAGCAAGTTGTCCATTTAATGGGCACACATCATTTAGTCTTTTTCCCCTTTCTTTTTCTTACTGGTCTTGTTCTGTGTGTTCGTTGTTGGTTTCTCTTTTCTTAGAGCGTTCGTCAGGTCGATAACGTTTGGATCTTGCTTTGGACTAGAATAAAGAAACACCTAGGTTAACATTCTCAGACGTATTGGGAAAAGGGTGGGTGTTGGGGGGATGGTCAATAAGATGGGAGGTGTTTAACAATTGCATTATATCGTGTTTTAGCAAGCATTCAATTTATACACTTAACACTTGTTGTATATTTAGGTACATGTAGGCCAGGCGTTCATGTAAACAGAAAAGACAGACCAAACACATATCCACTTAGAAAAGTGGGGAGAGGGACGATTTTCCCCTTTATTTCTCCACAGGTAGTCCAAACAGCAACTTAAAATACACCTTTGTTTGGGAAGGTCTTGAATGTTTTCAGGTTCTAAGATAATGACGTCCTCGTCTTCGCTGCTTTCCTCAAGCGCGTAGTTATCTAAACAAACATCATAACAAACAATAAATTTTAAAAAAATGTTCAAGAATAAAACAATCTTAAACAAACCCTGTTGCGTGTCACTATTTATTTAGAGTGAATGCATTTTTTTAGTCGCAAAGAAATGAGGACTCAAAGGAGTAAAACATAATAGCTCTAATAAATAGTTCAGTACGCTTCTTTCGTTGATCAAAAACAAAACAAGAGCAAATTGGAAGGAGGGGAAGGGGTGGGTTGCCTGTCTTGCATGATAAAGATGGTTTGGGTTACCTGTCTTGTACGATAAAGGTGATTTGGGTTACCTGTCTTACATATCAAAAGGTTTTGGGTAACCTGTCTTGCATGATAATAGGGGTTTGGGTTACCTGTCTTGCATGATAACAGGGGTTTTTTGAGTTACCTGTCTTGCATGATAACAGAAGTATAGGTTACCTGTCTTGCATGATAACAGGGGTTTGGGTTACCTGTTTTGCATGATAATAGGGGTTTGGGTTACCTGTCTTGCATGATAATAGGGGTTTGGGTTACCTGTCTTGCATGATAATAGGGGTTTGGGTTACATGTCTTGCATGATAATAGGGGTTTGGGTAACCTGTCTTGCATGATAACAGGGGTTTGGGTTACCTGTCTTGCATAATAACAGGGTTTTGGCTTACCTGTCTTGCATGATAATAGGGGTTTGGGTTACCTGTCTTGCATAATAACATAGTTTTGGGTTACCTGTTTTGCATGATAACAGGGTTTTGGGTTACCTGTCTTGCATAATAACAGGGTTTTGGATTACCTGTCTTGCATGATAATAGGGGTTTGGGTTACCTGTCTTGCATAATAACAGGGGATTGGGCTACCTGTCTTGCATGATAATGGTGGCTTGGGTTACCTGTCTTGCATAATAACAGGGTTTTGGGTAACCTGTCTTGCATGATAATAGGGGTTTGGGTAACCTGTCTTGCATAATAACAGGGTTTTGGGTTACCTGTCTTGCATGATAATAGGGGTTTGGGTTACCTGTCTTGCATAATAACAGGGGATTGGGCTACCTGTCTTGCATGATAATGGTGGCTTGGGTTACCTGTCTTGCATGATAACAGGGTTTTGGGTTACCTGTCTTGCATAATAACAGGGTTCTGGGTTACCTGTCTTGCATAATAACAGGGTTTTGGGTTACCTGTCTTGCATAATAACAGGGGTTTGGGTTACCTGTCTTGCATGATAATAGGGTTTTGGGTTACCTGTCTTGCATGATAACAGGGTTTTGGGTTACCTGTCTTGCATAATAACAGGGTTTTGGGTTACCTGTCTTGCATGATAACAGGGTTTTGGGTTACCTGTCTTGCATAATAACAGGGTTTTGGGTTACCTGTCTTGCATAATAACAGGCTTTTGGGTTACCTGTCTTGCATAATAACAGGGTTTTGGGTTACCTGTCTTGCATAATAACAGGGTTTTGGCTTACCTGTCTTGCATGATAATAGGGGTTTGGGTTACCTGTCTTGCATAATAACAGGGTTTTGGGTTACCTGTTTTGCATGATAACAGGGTTTTGGGTTACCTGTCTTGCATAATAACAGGGTTTTGGATTACCTGTCTTGCATGATAATAGGGGTTTGGGTTACCTGTCTTGCATAATAACAGGGGATTGGGCTACCTGTCTTGCATGATAATGGTGGCTTGGGTTACCTGTCTTGCATAATAACAGGGTTTTGGGTAACCTGTCTTGCATGATAATAGGGGTTTGGGTAACCTGTCTTGCATAATAACAGGGTTTTGGGTTACCTGTCTTGCATGATAATAGGGTTTTGGGTTACCTGTCTTGCATGATAACAGGGGTTTGGGTTACCTGTCTTGCATAATAACAGGGGTTTGGGTTACCTGTCTTGCATGATAACAGGGTTTTGGGTTACCTGTCTTGCATAATAACAGGGTTCTGGGTTACCTGTCTTGCATAATAACAGGGTTTTGGGTTACCTGTCTTGCATGATAACAGGGTTTTAGGTTACCTGTCTTGCATAATAACAGGCTTTTGGGTTACCTGTCTTGCATAATAACAGGGTTTTGGGTTACCTGTCTTGCATAATAACAGGGTTTTGGCTTACCTGTCTTGCATGATAATAGGGGTTTGGGTTACCTGTCTTGCATAATAACAGGGTTTTGGGTTACCTGTTTTGCATGATAACAGGGTTTTGGGTTACCTGTCTTGCATAATAACAGGGTTTTGGATTACCTGTCTTGCATGATAATAGGGGTTTGGGTTACCTGTCTTGCATAATAACAGGGGATTGGGCTACCTGTCTTGCATGATAATGGTGGCTTGGGTTACCTGTCTTGCATAATAACAGGGTTTTGGGTAACCTGTCTTGCATGATAATAGGGGTTTGGGTAACCTGTCTTGCATAATAACAGGGTTTTGGGTTACCTGTCTTGCATGATAATAGGGTTTTGGGTTACCTGTCTTGCATGATAACAGGGGTTTGGGTTACCTGTCTTGCATAATAACAGGGGTTTGGGTTACCTGTCTTGCATGATAACAGGGTTTTGGGTTACCTGTCTTGCATAATAACAGGGTTCTGGGTTACCTGTCTTGCATAATAACAGGGTTTTGGGTTACCTGTCTTGCATGATAACAGGGTTTTAGGTTACCTGTCTTGCATAATAACAGGGTTTTGGGTTACCTGTCTTGCATGATAATAGGGTTTTGGGTTACCTGTCTTGCATAATAACAGGGTTTTGGGTTACCTGTCTTGCATAATAACAGGGTTTTGGGTTACCTGTCTTGCATAATAACAGGGTTTTGGGTTACCTGTCTTGCATAATAACAGGGTTTTGGGTTACCTGTCTTGCATGATAATAGGGTTTTGGGTTACCTGTCTTGCATAATAACAGGGTTTTGGGTTACCTGTCTTGCATGATAACAGGGTTTTGGGTTACCTGTCTTGCATAATAACAGGGTTTTGGGTTACCTGTATTGCCTGCTGGAGTAGGGGTGTCTTCATCTTCTTCCATCTCCTCATGTTCCTGTGGAGGTAACTCGTCATCGTCGTCACTGAGTAACCAGGCGTTATTGGAGCTGCCAAGACCAATTTGTGCAGTGCCAGAGCCCTTGAAAACAAAATGAATCAAAGCTGATACGCCTCCTCGACCCATACACCCACCCCACCCATAAGTCCCCTACACCCATACACCCCGTCCACCCACACGCCCCTTCCATCCACACACCCTCATCAAGCTACATTCACATGTCTGCCCGTTCACATAAAAAGCACCGTGTTGCAACTTCCATCTGGAAAAGAGTGGTTTTCAAAATCCCGTGAACTAGTTTTTAGTTTTTTAAGTACTAATACACTGTAATGTCTTTGTTATCTTTTGGGCTTGACTATAACACTTTAACAATTACATTTTGTTTAACGGAATTTCGAAAACCACTCTAATGTTTCTAGGAGTTTGCTTACCTTGAGATGTACTTGAAGTTCTTTGTATTGTCTACAAAATGTGTTAAGGAATTATCCAACCACAGTGTAAAACAATCTCAATAATTTATATATAACTTCATGAAATAGTAAGTTAGTGTTTACACCCTGTCGAAGAAGATGCTATTGTTTAATGTACATATCTGAGAAAAGATTAACCTTTACCAAGAGCAGAGTATCTTCTATGGAAAATCCTTTGTTGACCTGAGAAGGGAGGTATTATAGCAATTCGGTCAGCTACCATCCTTCACTCACTCTCTTCTCATGCATAAGGCTTCTTTAATTGATATAAAAAAAATACACAATAACAATTATAAAAAAGATACTTGTATTCAGCTAGTGATTGTCTGTCATTAGATAGTTCTGTTAAAAATGCAAATAAAATGTTAGCGGAGCAGACACCTGTTTCGTGTTAAAAATAATATGAGCGGTCATAATATCATGATAATCACTTCATAACTCAATAAAATGTCAACAAACCTTGAGCGCTTTCTATTCCTTCAGTAAGGTCCACGATAGCAGACTCAGTCTGTGTTGTTGTGATTTTTCCCACTGATTCAGTAACACCTATTTTACCAATGGATCTAAAAATTACAGAGGTACTTTGATGAGTAAACCAAGTATTGTACCAAATACCATCAGGACCATGTGAAGGTGTTAAAACATCACTTTCTTTTTACATTGGGGACTGTGAATCTCTTTTCGTTGTGTATAGAGCATTAGATAACAGTTTTTGGAATCTCTCTAAGGTAATCTCATAAAGGTTAACTAATTCAAACATCACCAGCTGGAAAAGTGACACGTGCTGTTCAATAGCAAATTTTCTTCAATGCTACTCAGCCAACTTCAATATGTGACTTTGCCAAGTGTCTCATAAAATTTGAATTTTTCTTAACATATTATTGTTAGTTACAAACCGTTGTTTGGCATCTACGGCTAATGCCTTTTCAATTAGCTCTGTGATTTCAGCTACTTTCACAACTGCAATGTTAGAGCATCGAATTATCTGGAGAAATAAAAGTCTTAATCATCAAAACAATGCTAAATTAAAACTGACTTACGTACGGAATCTGCTATTATAGCAAGTACTATAACGTGCAAGGGAAGCTAAACAACACAGATTGAGGGAACCCACAAGCTATAAAAGTTAGGAATTGTAATCATCAGGATTGAGTCTGAAGAAAGGGCGATGAAGAACCACTTAGTCTACTCAGCAGGTGCTAGTTGTGTGAAAGACAAAAGAGCGAGCTGGAATTGCTAAGCTTAATTGCATCTTCACTATTTTTGGCTGAGGGCTACATGCAGCCTTTTTCAGTAGCTTTTCTGTGGTAATTTTCAAGAGCCTGTTTAGCAGGTTAAGAACAACTTCACCCACCTGATCTGTCTCAAGGGAGACTCCACCCCCCATGACTGCCCCACAGACCTCCCGATGGATATTCAAAGCCATCATCATGTGGCCATCCATGACCGCTTCCTCCTTGTCATTAGGATCAACCAGCAACAACTCACTGAAAATGACAAACTAATCAAACGCAATCTTTCACAAGTCCTTTAGTAGAGAAATAGTTATCACTCATAATTTAGGGGGGGAGTGAATAGGTTTTTGATTGGCACATTTCTGGCAGATCACTGATTCCAACAGAAAATTGTAGTGGATCTACTGTAAACTAGGCAACGTATAACATAAATAGCACTGATTGTGACTTAAAAAGAAAAAGGGCAAGACTTCCCTGAATAATGTAGATATACAAGTGTGCCTGTTTTCACAGTCTTGTATATACAGGTTTGAATCCTGAGTTCTCTTCTACAATTTGCACTAAGGTGACCCAAGTGTATCCAGATTTTCTTCATACAGAGGCTAGACTAAGTATCATATCAAGCTGCGTTTCACAAATTCTGAAACTTAGAGTTGTAAAGGAACAACTGTGTATTATGTAACCCTTTAGCAGTGCCCATTGCACATTGAAGGCTTCTTCTTATCAGAGGGGGGTGCAGTAAGTGTTATTCTAGTAAACAAATACTGCAAGGTCCTCTTTAAAGCAGTATTACATTGTTCTTCGTTCTCAAAAGTCAAGAAGAGGAAGGAAGTGCACACCTTACCCATTATCAAAAAATGCAAAAGTGACACAAATGGGCATGTGGAGAATACTCAAAGGGACTGGATCCCTGTCTGCCTCTGAGTGCTGAAAAAAAATTAGAGGAAAAATATAAAACCTGTACCTTCCAAGTAAAAGTATGATTGCCAATCCCCCTATTAAAGGCTTTTTCATATCCCTCCCCCTGAGAATGTTGGAATTCCCTTGGAGGGCATTTCTTTTAAAAATCCATCTGGTGCAGAATTTTATCTACTCTTTATGAAAATGGGGGAATGTTTGCACTTTAAATAGCATCCCACATATTCCTTTTCTTATTCAGTTGGCTATTATGAATGCTTCATTATGATTTGTAGGGCTATTGGTATAGACTGTATAAGTTCAATTGTATTACAACAATACCTACATATCTATAAGTGAATTCTAGTAGCATATATTTCTATCCCACCAACTCATTTTTAATAAATACCTGTGCAAACAGCGCCAAAATTGCCTAGTATACACTGGCACAGCCTTGCTTGTGCCATCACAGGGCAAAAGAAAGAATGAAAAACTACTTAGTTGTATTATTCAATGTGGTCTCAAGTACAAACAACACAGCATTGATTGGAAGGGCAATGCTGTCTTTTTTCCAGTAATGTTGGCACTGTTTGCACAAAACCATAAAGACAAAACAGCAATTTCCATTTTTGTATCTGTGAGAACCTGTCACTGGGGTGACAACACACTTACAATAGTGACTTCTTCTCCAGACACAGAAACATCTGGCCGTCTAGGACAAAATTTGACAGTATTAGCACATGACTCTGAATAAGAGATGGAAATGAAGGCTCGACTCACCTGAAATGACTCAAGGCAGTTATAGCTGAAATACAGGCACAATCTAGAATATTTCCCGAGTGATCAAGAACTTGAATGTCAACTCGTACAGACCACACCTAGAACATACAATGACACATGCATTCATGCCAGCAGCAACAAACAACAAATGCTTTGCTTAACTTTATAACAACATGACACTTTCACTTCACTATGTACCACAAAAAATATACATACACAGTAGTAGCAAAATAAATATTGAACAGTTTACCTTCTCTCCAGCAACAATACACAGAGACTCTGTATCAATTGCTCTTGACTCAATGTAGAAACGTTCAACAAATCTATTAAGCTCTACTCCAAGTTCTGACATTCGCCCTGCCTCAAAAGCAGGAGAAGCCATCGGCGAGAGTTCCACATTGATATAGATATGGCCATCTGTCTGTCTGTTGGTTTTGGGTTTTGTTATCTCACACGAAACTTGTGCAAGAACTCTAAAATATAAAGCATTGATAAAAATATGGTATTGAAGTAAGATTTTAATATATTGATTTAGTAAAATTGGTGGGTAATTACACTATGCCAAATTCCAAGTGAGTATTGTCTTCATAATTATACTAAACTGAGTAAGTACCTTGTTTTCCCCAGCTGGACTTCACAGTGACCTCTCTCAACAGAAAAAGCTATTCTCAGCTTTCTGTAGTCATAAATTCCTCTTCCATCTAGTCTCTAGCATGGGCATAATAAATATGAAAACACATTAAAGACTGAAGTACACAAGGGCCTAAAATCTGTTAAGGGATGCGGGGGGGGGGGGGGGGGGGGGGGGGGGTGGGGGAGCTCATGCAAAAAGACACCAAACAAGTTGGGTGTTGGCACAAGTGAAATGGAGAGCTTCTGCTTGCATAGGGGAGGAGAGGGGGGGTCTCCATGATCTGATTAGACCCAAATCCGCCCCGTGATTTGTGAAAACAGAGAAATTGAGGCAAGGATCAGTGAAATTGTTTAACTTCGTTAACCGTGAAACAACAAATGTATCTTGCATGAACCTTTTATATGTTTAAAAGTGTCCTTTTTTGGTTATTATACGCAAAAAAATCACTTGTAATCTGGTTTGTTTATCTGAATCAATAAACAACAAAGGGGAAATAAATAAATGTCGAGATAATGTTGTAAACATGGACGATGTCAATCAAACAAGCGCACGTGCAATGTGATAGCTTACCATGTTAGTATATTTTAGATATACAAAGTACATTAGTGTTGATGCAACAAAGACTTCAAAACTACTTAATAAAGCAGGATCCATACCTTTCTTGATCGGATACACTGTCGAACAAAGTCTTTTTCGCAGTTAGAAAAATGTGCCGTATTTGACTTCATTTTTGATATTTTTTTAGATTTAACAGCGCGAGCCTGGGTACTAAATGGAGTCCGCTGACTAGTACGCGATCCGACCACAGGGAGCCCAACTTCTTGATTACAATGTGACCCAATAAAAATAATAATAATGATGATAAATAAATAAACAAAACAAAAAAGGAACCTTCTTTTTATTTTCTCCTTATATGAAAAAATGCTGCATAAAAAATCTCAAGGCCATGAAAATGCGAGCAAAATGCAAACTCACTCGCAGCGCGCGCAAATACCTTGAGTGCGCGCTATTTCTTGCGAGCGCACGCTTGACGTAATTTCCCCCAAAAATAACCGTCTTTTTCGTATGAGTACTTCTAAACGGGTTTCATAATATAGCAACTTTTTTGAATTGAGATGAAGGAGCGCCAGACTAGAAGCCCACTAAGGGTAGAACACTTCAGCCGACACTTGTCCCGAGATAGGACACCTTCCCCAGTCGTCAAAAGGCCATGGAAAACAGTCTCTGATTCACAGATTGTCACTGAGAGCTCAGCAGTCGTGCAAGTAGAGCAGCCCCGTGCAAGAACTAGTTTCGACTGCCCTGTCTGCTCAAAAGGTGTGGCAAAGAAAGATAAAAGTATCATGGCGAAACTACTACGACGGTGGGTATTGGAAATAAAGTTGGAGAATTTAAAAGTTGGAAACAAGAACAAGGCTAACGTTTTGACAAATATTCTATTTGGGTTAAAAAAACGCTTGACTATCTCGACGGTGCTTGCTTCAAGTGACAACTGGCATTTCGCTGAGGAGGAGCTTACAAATCTTACCATGGACCAACTGTACCAGGTCAGGAGTGCGATGCAAGGTTTGATTCTAATGAAACAACAAGAGATGCACGGGGAGGAGACTAATCGCACGTTGCAAGCCGACTATCAGGAGGAGCTGAAGCAGCGGTCTCATGAACTCGAGGAGCATGCGCGGATAGTCATGAAGCCGTACGAGAACATTCATCCCGCGTCCGAGGCACTTGCGAGACTTATGCTTGCTGGTTGAGGGCCATTTTGTACAAGGGGAACACGCACAAGAGTTCCACCGTTAACTCAAATAGTACCATTTTTCAGTCCCGTACCCAGGATTTTTAATAAGGGGGGGGGGGGGGGGGGTACGAAATTTATCTATGCCTTTGCAGTATCTCCACCGGACGTTTATTGTCGGATTTGGATACATACCATAGTGATCTAGCTTATGATTTTGTCTACAAATAGCACGTCTATTGGGAACCGAAAGTGGACCTTCGGCCGTTGTGGGGGGGTTCGCACCCCCTGCACCCCCCCCCCCCCCCTGTGTACGGGCCTGTATTTTAGTCATTAGCTTCGCTAACCACAATTTTTTGCCCCGTTCACCCAATCTTTCTTATCTCTTTCTGTAAAAGCAATTCTTATCGATGATGATTCTCATTGTTTGTTTGTTATTCTTTAGTGATTCCAAAGGAATGAAACCATTGAATGGTCGTAGCGTGACCGTCGTAGCGTGACCAATAGTAGCTGTGCCCCCAGTTTCTCTGTATTGGTATTCAAAGTCAGCAGTTCCATGACTTGTTGTTGCTGCGTAAATACGTTTTTGCTTATCATCTTACACATTCAAAGCAGCATTTATGTTGCTATGTACCTGAGTTACCCACTTGCAAATTCAAAACAACTTTTGAATAACCATTTTTCATCACAGTCATCATGATGGTGGTAATTATAATAATTAAAATCATGGCATTATCATATCTTGTTTGTCGTAGACATCATTCAAATCATAGGTCTTTTGTGTCATAATAATCAAGATCTAATCTATTCTTTGAGCCTTCTAATGGCTAGTGCACACTAGCAACATAACAACATAACGACATAGGCACGCGCACTATGTTTAGCCGCCCGACATAACAACATGGACATAATGACATAAAAGAAAAATCATGTTTTTTCTCTTATGTCGTTATGTCCATGTCGTTATGTCGAAGATAAGAGTGCGCGCGCCCATGTCTTTATGTCGATATGTTGCTAGTGTGCACTAGGCATAATAAACAATATAAGTGAGTAGCCACTTCGGTAGACGTAATGAGATCCAGGCGCGTACGCAGAAATTGCTGGGGTCACGCAGGTATCATATAGAGAAGCCCCATCCTATGCGCATGAACGCTCATGGAGATCGGCAATGCATGCGCGCGCGCCTTTTTTGTACATCTGACTTTTAAGAATAAAGTAAAAGAAAAAAGATGTATTTTTGTTGTTGCTATATTCATGTAATTTTCTCATGTATTTTTCTCACTCAGATGTACAAAAAAGGCGCGCGCATGCATTGCCGATCTCCATGAGCGTTCATGCGCATAGGGTGGGGAGCCTGTGACCTCAATAAGAAAGAAATGACCCCCTTTTAGCGCCTAGGGGGGGAGGGAAGGGGGTGCGCGCACACCCCTGTGTACGCGCTGGGGTATCCGAGTCGTGCATAGGGGGTGGTGGGTAGTATTATTTTGGGTGGATTGTCTGTAGGTTTCTCTTAAGTTGCTCGATACAAATCAGTACTGTCAGTAATCCACACAGGCCGAACAAGATAGATGTCAATGCCATGTTTTCTGCTTCCGCAAAATCAATCACTGAAGATTTCTTTTCCCCTGCCTTCATCCGCTTACGGCCCTGTGAGAAAAAGACATGAAAATTCAGTCTTAGTCGACTAGACGGCAATCGACTCTTTAGACTCGTAATCAAAACAACTGCTAATGTTTTAAAAATCTAAGCGGTGCTAAATGTAACGACAACTGGTTTGTATCTATATAGCGCATTTACCATCGCGAGACATGTGAAACGGCTTAAAGAATGTCGATCAACCACTCCTTTATTATTGTTATGTGTTATGTGCGAAAAGTGCCAACACAATTTTCCTCTTGGAGGACATGCCTCAACTTCTATCCCTAATGTCTCTAATTGGTGCCCAGATAAGCGATTTTCAGTTCGAGCTTGGGTTTCTATGCGGGTATATGGTAATAAGCATTTCCTTCTTAGGGATGAATTAACCCTAATATGTACGACTTTATCAATAAAACTGCCTTCGGGTCTTTTGGAACCAGAAAGTCAATGGTGTTAGATACATATATATTTTTTCTCGCATTGATATTAGGTCCCCCCCTCAGCAAAAAACGAGACCCTCCACTGTTCTGTGCGTAAAAAAAAAATAATGCAACGGGGTGATGTGATCGTCGTGCTGTTTTACGCCCCTAGGAGCCTCAAGCCCGCTTAACTAGCACATTCAGAATCATAACACCACAGCTCACCCTAAACCAGAAGAACACGCTGATCAGTCCGATAGGGAGAATGGGTACGAGGGAAAGAAAAACCAGTGCTGTACGCGCACCATTTTTGAATAACAGACACTTGCGAGCTTCCTGTGGAATAAACAAGCGCAAAAAAGATCAACAAAAAGCAGGGGGGAAGAGGAGGGGCGGGGCGGATCTACAACTCATCAAATGCGAGTGGCAGCTGTAGGACTATTGTGCATTGCTAATATAGACAAACCATAGCGAGTTTATCTTACTGGTAAGGGGACGTTACAATTTAATATCTGGAACTATTAAAATACCGGAAGACTGAAAGTCATATAGCAAAAGATTTGGCAATTTTTGAGCAGCAAAGTATGCGTAACCAGGAGAACATGTTCTCGTGACGTAACTTATTGCCTTGTACGTAAAGATTTTCCTCGTAAGTTGAGGATGCATACCTCATATTCAACGTCCTCTATTTGGAAAGTACTTTTCGGCGCTCTTTCCACTTCATGCCCATAATTCACAGCGGTTCCAGACATCTCTGTTGATAGAGATATCAAAAAGCAGTAAAACCAAAAAGTCCCTCTAATAACTCGAATTACCTCTCCTTCAGTTATTTTTCTATAAAAAGGTGAAAATCTTGGGGATATTTATGTCTAGCTATATAGCTCCATATGGCTATTAAACTATTATTTCTCCAGCCCGAATGGGCCCTTAGAATAAGTTATTACATTCGAGTGTCTTAAGATTTGCATAATATATACTATCTTGTTATTATTACCTTCTGCTAATCGATATTAAGGCCTTAGAAGGTTGCGCCGGAATTTAACAAAAAAAAAAAAAAACAATCTACGGCTGGTCAGTTGGTCAATACGATTGTTTTGCATTAGTCTAGATAGTCTTTTTGCTATCAATACTGTGGTCACAATCAACACAAACTCGTCAAACTAATACAAACAAGAATAGATGACAATTGAGGTCTGATCTATCAAAGAAACCAAACAAATTCGTTATAAGAAGGTTAAAGGGAATCAATCAACGGCTACGGAATCCAGATTTTGATAGCGTGTGTGTTTGTTCACTTCGATAGGTAAGTTTCTTTTTAAAGAAAAGAACCAAGGAAAGGATAAACCAAGAAAGGTTAACCTCCTTGCATAAACAAATGTTTATAACGGAATCAAAATTTATACTGATTCCTCAAACTTAATGACTTTTTCAAAGCTTGTGGATAAACTTACGTTTAGTTTAAAGTGCAACAAACAAAGTGTCCAAACAGCCAACAAAGTGACCAAGAAGACTTGAGAGCTTCACTGTGTACTTGTGCTTGCAGTTTGTGCAAGTGTTCTTAATTTTCCACCTTACGCGCTTCACTGCCTTTGCTAACAAAAGAAACAAATCTGCATCTCAATGTTTTTTTTTCCAAATCCACTAGCGTGTGACGTAAGTGTAGGCCCGGCCGTTAGCCTCCAGTCCACTGGTTATTATCTAATCCTCGACAGGGGATCAATTAGTCAATGTAGTATCAATTAGTCAATGTTTATGTAGTATCAGGGGCTCAAAAGTGTTGCGTCGTCATACGTTTGAGCTTCTGGATGCATAGAATAGATGCCTTCTGTTCATGCACCTTGATTAAATTAAATTTGGGATAGGTTGTGGCGGAGCTGGTAGGGAAACGAAATTTCAGGACTAAATCTTCGTATAAAGGGGGCATACCATTCCGGGCAAATTTGAGTGCATGTTACTTTGGTTCTATAATTGCAAAAGGAGTTTGAGAAATGTTATTCTTATTATCGATTTTTTTATTGTAATATCTTGTTTTCATAGGATGGACATATTTTTTTTTAGTAATTGTATATGGTGTTTTCGGTTTTTATATAAACTAATGTTTCTAGAGATAATAGGGTCAGAATCATAGTCACCAAGAAGGTTATTATTGGGGCATGTCCCAGGGTCATAGTCACCACGAAGGTTATTATTGGGGCATGTCCCAGGGTCATAGTCACCAGGAATGTTATTATTGGGGCATGCCCCAGGCTCATAGTCACCACGAAGGTAATTATTGGGGCATGCCCCAGGGTCATAGTCACCACGAAGGTTATTATTGAGGCATGTCCCATGGTCATAGTCACCACGAAGGTTATTATTGGGCCATGTCCCAAGGTCATAGTCACCACGAAGGTTATTATTGGGCCATGCCCCAGGGTCATAGTCACCACGAAGGTTATTATTGGGCCATGCCCCAGGGTCATAGTCACCACGAAGGTAATTATTGGGGCATGTCCCAGGGTCATAGTCACCACGAAATTTATTATTGAGCCATGCCCCAGGGTCATAGTCTCCACGAAGGTAATTATTGGGGCATGCCCCAGGGTCATAGTCACCACGAAGGTTATTATTGGGGCATGCCCCAGGGTCATAGTCACCACGAAGGTAATTATTGGGGCATGCCCCAGGGTCATAGTCACCACGAAGGTAATTATTGGGGCATGCCCCAGGGTCATAGTCACGGAAGGTTATTATTAAGGCATGTCCCATGGTCATAGTCACCACGAAGGTTATTATTGGGCCAGGCCCCAAGGTCATAGTCACCACGAAGGTTATTATTAGGGCATGCCCCAGGGTCATAGTCACCACGAAAGTTATTATTGGGGCATGCCCCAGGGTCATAGTCACCACAAAGGTAATTATTAGGGCATGCTCCAGGGTCATAGTCACCACGAAGGTTATTATTGGGGCATGCCCCAGGGTCATAGTCACAACGAAGGTTATTACTAGGCCATGTCCCAGGGTCATAGTCACCACGAAGGTTATTACTGGGGCATGTCCCAGGGTCATAGTCACCACGAAGGTTATTATTGAGGCATGTCCCAGGGTCATAGTCACCACGAAGGTTATTATTGGGGCATGCCCCAGGGTCATAGTCATTACAAAGGTTATTATTGGGGCATGTCCCAGGGTCATAGTCACCACGAAGGTTATTATTGGGGCATGCCCCAGGGTCATAGTCACCACGAAGGTTATTATTGGGGCATGCCCCAGGGTCATAGTCACCACGAAGCTTATTATTGGGGCATGCCCCAGGGTCATAGTCACCACGAAGGTTATTATTGGGGCATGCCCCAGGGTCATAGTCACCACGAAGGTTATTATTGGGGCATGCCCCAGGGTCATAGTCACCACGAAGGTTATTATTGGGGCATGCCCCAGGGTCATAGTCACCACGAAGGTTATTATTGGGGCATGCCCCAGGGTCATAGTCACCACGAAGGTTATTATTGGGGCGTGTCCCAGTGTCATAGTCACCACGAAGGTTATTATTGGGGCATGTCCCAGGGTCATAGTCACCACGAAGGTTATTATTGGGGCATGTCCCAGGGTCATAGTCACCACGAAGGTTATTATTGAGGCATGCCCCAGGGTCATAGTCATTACAAAGGTTATTATTGGGGCATGCCCCAGGGTCATAGTCATTACAAAGGTTATTATTGGGGCTTGCCCCAGGGTCATAGTCACCACGAAGGTTATTATTGAGGCATGCCCCAGGGTCATAGTCACCACGAAGGTTATTATTGGGGCATGCCCCAGGGTCATAGTCATTACAAAGGTTATTATTGGGGCATGCCCCAGGGTCATTGTCACCACGAAGGTTATTACTAGGCCATGTCCCAGGGTCATAGTCACCACGAAGGTTATTACTGGGGCATGTCCCAGGGTCATAGTCACCACGAAGGTTATTATTGAGGCATGTCCCAGGGTCATAGTCACCACGAAGGTTATTATTGGGGAATGCCCCAGGGTCATAGTCATTACAAAGGTTATTATTGGGGCATGTCCCAGGGTCGTAGTCGCCACGAAGGTTATTATTGAGGCATGCCCAAGGGTCATAGTCACCACGAAGGTTATTATTGGGGCATGCCCCAGGGTCATAGTCATTACAAAGGTTATTATTGGAGCATGCCCCAGGGTCATAATCACCACGAAGATTATTACTGGGGCATGTCCCATGGTCATAGTCACCACGAAGGTTATTATTGGGCCATGCCACAGGGTCATAGTCACCACGAAGGTTATTATTGGGCCATGCCCCAGGGTCATACTCACCACGAAGGTTATTATTGAGGCATTCCCCATGGTCATAGTCACCACGAAAGTTCTTATTGAGACATGTCCCAGGGTCATGGTCACCACGAAGGTTATTATTAGGGCATGTCCCAGGGTCATAGTCACCACGAAGGTTATTATTGGGGCATGCCCCAGGGTCATAGTCACCACGAAGGTTATTATTGGGGCATGCCCCAGGGTCATAGTCACCACGAAGGTTATTATTGGGGCATGCCCCAGGGTCATAGTCACCACGAAGGTTATTATTGGGGCATGCCCCAGGGTCATAGTCACCACGAAGGTTATTATTGGGGCATGCCCCAGGGTCATAGTCATTACAAAGGTTTATATTGGGGCATGCCCCAGGGTCATAGTCATTACAAAGGTTATTATTGGGGCATGTCCCAGGGTCGTAGTCGCCACGAAGGTTATTATTGAGGCATACCCCAGGGTCATAGTCATTACAAAGGTTATTATTGGGGCATGCCCCAGGGTCATAGTCATTACAAAGGTTATTATTGGGGCATGCCCCAGGGTCATAGTCACCACGAAGGTTATTACTGGGTCATGTCCCAGGGTCATAGTCACCACGAAGGTTATTACTGGGGCATGTCCCAGGGTCATAGTCACCACGAAGGTTATTATTGAGGCATGTCCCAGGGTCATAGTCACCACGAAGGTTATTATTGGGGCATGCCCCAGGGTCATAGTCATTACAAAGGTTATTATTGGGGCATGTCCCAGGGTCGTAGTCGCCACGAAGGTTATTATTGAGGCATACCCCAGGGTCATAGTCACCACGAAGGTTATTATTGAGGCATGCCCCAGGGTCATAGTCACCACGAAGGTTATTATTGGGGCATGCCCCAGGGTCATAGTCACCACGAAGGTTATTATTGGGGCATGCCCCAGGGTCATAGTCATTACAAAGGTTATTATTGGGGCATGCCCCAGGGTCATAGTCATTACAAAGGTTATTATTGGGGCATGTCCCAGGGTCGTAGTCGCCACGAAGGTTATTATTGAGGCATACCCCAGGGTCATAGTCATTACAAAGGTTATTATTGGGGCATGCCCCAGGGTCATAGTCATTACAAAGGTTATTATTGGGGCATGCCCCAGGGTCATAGTCACCACGAAGGTTATTACTGGGGCATGTCCCAGGGTCATAGTCACCACGAAGGTTATTACTGGGGCATATCCCAGGGTCATAGTCACCACGAAGGTTATTACTGGGGCATATCCCAGGGTCATAGTCACCACGAAGGTTATTATTGAGGCATGTCCCAGGGTCATAGTCACCACGAAGGTTATTATTGGGGCATGCCCCAGGGTCATAGTCATTACAAAGGTTATTATTGAGGCATACCCCAGGGTCATAGTCACCACGAAGGTTATTATTGAGGCATGCCCCAGGGTCATAGTCACCACGAAGGTTATTATTGAGGCATGCCCCAGGGTCATAGTCACCACGAAGGTTATTATTGAGGCATGCCCCAGGGTCATAGTCACCACGAAGGTTATTTCTGGGGCATGCCCCAGGGTCATAGTCACCACGAAGGTAACTATTGGGGCATGTGCCAGGGTCATAGTCACCACGAAGGTTATTATTGGGGCACGCCCCAGGGTCATAGTCACCACGAAGGTTATTATTGGGGCATGCCCCAGGGTCATAGTTGATATGACATTTGTTGTTGTTGGGCTTCCTGTGGCCTGAGCCTGCGCTTGGTCAGCAGTTTGTTAGTTAGACTAGCGGCCATTTTGTTTTCGCTCGCTTTATTGTAAGCACTGTTTTATGTTGAGTAAAGCCTTACTATGGTCACTACAATTTACTCAACATATTAACAATAAGACATGGACGCTGTTCTGAAGCCTCACCGTCTGGACCTGGATCCAAACTCGCCCACAGCGGCAAAAGAATGGAAACACTGGCTGAAGACGTTTGAAAACTTTATCGCTGAATGTGGGTCGAGGGCCCCGGATCGCTACAGAACCCTTATCAATTATGTTTCGCATAATGTATACGAGTACATCGAAGACTGCTCAACGTACGACTCAGCCATCCAAGTACTCAAACAGCTGTTTATAAAGACACCTAACGAAATATTCGCCCGTCACCTTCTTGCTACACGACGGCAAAAGACAGGAGAGACACTTACCGAATTCCTCCAAGAGCTGAGAAGACTATGCAAGGATTGCAATGTCAAAGCCGTATCAGCTGAGCAGTACCGAGAGGAGCTTATACGTGACTCTTTCATAAACGGCCTAAACTCCCCGTTCATCCGGCAGAGGCTGTTGGAAAACAGAGAGCTTGATCTAAAGACTGCTTTTGATCAGGCGAATGCTCTTGATCTGGCACAGAAGAACTCGGATTCATACAGCGTACCACTCCAAACAGCGTCTGTCTCTGCGGTCCCAGAACAGATAGAAGCTCAGAACCCTGACCATGAAGTTCCTGTCACCGCTGCTGCGTATAGGCCGTCCAAGAGATGCTACTTTTGTGGCGGTCCGCTGCATAACCGCAAAGACTGCCCTGCCAAGAACTGCTCTTGCAATAACTGTGGAAAGGGAGGCCACTATGCTAAAGTTTGCAAGTCAAAAGGGGCTGCAAAAGGAACAGCCGCCTCAATCTGCTCGATTTCTGCCGCGTGCCCTGAGAGTCTAGCTCAGGCTTCTGTGGAAGCCAGTATTGCAGGCCACTCACTGACAGCACTTGTGGACACTGGCAGCTCAGGGAGCTATATCAATGAAGGGGTAGTTCAACGCCACGGGCTACAGGTGAACAAGTCAACAGTACAGAGTGTATCAATGGCTCTTAGCTTTATCACAACCCAAGTCACTGGCCATTGTCTAGTAGACCTCACCGTCAAGGAACACACGTATCCCTCTGTTCGCCTTGGTGTTTTGAAGAATCTATGCAGCGATGTCATACTTGGACTAGACTTCCAGCGTAGTCACAACAGCGTAATAACCCAATTTGGCGGCACACAGCCCGACCTGAAGATCACCCATGAGGCGCCTGCCTGTGCCCTCTCAGCAGCTGAGATGGAGGAACCATCACTATTTGCCAACCTACTCCCAGATTGCAAACCCGTAGCGAGCAAGTCAAGGCAATTTGGGAAGGAAGATCAAGAATTCGTAGAGCAGGAAGTCAACAGCTTGCTGTCGGAGGGCATTATCGAGCCTAGCACATCCCCCTGGAGGGCCCAGTTGTCGTCGTGAAAGACCCACTACAGCGTCACAAGAAGCGCCTCTGCATCGACTACTCACAGACTATCAACTTGTGTACGGAACTGGATGCCTACCCACTACCACGTATTGATGACATGGTCAACACCCTCGCCAATTATGAAATGTTCTCTACGTTCGATCTAAAGAGCGCGTACCACCAGGTTCCCATCAAAGAAACCGACCGCAAGTACACTGGCTTTGAAGCCAATGGCAGGCTTTACCAGTTTCGTCGCATTCCATTCGGAGTTACTAATGGTGTTGCAGTTTTCCAGAGGGCTATGGACAAGTTCATAGACGAAGAAGGTCTCAAGGACACATTCCCATACCTAGATAACATAACAGTAGCAGGGCGTAATCAGAAGGAGCATGATGAGAATGTCCGAAAGTTCCGAGAGGCGGTGCAGCGCCGGAACCTTACCTTGAACGAAAGCAAGACCATAGAGTCAAAATCATCTATCAATATACTTGGCTACTGTGTCGGCAGGGGAGTAATCACACCAGACCAAGAAAGACTCCGCCCTCTGCAAGAGTTTCCGCCTCCCCAGAGCTCACAGTCACTCAAAAGGGTTGTAGGAATGCTAGCCTACTACGCCAAGTGGATACCAAACTTTTCTGACAAGATACAGCCACTTTCACAAGCCACAACGTTCCCACTTAATGCAGCAGCTCTAAATGCCTTCAACGCACTAAAGAAGGAATTGGAGAGTGCCACTCTCCACTCTATCGACGAGAGTGTACCATTTGAAGTGGAATGCGATGCCTCGGAGGTTGCTATCTCAGCCACCTTAAACCAGGGCGGACGACCAGTCGCCTTCATGTCTAGGACACTGCAAGGAAGCGAATTACACTACCCTCCAGTCGAGAAGGAAGCCATGGCAATCATTGAGGCAGTCCGCAAGTGGCGTCATTTTCTAGCAGGTCGTCACTTCACCCTGGAGACTGACCAGCGTTCCGTGGCCTTCATGTTTGACAACAGGAAACGCACGAAAGTAAAGAACAATAAGATCCAAGACTGGAGGCTAGAGTTAGCGTCATTCAGCTATACAGTGAAGTACAGGCCTGGTAAGGATAACGTCGCTCCCGATTCACTCACAAGAGCTTTCACTGCCTCAATGCCAACAAGCAGCCTCGCTGAGATCCATGCAGCACTATGCCACCCAGGCGTAACCAGGATGTTGCACTTTGTGAAGTCCAAGAACCTACCCTACTCTACAGATGAGGTGACGAAAACATGTGCAGCCTGTAGGACCTGTGCAGAGCTCAAGCCACAGTTCTACCGACCAGAGGCCAGCGTCCTCATCAAGGCTACACAGCCCATGGAGAGGCTCAGTATCGACTTCAAGGGGCCCCAGCTCATAACCCATATATCCTCACAGTGGTGGATGAGTACTCACGCTTTCCTTTTGCGTTCCCATGCCCAAACATGCACTCCTCCACTGTTATCAAGTGCTTAGAACAGATATTTACTCTTTGCGGCACACCAAGCTATATCCACTCGGACCGGGGTGCCTCACTCATCTCACAAGAGTTAAAAGAGTATCTATCAGCACGAGGGATTGCATCGAGCAGAACCACACCCTACCACCCCATCGGAAATGGTCAAGTCGAGCGGTACAATGGTATTATCTGGAAGGCAGTACAGCTTGCTCTCAAATCGTCGAATCTACCAGTTACTAAATGGGAACAAATGCTTCCAGATGCTCTCCACTCCATCCGTTCTCTTCTTTGCACTTCAACCAACACAACACCACATGAGAGGTTCTTCAACTTTCAACGCCGCTCCACGCACGGCACATCGCTACCTACCTGGCTGCAGTTACCTGGTCCAGTACTGCTTCGCCGATTTGTGCGTGCTAATAAGAATGACCCCCTTGTCGACCAGGTTGAGCTGTAAGATGCGAACCCTACATATGCACACATCCAGTATGCAGATGGAAGGGAATCAACTGTCTCTCTCAGGGACCTCGCTCCATGCCCACCCCAGAACACTGCCCCACAGATGAGTCAAGAGGGTACATTCCAAGGGCAAGCAGCTCCTACTCCTACGACTCCACCCACTGATTCTGGTTTGAAGACACCAGCCCCCATCCTTCCTGATCCTGATTTGGTGGCAGAAGTTGAGTCAGGCCCTGCTAATCTACTGCGTCGCTCAACCAGGGAGATCCGGCGGCCATCACGATTTGACTGTTAGCGCCCTGTATGATGCTTTGACTGTTAACACCCTGTATGGCGAACTTTGAATATTTCCCTATCATTGTTACATTTTATAGGAGGGGAAAATGATATGACATTTGTTGTTGTTGGGCTTCCTGTGGCCTGAGCCTGCGCTTGGTCAGCAGTTTGTTAGTTAGACTAGCGGCCATTTTGTTTTCGCTCGCTTTATTGTAAGCACTGTTTTATGTTGAGTAAAGCCTTACTATGGTCACTACAATAGTCACCACGAAGGTTATTACTGGGGCATGCCCCAGGGTCATAGTCACCACGAAGGTTATTACTGGGGCATGTCCCAGGGTCATAGTCACCACTAAGGTTATTACTGGGGCATGTCCCGGTGTCATAGTCACCACGAAGGTTATTTTTGTATTACTGTGCAATGCCTCAGGGTCATAGTCACCACGAAGGTTATTATTGGGCAATGCCCCAGGGTCATAGTCACCACGAAGGTTATTATTGGGCTATGTCCCAGGGTCATAGTCACCACGAAGGTTATTATTGGGGCATGTCCCAGGGTCATAGTCACCACGAAGGTTATTATTGAGGCATTCTCAGGGTCATAGTCACCACGAAGGTTATTATTGGGCCATGCCCCAGGGTCATAGTCACCACGAAGGTTATTATTGGGGCATGTCCCAGGGTCATAGTCACCACGAAGGTTATTATTGAGGCATGTCCCAGGGTCATAGTCACCACGAAGGTTATTATTAGGGCATGCCCCAGGGTCATAGTCACCACGAAGGTTATTATTGGGCCATGCCCCAAGGTCATAGTCACCACGAAGGTTATTATTGGGGCATGCCCCAGGGTCATAGTCACCACGAAGGTTATTATTGGGGCATGTCCCAGGGTCATAGTCACCACGAAGGTTATTATTGGGGCATGCCCCAGGGTCATGGTCACCACGAAGGTTATTATTGGGGCATGCTCCAGGGTCATAGTCACCACGAAGGTTATTATTGGGGCATGCCCCAGGGTCATAGTCACCACGAAGGTAATTATTGGGGCATGTCCCAGGGTCATAGTCACCACGAAGGTTATTATTGGGGCATGCCCCAGGGTCATAGTCACCACGAAGGTTATTATTGGGGCATGCCCCAGGGTCATAGTCACCACGAAGGTTATTATTGAGGCATGCCCCAGGGTCATAGTCACCACGAAGGGTATTTTTGGGCCATGCTCCAGGGTCATAGTCACCACGAAGGTTATTATTGTGTTATTATTATCTCCTTGTGTTTGTGCCAAGTACTGACTGGCACACGGGAGCCAAGGAAGAGCAAAAATTTTAGCCAACCAACTAAAAACTCTAATACTGTTAATAAGATTCTCACTCTCTAAACCCAATCGGCAATTTGCCTGATATGGAAAACATGATTATCTAAACCTTAACTCCTAAAAGTATGTTACGCCATTAGATTGATTGTTATTGGACATTGTGTTTAAAGCTTGTCGGTTGCCTTAAAAGCTTCGCTTTAACGAAGAGGTCCCAAGATCCCCCCTTTTTGTCTCACAAAGCACAGATGTATCTGTCTTTTGCACATGCACGGTGCCTTTTCCTATCTGTCTTTTTGGAAGCGTCGGCGATTGACGCCTTCTCGACTTTGGCGAGCCTAATTTGTGATTCTGTAAGCCGTAGCGTCTCATGGAAGTTGGAGAGGTGTGGACGAGAGCCTGGGTGCGCAACTCATTCCTAGGTAGTAGATCCGTGGTTATACCTAATTCGTTCGTCACTGAAAGGCGTGGTAATGACAGAGTTCTCAAGTGCGCAAGGGGTTGAACCTTTGGGCTACCCCATCTCGACGGCCGGGCACTTTTTGAAGGAGAGTGACACATGGAGACATGAGAGCTGGCCGAACTGTTGGGTTGTCTTGGGACACGTCTGTTCTTTTCGTTACTCTTGGCCGTACAGATGGCGACGACGGACCCCACGACTATGACAAAGGCTACCACTGACCCCACCGCTATCAGAGACACGGGTGTGGACGATTCTGAAGTGCAAAAGACGCGTTTAAGTTTAATACAACTAGGTGTACCAGCGCCCCACATTTAGAGACACTTGCTTGTGGTGTGTTCTCTGTATAGTTGAGAAGAGCATATAAAACGTTATTTAAAAAATTACAAACACCTTTGGTAGAGGAAAACGAATTGTGTCAGTTTTTTGATTACCACAGCACCATGAAATAAAAATGAAATGGATTTCCCTTATAGTTTAAATTACCTTGCTAATATCTTGAGTTAGTCTCGATTAAGAAAATTTGAAAACCGGGTTTAAAAAATCTGCGATCGAGGGACTTAGATAGAGAAGTTAATTGAATAAGTTTAAGTAAATGTGTACTGTGTATTGTGTATGTGTGTTGTTCTCACCGGTGTCTTTCCCCTTGTCCTCCCTTATCACTCGGTACGAGGCTACAAAGCCTCGACCTTCTGTAGCGTTATTCGTGCGGAAGTACAGTGCCATTAATCTCCCTCGCGCTTGCACTGAAAAAGGCTCTTTCCTCCCACAGAATTCGCCCAGGACTGGACTAGAAGGCTCCTGACCTTCACTCACGCGAAGAAAATCGCCCTCCGCGCACATAATCTGTTCCTCGAGCTCAAAAACGGTGAAAGTAATCCTGATAATATACCCAGATGGTCCGGTGATTCGCCACATACACTCCATGTCGCTTGGATAGAGTGATTGACTTGTATAGTCAGGGCTGTAGATGGTACCTGACGAAGCATTTAGCTGGATGTTTGTGTTGGTACTCGGAGGGTTCATTCTAGAGCACCGGGTTGCTAGAAGTAAAGAGGTTCTCGTAAATATTTGCATTAATTAGGCACGTATACTGGGGGACGCTCGCCTCAAAACGTCTGTCATTTCTTATTATAGTGTGACTGTGCACACACCCCATCCTCCTCCTAAGCCGCCAAAAGTGGGTCATTCTCTTTGAAGTATCGTCAAAAACTAGTATCCTTTATTCAAAATGACACCCATGACTGCGCACCTCCCCTATCTTTCTTGGCCGACAAAAACGTGGGTAATTTCTTATTGAAGGATTGTCAAATTTTATGCTTTTTCCATATGGTACCCATGACTGCGCACCCCCCCCCCCCCCCCCCCCTCTCAGTAAATTCTAGGTACGAGCATCTATTTGTATTTCAATGGCCGATCAAGAGGGCTGGGTTAGCTGACTTTGTATCTTTAGATCTTGTAAAAAAAAACGGTTCCCTTTTTATAGACCAGATTTGTGTCGACCAGCAGCGAGAAATTGGGAGGGGGAGGGGGGGGGGGGGGGTTCAGATAGTGAACTGGACAAGGACAACCAGACAAGAAAGTTAAACACTTACCAATTATTCCGAAGCAAGATCCTAGCTCGCAGGCTGTGGACAAATTTCAGACGCTGTTAAGGTATTTCATGGTGGTGATAAGGACGTTGATTGTTGAGAAAAAGAGGCTACAAATAGTTTCGCAGTCAAAAATTATAGGAGCCATACGCAACGTCGACGTTGACGGCATAGCGCACAATTCTAAACTAGTTTTGATGAAATCAACTCGTTTTTATAGTTCCAAAAAGATAAACATAGAACCTTATTTCTACCGTAGCGTACAATGAAAGCCAGGCACACAAGTCCCAGTCCTTGAGTATAAACGGCTGTAAAGTACCAGACAGTGTCCATTTCAGGGTGCATTTCACGTCTGGCTCATTCAGTTTTCTATTGTTTTCTGCCGTCGCCGTTTGTAACGTAATGGATTTGGGCGCTGAAAGCTGGTTTCCATTGTGATCGCAATCGATCGCACACGATCGCAGCTAGTTTGACCGTGTGATCTAAACCGTGTGGTTTCAATTTAATCGAACACGATTGCCTCTGCGATCCAGACGAGCCAGCTCTGTGTTCAGGTGGTCAATAATGCCCTCTTATATATCAAAGGCTACTTCAAAATGTCTGAGATAAAGTGTGTCATCGAATCACTCATTCACAAAGCATCGATAACTAATGTTATGGAGCAACTGCAGAATACCCGTCCACAAAGAGTTGAGACTTCACACCTCGATTTCTATAGAACGAGGCAGTAAATACAAGGATAATGCAAATAAGTGGACGGGTTTTCTGCAGTTTAGCCAATGTTATGCTTATGATGTGTTTGTTTAACAATGTTTTTGTTTGTTTATAGATTTTTTTTAAGCGTTTATAATTTCTCGCTCAGATTTTTCCATCCGTGCGCTCCAAATAATTATGATGTTTATCGTTCATTATACATGGTGACATACGGAAATAACAAAAGATAAAATCTATCACCACTTTATTTTTTTTTTTTATTGATTATACCTATAAGCATAAACGTCGAGGGGGTAATAAAACTTATGTATGTTTACCGATTTACGCCTTTTGAAACAGTTCTTTGACTAACTACCGCGCTCCGCAGAAATGCTACGGTTTCTCGTGGCATTAACCACGATTTTTCATTAACAAGAAACACTGTTTTAACTTAGTTCCATTAAGTAAATGTACTCTTAGTAATATATAATTTGCATTCTGGTAAATGATCACATTTGAGGGTAAGGCTGCTCGCTTTCCTATGCTTTGGTAGCATAGGAAGTCAAAGACAACCAAAAAAATAGATGAAAATAGATAAGTTAGAACGATGACGCATACATGGAGCACAAACGAAGTGAACAAATGAAACAAGTTTTTATATCGGCTCTTGTTCGCAATCAAAAATATGATGCACATCTTTAAACCAAATACTGAATGTTAATACAGAGGAATCATTTTGAATCAATAACTTACCCATGAAAAATATCACTAGAAGCCATGCTTCCATTACTTCAACTCCAACGCGCCGCAACCAGTGAAGATTCCACCTGGATTTTCATACTAATGAACAAAAAGCAATTATAGTTCCGGTTGCTAGTGACAACTACTATTCTCTACTTACTTTTAACAAGGTTACAAACAATACAAGAAGATCACTGAGCTTACATGACAATAACCACCAAAAGCATCTTATTATTACGTGCAGGGGTCAAAAACTTTGCCTTCAGCTTTGGAAAAAAGCCAGCCACGGATAGCTGGGTAGACGACTTGTTTACTCATGTTTTCATGCAGTCAACATGTGTAATGAGTGTTAAAATTCGTAGATGCCAAAGCTTGTTTCGCTGGTTATAACGTGAAGACTATTCCGTTAACGTTAAATATTAGGTTAATCTGAATAAATCAATTGTTTATGAGAGTTTTAACGTTACACCTACGAGATAAATAAAATTAAAGCTGTTCTAGTACAAGCCGAAATAACACAGGACCTTCGAAAGACAAGGTTCACACCACAGGGCGCCCAAGCTCGTATACAATCCGCAAAAGGTGATGAGTTTTAATTGTTTTGGCCATACGGCTTATTTGAATTCTCTGTAGAAGATCCGTAAGCGCCATATGCCTATGTAAGCGTTATAAAAGAATTGCTTATTATTTATTACGCGTTTTTGGCGTTTTTTTTTTAGTTTAGGTTTTTCTCTGTAGAAGATCCGTAAGCGCCATATGCCTATGTAAGCGTCATAAAAGAATTGCTTATTATTTATTACGCGTTTTTGGCGGTTTTTTTTTAAGTTTAGGTTTTCGCGGTAAAAACACCACCACATTCTTACAAGTAGGCTAGTATCGTACAAGAACGTGCTCCGTAGTCAATTTGATAATTTTTGAAAGTTAACTTTAAATATACCTCTTTTTTAGAGGAAAAAAAATGGTTAACTCATTTTTCAAGCATTTCTTACTATAAGGAAACTTTCCGCTCCCGAAAATAGAAGGGTTTCAAACCCCAAAACACGTAGGACCACTTCCCTCGCCAGATAACTGTCTACCTCTACCCCGTCATCCGCTTCACTTACAAAAGTATTGCTCCACACTTTTGGAGGGGCGGAATTTGCACGCTAACCAAAAAAAAAAGAAAAAAAAAATAGAAGAAGGGAAAAAAATGATGATATAGATAATTTAGACTATACGCCAGACGTGCGTTTAATCACCGTATGGCAGCTAAAGCTTAACGGGTATATTGGAGTTTTTGGACAACTGTTACCTAGCGAAGTGTAGAATACAAAGACACCTGGGGCACTTACGCTTTAATAGGGAGGCAATAAGCAGGTTCTTAGCCGTGTCTTAGTAGGTTACGACGCCATGCACAGTTTGCGGTGATTTAGGGTAAAAATATCGAGTTCAACTTGGGCGCCGAGGGTCTCTTGGGGGCTCATCCTCGCTCTATTCTTCTAGTCATAAAATCAGTAACGAAAAAAAAAACGCGTTGATTTTGTTGTATCTCAAAAAGATCATGATTCATTAACTCATCGGACGTTTGCTCAGGAACTCGCATTTTTTTACGCAAATGCTTTTATCTCAAGCAAGGAAAACGTGAAGGTCTCTATATTATTTACAGATGTATTATTCTCAAGCAATATTCGAGAGCATATCGCGCGTTTTCTTGACCATTACCCGACGCTATAGCTAGAACAGGTCTTAACGCATGCTCAATTGTATTTTTAACTGCGTTTATGAGAAAATAGAATTAAAGTGAAATAAACTACCGCGCTACAAAACGCCCACGCCGGCGACAAACATAGTAATGAATAAAAATGAAACTTTTTTTATTTTATTTTTGCATAGTGTATACAATTGAAATATGATCAATTCCATTTTTGACACGTCTTATAGGCTTTGGGACATGATAAGGAGAAAGAAAGAAAGGGTGTGGGTGGTGTGGAGGTGGGGTTGTGGGATTCGCTTCAGTGTGAGTACATTTTGTTCTCCATGTTTTCAACAACTCTGCAATTTGTCGCTCGTTGTTGTAAAAGTGGGTGTGTAAAAATTGATTTTATGGATTAGGGAAATTGGAAGGGGCTTTAAATAAAACTAAATAAGGAAAAATCTAAGCGCCACGGTATTTCTAAAAAGATGAGAAGTGAATTTTAGAAATGATAGATGTGCTCCAAAGACTAAGAAAAAAAGAGAGAAAAAAATGAAAAAAACATTGACCACAAACAGAGAAGAACAGGGGGTAGGGCACAGGGGGCACCCCTCCCCCAATAATTTAGGAGAATATAAAGGAACATGACCAGTAGGGCGTGGCTGTGTCCCAAATATTTTCTCAGTGTTCCTGTATTGTGCCCCTCCCAATATATCGAGACCTGCTACAGTTCTGAAGAACAAAGACTGATGTTGAATTTTTTATTTCAATCTAAGACGCAAATTTCAACTATTTTAAAAAACATAACTATTTTCTTTGAATGCTTTAAATCACAATTCCGTCTGCCATTGCCTGTTCCAAGTGAGATAATTTGTCACTGAAAAATAATCAAAATTATCTTATTATTGGTCGAGATAATTTGATAAACTTAAAAAAATGATGCAAGAAGGTTCTAAAGATCGAGATACGCAGAGTCTTTAAACGCAAGCGCGACACAATAGATACAAGTTTTGTCCAGAGAGTCGCATCACGCCTTGCACTTGCGTTGCAATAAATAATTACTCTTCATTTCAATTCCAATTTAAACAAATAACTACTCACAACGCATGCTGAAAAAAAAACAGCAAATCCCTTCCCCTTCCCAGGGCGCCCCCTGACACCCTTGACCCAAGCGCTCGCCTACGAACCGATCAACTGCTGGAGATGTCCATTGCATATTTCATATCAAACATATTCCCCACATATAGTGTCCTTCGTTTGTTTTGCCTTATATGGTCAATGATGCCCATATTTAGAAGAGCTAAAGTTTTTCTGCTCCCTGATCTCCAGAAAACATGGTGAAAAATGCTGATTCCTGTCAATTTGAGACTCGCGGCAAGAATTTGTCAAGAAAAAAATTGATTGCTTGGTCAAATCTTTATGTCACTAATCTTGAAAAGCCCTGAGACCCAGGCCTCTAAGAAATTGACCGAGCAGGTTTGAAGGTCACCAAAATATTGATATGTTGGCATGCGTTCCACACTTAAGAAGTGCTGCTTGCGTATGCTGCTATCTTATTAAATGCGTATACTGGTGATGTGTGATAGGCCCGCTGTCATGCGCATTCACACCTATTCAATCAAGGTAGCACCCGAGAATCCATGTATCGTAACCCGAAGTAGTTCATGGGTAACATATAATTGCCGAAACCTGATCTCAAGGTTTAAAGGCACATAAGTTAAAACTCTACAGCTTTCATGAGCGGGATTTGCTTTTGTTTGCGCTTATTCCCTTGAAATCTATTTAAAACCCATGCGCCAATGGGGGGGGGGGGGGGGGGGTTACGACAAATGGGATCTCTGTGTGGAGCCTTATTCGAAATAGGTGCATAAGAGTGCATAAGTCATTCAGCGGGCCGTTTTCAAAGCATCTTGTACTAACCTGTTATCTAGCACTTCACGTCAAACTCGTATTCGGCCTCGAAGTTGCCAGGCGGGAAATAGCGTGCGACCACTACGTTTCCTGCGATTCCAACACCGACTGATGTCGTAGTTTGCCACATGAGCTGGGTGACCTGGTCAGTCCCCTCCGGGGCATGCACGGGAGGGTTTGTGCATGCTCCTGATTTCTTGTATTTGGCTAGTTCCCCAATCCTTTAAGAGGCAACATTGAATGTGAGCCAAGTAAAATCAGCGCTCTGGTACTCATGGGGGTGATGGTTTTTGGTGTTTGACTTTTTGTCAGATTTTATGTATTCTTATTTTAATTAACACTTTGGTCATTCATCTATTCGTACCGTTTCAAATCTAACAGTTTACGGCGGTTATTGCTCCACTCAGGGTCGAATTGGTCATCACCTACTTGACTCGTAGTATGATTCCTTTTATGACCCTGAACATGACTCTCGTCTTTCACAAGACTGTCATGACTCGTCAAATTACTCATCTCTCATAAGTCTGTACATACTGTCGTATGACTCGTCTCTCATAAGTCTCTCATAAGACTATACATGACTCGTCGCATGATTCGTCTCTTATAAGTTTGTACATGACTCGTCTCTCATGAATCTGTACAAGACTCTTCGCATAACTCTGTATAGGTGCGCACCCAGGATTGGCTGAAAGAAGGGGGGGGGGGGGGGTGGCGGGTGTACAGTCATAGGTATAACATGGAAAAAGCATAGTATATGAAGATTCCTTCATAAGAAATGACACACTTTTTGGCCCTAGCTGTACAAGACGTTTTGCTAGAGCTGTCTTGCAATTACGTGCATGCCATGAATCTGTACATATGACTGGTAAAGTCGTTTTGTGACTCGTTATTTGACTAGCTATTCAATTGAAATATCACTCGGCATAAAACACTCGTTGGATTACTCGTTTGACATGACTCGTTACTTCACTCATTACACCAACTCGGGTTTAGTCACCCATTGCGAGAAGAACTCGTTGCATACCTTGCTCCATGAATAACAACCCTTACCATTGAGCTACAGCTTCAGGGCAGCTTCCGGCGTGAGCTAAGTTTTCTCCCTCCCTGTCGCTGACTTCCATCTGGGGGCTATGAGAAAGTCCTCCCTTAGCCGCCAATGTGTCAGCCCAGGCTTGTGCGTGCTTGGCCAAGTAATCGTCCCATTTCAGCGGCTCTGCGCCATGCTGGGATCGGAAGCTGTTATGTGCATCCAAACACGCCTGTACATCAACTAAAAAAGCAAGCACAGCAAACAACTTGTAAACAAAGCAATATGCATGCACATCTAATCACAGGGTAATTTCAAGTAACAGGAAAGGCATATCCAGATTACACAAGACTTAAATTAACTTAGACTTAAATTACTTAGACTTAAATTACTTAGACTTAAATTACTTACTTAGACTTACTTAGACTTAAATTACTTAGACTTAAATTAACAAACAAATTGTTTAAGGTTCTTGTAATTTTATTATTTAGTTTTAGTTCTATTGAGACTCATCATATTTATAACGTCAAGTAAGTGAAACCCCTACAAATTCTTCCTAGTGTGTCAGGCAGTATTCTGTTGGTATAGGCTAAAACGATATTCCATGATACGATAATCAATTACCTAATTTGTTGTAATAAGGGGTTCAGATAACTAGCAAGAAAATGAAAGCCCACAGTAAATGACTTTTTAAAGGAAAATATCGTTATGAAAATCGTTAAGAGAATGGATTTTATACATAGCGTTCTCCACAGAAGAGATAAAAAAGCCAAAATTTATGAAAGAGCTCCAAGCGGTCTTGGCGTGAACCGTGTTGTTAGAAAACGACGTCTTACCTCCACGGCGAAAAACGAAAGATCGAACTCTTGCTTCTGCGATGCCAATGGCGAGCACTACCGCGAGAAGAATCAAAAGGCGTGCCATGTTGATCAGCAAGTTACTTTGCTAGTTGTGTAACTTGGCTGCATTCGCTTCGTCTTTTATATGTTTGGGGCTGCGTTTGTTATCATTAATTTAACCATTTACTAATGACGAATCTAAGAGGAGTCCAAGCTATCGGGGTCTCTAGACATCGGGAGATCAAAAATATAATATTGATGGAACTTGTTCGAAGTGGAAAAATGTCAAATATGTACCTAAATAACTATGACGGGCCAATTTCGCAACAAAAGGGTGAATTAAGGAAGTGCGAGTTA
This sequence comes from Nematostella vectensis, assembly GCF_932526225.1. Taxonomy (NCBI): domain Eukaryota; kingdom Metazoa; phylum Cnidaria; class Anthozoa; order Actiniaria; family Edwardsiidae; genus Nematostella; species Nematostella vectensis. Next base: position 13,048,087 of record NC_064043.1, on the reverse strand, counting down.
TTGAGGGTAATAATTTATACAAAATTAACACAAGGGAAACAAAAATAACTTAAATAAAAATTGTGTGTTAACGGGAAGTTTAATTTCACTTGGGGTTGATTAATTGATCATAAAAACAGAAGACAAAAACATATAGAGAATTAAAGAGGATTTGATTTCGGTTCAAAATAGCATTAAGTTCGTTTTACCGAGGGTTTGACTTATCGAGATTCGGGCTGGAATTTAAAAATTCCAAAGACATCAATTATTTGTTAGTAATGCGATGGAAATCTTATCATGATTGCAAGTAATTTAAACTAAATCTCTTATCAAGACGATAATTCTAATTATCATTAAAATATAAATGATATGAACCAAGAAGTTTTATTTGAATTAACTTGGATGAATTATACTACTTAAAAAGATAAGATAAAGATGCCGCGAAAGTCAGATATCTGACCCCTAGGTGCATTTAATCAAGCGATTTTTTTTATTCTTATTATCCGACATTTGTTTTTAAATTCACAAAAATTTTATTGACTTAGCATAAGAGAGCCTTTAATTCAATTCAGATTAGTTTTCTGTTCTATTCAATCTTCTTAAATATAGCCGATTTTGAATGGCATGACACCTTATCAGATCAGTGTATCTTATCTGTATTAGAAACTGAGTCATTAAGGGAAGCAGTTTCTTGAGTAAAATTTGTCGTAGAAGCCCCGGTACAAAGGGCACAAAACGGATCTGTTCCGCAGCCCGTTTTTTGCTGGCTGGGAAGATGTTAGACCCCTCGGTTGCTGAGAAAAAAAATCGTTCTGCTGGCAAATTTACGGAGTCAAACTAGTTGCGTTGGGAATATTTTTGGGGGCGCTGGAGCGGATGCTTGGTAAAAAAATCGTCCCGATCGGTTATACGGGCAATTATTCATGTGCTAAAAAATCCTAACCACTGCTGGTTGGGAAAAAAGGAATGGTCCCTTCTGGGAAAAGAAAATATATTTTTTCCCCAGCAACTTTAAAAATGGATATTTCCGGCATCAGAACATATTCAAACGACGAGTTGGGCCATTTTAACGTGTTTCGGTAAGGGGGGGCAGTTGTATGCCGGTAGCCACGTAGTGACCAATCTTGATCAATAAACTATTCACAAGGAGGTAGGCTGAAATAGAATTTCAGGTTGGAGTGATCATGAATGCTTTTTCGTTTATTCAAGCAGTCTATTTTTGGGAGGAGGGATATGGAAATTCCGCTCCTCTACGATTTCCTTTCTTCAATTCTCTCACTCCCTGTCTCGCTTTACCTCTTTCTCAGTCTATTTATATTTGTCTCTCTCTGCCTCTTTCTCTGTACGTGTCTCTGTCTACCTGTCTCTGTGTGTGTGTCTTTTTCTCTGCAAATCGACGGTGGATTTAAAAATATTTTATTTACTCCCCCCCTCTCTCCCACTGTGTCTCTCTCTACCTCTTCTATTCTATTCGAGTCAGCCAGCAAATCCTTTATTAACAGGCGGTTTGAAGAACTACAATTACAATGTAATATATACAAATTACAAATTGATTAAAGATCAGGACATTCTAACTAACCAACTAATTGGTTAAAATTAACCCTCGTACAAAGTAGAACTTGTTAGTTTGCTGGAAGGCGTCAAATGAAAGACGCAACGCCACCCAGCGAATTAATTATGATTCATAATCATGATTACTTAATGACAACAAAAAGAACAAAAATCTTGTGAATACCGCAAATAAATACATTTTCTCTGTCTCCATTTGTCCTCTCTCCTCTTTGTCTCTCTCTCACTGTCTCTGTCTATCTGTTTCTCTTTGTATCAATGTGTATATCTCATCTCCCTCTCTCTCTCGCTCGTTCTGTCTTTTTCTTTCGTTCTCTCTCAAGGGGCGTAGCCAGGGGGTTGGCCCAGGGCCCCCACCCCTTCTGGTCCAAAAAAGTTATTACGTATTAGTCGTCATATCTCAATAAAAGAATGTTCTTGAAAAATCACATTGCCCCCCACCTCCCCAAGGAAAAATCTTAGCGACGCTCCTACTCTCTCACTCTCCCGTTCGTGTCGATGGATACCTCGTTATTCAAATATACGTTCATACAGCGAGACATACACCTATTTCAAAACAAGTTGTCAATGTGAATGGCGATTACTGACGACACCCTTGGTAGTTTCCATAGTACAACCATTTGGCAATTGCCCTTTGTGCTGACGACGTGGTTTGAAACAAGATTTATCAAGAAAGTATTAGATAAGAGAGGGACACTTTGGTATTACCGCGCGCCATTTCGATTCGGAATCTGGCTATTTTTAGTAACCACCACCCCACCACTGCGCGTGAGGATTTTTACTCACCCTACCACCGCGCTTTGGCATTTACATCTTGTTGTTTTCCGCTGTTTTGTGACTTGAAACCGAAAAAAAAACACCCTATTTGCACAAATACCATCAAAAATTTCATTCTAGCATCTAGGATACGGGCAGTTGAAAGATTTCGAAAACGAGACTTCATTCCAAATCAAGAGCGGAAAACCTCGTGCTTCAAACACCGTTTTCGCTTCAACTTGCTACTTCTTCGTGGTTTCTCAACATTCATTATCTTCCTAATGGTCAAACGAAATCTGTAAGTTAGACATTAGATATGATATTGATTTTTGTGAATATTCCGGTGAATTGAGAAGGAATCCAGGAAAAATACATTTTATAAAACTAAAACTATCCTTGTAGCGAGGGAATGCATTTCTGTGATGATCAAAGCCAGCAAGCTGAAGCATCTGAGCTTTTGTAAAAGTGGGAAAATAAAGAGGGAGATATTACTGTACTTCTTTGATGTTGTTATTATTATATGTTATATCATTATGTTGTTATTATACAAGCTGGAGTCGGGATTTGAATCAAACGCGGTATCTCAGCCATATTATCGCTCGTCGGTTTTTCTTTCTTCTTCACTTGACTTCGCCGCTCAGACAAACAAAACAGTCAAACTATTAAGGGATTTAGCTTTCTGTGAGTATATTTGCCAATCTTGCTTACTTAAGTTAGACTTGTTTTCTTCTTCCGAGTTATTTTAAATGATCTCTTTTCATTCCTATCGAGTTGGCAAAACAACAACACGCAACCCGCGGGGGAGTAGGACAAAATAAAAGGAGCAAATCCTCACGCGCAGTGGTGGGGTGGTGGTTACTAAAAATAGCCAGATTCGGAATCGACATGGCGCGCGGGTAATATCAAAGTGTCCCTCTTTTATCTAATGCTCTATTGGCTTAATATATATTTCTTAGTCAAGAAATTTGAGCGCTCTTTTTTGTTTTTGGTAACCCCATTGATCCGTTGCGCGCGACGCCCTTGCTTCTAAAAGGATGGTTATTTTTTATATAATAATATAATGCACCATGTGAGGCACCATTACAAGAAAGAAAGAAATAACTCCTGTATCAAGTGATAAACTTTTCTAGAGAATGAGTAAATCTTTTTCATTTATCAACATTACTTCCTGGGGAGGGGATGGGGAAATTTGTCGGAAATGCTTTATAGCATAGTCTTTTATCAACTTAAAAATTTTCCTGAAAATTACAAAAATTGAAGGTTTTTACCATAAAACAGAACAAGTGTTTAATTATTTTTTTACCCTTTCACTCGGAGAAACAGGTCTAGAATGTCATAATACTCTATCCACCTGTTTCGAGCTCCACAAAACTAGTCAAGTTCAACTACTGCTGACCATAAACGGTTTGCCTAAAAGTCTTCTAGCAATGCACAGCCAGTCACCCTAGACAAAGTCGAGATAGTGACGGTGGTGAAGTGAAAACGAGATGAAACACTCCAAGTGTCACGGTCTGGCGTAGGCTCAATTTCCCGCATGTTTCTGTGGGTCCGTGAATATTTAGCCTTAGAACGGTAAACGAGAAAAATATTAACCAGCCCGATGGTCTTTGTTCGCTAGAAATACGTTTATAGGCCTATCTTAACCTTTTTTTTAAACTATAAAAATAGAACTATATAAAAACAACAAAAACCATAAAACTTGTTTTAAAATGACTGAGCTGAGCACGAAACCATACTTTTTGGAAACGACGTCGCCGTTTCGTAAGGACTATAGGTTGAGGATGTGGCAGAGGGAAATTATTTAGCTTAACGCTACATTTCCAAAATGTTCCTTAAAAATTTGACATCATACTATAGAAACAAACTAATTCCCAAGTGACAAAGTGACGCTATCACTAAACAGACCACCGCTATCTTTTCACTGTGCGTGGCGTAGCCAGATGACAGGGCTAGGAACCCGGTTAACATATCTCCCTATTTATGTACGGTCTCCTCTGTTATATTTTATTGTACAGCCACTAGAATAATACCTACCACTACTAGCTATACGCTCGTCGCAGCCAAGCAGGATCGAAAACACCTTCCATTCAAAAGTTAATAGGCCGTATAAGCTTTAAACTTCGCATCACAATAGAAACATACCTAAACTACCAGAATGCAACGAGCGCCTTTATAAATTTGCACCAAACGAAGCGCGCGCTGCATGACCGTAGTTGGGGTAGGCTTCCATGTCGGGAGTGGTCGCGAATACTTAAGTGTAATGGCCTATTATTCGAGCGGAAAGAGAGAAAGGGAAATTAAAACAAACAAATGAACGAAACAAAATACAAAAAAAGACAACAACAAGAACAATGCTTGAGCTCATATCATCGCTAGTGGTTTATTAGAATCCTACACGAACTACAAGTGTCTTAGTCAGTAAACTATCGACTATTTTTATTTGAAAATTGAGAATCATAATTCTTTCGCCGTTGCCTGTTCCGGGTCAGATGATTTGCCATGCTGGAAAGAAATAAGAATGCTATTAATTTTTGAAAAGGAAAGGAAAGGACAAAGACAATGGCTTAGATAGTATTTCCTATTGTCAATAAGCAAAAGCATAAGAAAAACTCTCTTTCCAATTTCATGGTTACGTGTTTTATGGGACGGATGGGTGTCAAATTGTAATTTTAAGATCACGAGGTCTAAAGATGCTTTATTATTGTTTATTGTTATTGTTTATTGTTATTGTTTATTGTTATTGTTTATTGTTATTGTTTATTGTTATTGTTTTCATGTTATTGTTTATTGTTATTGTTTGCAGGGGCGGATCCAGGAGTTTCAAAAAACGGCTCACCCCTAGATCCGTCCCTGCCTTGTCTAGCCATACTAACCTGTTATTTATCTAGCATTTCACTTCATACTCGTATTCCTCTTGGAAGTTGCCTGGAGGGAAATAGCGAGCAACCACTACGTTGCCTGAAATCCCAACACCGACAGCAGAGGTACTTTGCCACATGAGCTGGGCGACCTCCTCAGTACCTGCCGGGGCGTTGGCAGGGGGGTTGGTGCATGCTCCGGAGCTTTTGTATTTTCCTAGTTGCCCAATCCTGCCGGCGAAAACGATTCATTTAAAAAAAACGTAAATACATTCCATGCATCATTCGAACCAGGGAATTTTATCTTAACGTTGAAGCGGAGTCGTAGGCTGATTTACACTCTACGACTCGAGTTGTAGAGGTGTTGCGGGCACGTCGCATACGATGAAATCGCTTTGTGGAAATTAGCCTTTAGTTGATCATCATCATATCATCATATCATATGTATATGATACTACTGGTTGGTATAAGAATTTGATACTACTTCTAGTATAACTTTAAAGAATATTTTGTCAATTGACTCGTTGCATGGTCATTACTTCATCCCTTACATTACTCGACAACCGTTACCTGACATCAGCTCAGCAAAATTGTACCCCTTACCATTGAGCCACGGCCTCGGGGCAGCTTCCAGCGTTAGCCAAGTTTTCTCCTTCCTTGTCGCTAACTCCCGCCTGGGGGCTATGAGAAAGTCCTCCCTTAGCCGCCAATGAGTCAGCCCAGGCTTGTGCGTGCTTGGCCAAGTAATCGTCCCATTTTAGCGGCTTTGCGCCATGCTGGGATCGGAAGCTGTTATGGGCATCCAAACACGCCTGTACATCAACTGAAAAAGCAAGCACAGCAAATAACTTGTAAACAGAACAATATGCCTTCGCAAGTCTTTGTGTACGTTTTTAACTAAGGTTATTTTCCTAGTTAGAAAATTTGTCGACAACCAAAATTAATTTGCCAGCTGCCATTATTAATATTATATTGGCGCGCTCGCCTTGGGTGGCCGAGTTTTAGGCCTGATGGCCACCCGGGTGACGGGCCTAAAGACCCGGGAACGGCGCATTTAAGTAAAGTACTTCTTGCTACTGGCTGTACCACAAAATGACAGGACTCTCTTTGAGAAGCGTTACAATGAGTCTTGCATAGGATAACAAGGTGATCTAGAGCTTGAACCACTGATTGCGCGACGGTTGTAGATGGTCAATGTCTGTAACATGTCAGAGAGGCTAATTGTAAGTTTTGGCAATTTAGGAAAGGTGACATATAAGTGCCGTAGCAGGCTTCGAAATATTGGAGGGGCACGGTACAGAAACATTAGGAAAATGTTAGGGGCACAGCCACACTTCTACTGGTCATTCCTTTATAACTTATATAAAAGGGGGGGGGGGGGGGCACGAGCCCCCAGTGCCTCACTCCCCGCTACAGCCTTGCATATGCGTACCTAGTCTCGGCAAAGGTAAGAAAACAATCCAGTATTAGTTGTAATGACTGAGAAGTATGGACGGTATGGAGAAGAAGGGACAAATTGATGAGGACTCAGAGCTGAAAACATGGGGTGTTAAGTTGCATCGCCCATCTAATACAAGCATAGCAAGAAGATCAAGAAAGACACTTTTATGTATTTCAAATAATAGGGTGGGGGATGGGAGAATCAGTATTTCAACCACTGATCTTACCTCCACGGCGAAATATGAAA